>NC_062973.1:5575262-5914708 GCF_023078275.1 Leguminivora glycinivorella
ACGATAACCATGGCAGGAAAGCTGGAGGTGAATTTCTTAACCCGTTACCACACGGGAACATAGGCTTTGAAGTTTTAGATGACATTCATTGTATAGAGAAAGTAAACAGCGCCGCTAAACAGTTACTAGAACCAAAAATTTAATACATTTTCCGTCAAGTTATGCTATCGAGTATCCTAAAACCTTAAAAACTCGTGGTAGATACACTGATAACCAGACAAGTTTTAATCAGGTTAGTCTGATGGCATTATGGAGTTAATTGCGTCCGGTATTTTCCATTTATTTTCGAAAATAGTTAATTAACGGTGGCTTGAGTAGATGATCTGGCAATTTCGTGAATAACTCTATTAGTACCCATTTTGCTTTCAATTAAAATGTAATATGTGGTTTTCCAACAGAAAATGGTCCTTATGCGTCAGGTTCAATAAGGATATTAAATTACAAACTGAACCTGATTGAAACTGGTCTTTATTGCGGATGAATCGTAGAAGATATGGACCCTTTTGGTAAAAACGTCACCCATTTGCGAATTGGTGCATATGTGAGTGACGTGTGCGTGATATTTTTAGATATGACGAAGGCCCGTCAAAGGGAATGAAGAAAGGAAATTTTGTGGCACGAAATAAATCCTTTTCATGTAGGTAAACTGCGGCTTGTTAGCTGTGTTCCCAAATATGCAGAAAATATTGCTGATTAGGGAGATTTTGTCAAGCTTTTAGGTCGTTCGTCTGTCCATTCATTAAACTTGTTTTAATCAATCAGTCAAAGTTTTTTCTGCACGTTTATAATGGTCGTATTTGTCTACTTGCCTGCGTTAAAATCTGTCTCTTTCAATTCCATGTTTAAAAAGTGACATTTTACCAAGTGGATATCGTCGTCTCCTTAATACACCTGCTATCCGAGCCCACGGTAGGTTAAAGTATCGAGGCACCGGTGATATAAGATAAGAAAACCACGACAGGATAAGAAAACTTGTTATGCAATAAGGCTCGATGTTATCTTAAGGGGAGACTACTCGCAAAGTGCCGGTTCTAACTGATAATATTGCAAATGTTTTTTACCCGATTATGAGAGATGTTTAAAGCAGGTGCGTTTTCAGTTTAAAGTTTGGCTTTAGGTTAGGGGATTCTATGGGAGTTAGATCTGCGGGAGACAAAGTAGTACAAACTGCAAAGATTCTAACTGCTAGAAATAAATAATGAAACATTTTACAAATTTCAATTAAGATATTTAGATTGTTTGAAGTTTAATTTCATTCTACAGATAATAAGGACTTGCAGCAGTAGTGCCAAAACATAGGAAAAATATAATACTTAGGAATTAATTGGTAAATATCTCGTCATTAACTATAATTAGAAGATAAATATCTTAATAAACAAACAGACACCTTATAAAATATTAAGGAAATAACGATTCATTGTTTGTATTCGTTTACTTCACTTCCTTAATTTAAATCAATTACGGAGATTTCGTTAAGCGACGCCCGAGGCGCTCGAAAATTACGAAAGCTTTGCAAAGCGATGTTTATGACAAGCCAATTTATTAGACAGCTTGCTATTCTCTGGAACTGGGAAGACTGGCACCTTTCCCTGGCTGCGTTCTGATCGGTTGCACGATTTTGGGCGATAGTTCTCGGGCGAACCAGAATACCCTGACCTCATTAGACTTATCTTCTAGATCTAGTTTCGCTCAAACTCCAAAACTTGCACTTCTGATCTGTATTTTCGGGAGGTAGGACGTGGACTGACGTGAGCTAGCTAGCTAAGATGCCCATGGGGACATGGAAGCTATGAAAAATGTCTAATTGCGCCATACTCTGTACCTGGAGCCTTGCACCGTTCCCTGGGTCTAACTATAAGTACCTTCTTCTTTTTCTTTGTCGAAACCTCATGACTGAGGGTCGTGACTAAGTCGCTGTACGTTGCAGTGCCCTTCACTCAGGCCGATCTTTTACCTTTCTAAAAAATCCCTGGAGCCCAACACGTGTGACCTTCATGATTGTGCTGAACCAGCGCGCCTAACACCTACACTCTGATTGATTGCACGATTTAGGATTTTTGGTTCTCAGGCTAACCAGAGTATTAGGATCTCGAGATTAGAATTCACTCTCCCTTGGTCTGTTTCACGAGGTCTTTCTTATGATATCAAGGTTACTTTACACATTGATGTCTGAGGTAAAGCGATGATAGCTCTTGATCTCGCCTCTCTTGGATATTTCCGTTTCGCGATCCACACATTCTTTCTTAGACATCTTACGTGTTCTTTCGTTGGCGATTGGAACTAACTACACGCAAGAACAATGCTGACTAATTAAAATGGATAACGAGCAAGTTAAATGCTTCGTCCGATCGGTGTGAATTATGATGATTGTTATATGTGGATTTACGCGATAGTTGACATTTGCAGCTGCGTCTGCTAAAGATGTTTTTTATAAATTGACTGCGATGAATGAGTCAGAGCTTGAATAACTTGAACACACCCCATTATACCACATCACATTTCTGTCGTTGATATAAATAAGCAACTGAATGCTTGGCTTTGATTGTCTCTCTCCTGGCAAAAATGCTTGCTTGTGTCAGACTGCTTTTTTTTTACAAGTCAGACACAACCCACAAAGTCACTAATAGTCTGCTAATGTGCTTTTGTTGATAACAACTTTCCCCTGTCTTCGATCTCCATGTCTATAGGATTTAGAAGATTATGCAGGTAATAAAGAATGCTTTTAAAAATTAGACTGACCACCGACCGGGGCACGTAAACTCCTAAATTTAATTTAAAAGTGAAAATAAAGTTACCTGACCATCAATGAAGGTTAAATTGGGCGGATTTTATATTGTAATTTGATTGGCCCGTAGAAGGGCCGTAGAGTAAACAACTTCAGATTTAATTTTTTATCTCGTATCTCATTTGCGGGGGTGAGTTGGGTTATTTGTTCTCGGGGATGATTTGCATGAGAAGCAAAATTATTTTTCGGTGCTTTGATACTTATAAAGGGGGTTTCTTTGAAGAATAATATAGATCAGAAGGTATTGTGATCAATTAGGGGTTTATAATAGCAGGGGAGAACAGAGTTCGTATAGGGGAGGTAAGTACCTACAAATATCTATCTATCTACATCATTCATCATTTCTTTCTCATTATAATTTGGTTGGCCCGATTAATCACGTCGTACAAAATAAAGTATATTGTTACTTTAATTCCAAATTACTACTTTCTAGTACTTAGTTAAGTCGTTGACGTAAGAGCTTTGAGATATATTTTTCAGCGACCAATGGACACCCTATATTTTTTTACACTTGACTGTGAATACTAACAGTATCTCAGCTAAACTATGGACAGTATGGACAGATGGTCTGACATAGCAATTCCTCAGTCCTCGTGTACAATTTTTTGTACAAACTCCAAAATTTATCGAGTAACAAAAGGTTCCCAATTCAAAAACGAAACATATTCTTCCAGGACAGGAGGATAAAGCATTTTGCTGACTCCATAGCCCTAAAGCAGGATATCTCAGTTTCCGCGTTCACAAGCGTGCAAAGCGATTTCCCTCGTGCGGTAATGTTTTAGTCCTGGCCCCGATTCTCTTGCTAAACGAACGCGCGAGAGTTCGCTCCATGGTAACCAGTTTAAAAGGACCTTCAATATTATTTGCTGTAAATTGAAATAGATATCATACACGAAAGAGAAAACGACAAGGCCCACTGGTGAACTGGTGGTGGTGGTGAATGAACAAATCAAATAATATTTAATAAAATAATTTGATTTGTTCCCTAGTTGTATCATTTGCTGTCTTTAATATTATTGGTCTCATCTTATCATTTGTTTGTATACTATCTAAGTAGTACACTTTTCTACTGTTATAGAGTTAAATGATTAATAGTATCATTAGTATGAGACTCGTCTATATGTTGAACTACTTCTTGTGTGAAGGCTAGTTCGCCTTACGGCTTAAGAACTTCATCCCTATTGGGGTGTCGACGACAGACATTTAATGAAATTCCACCATTATTGCATGCGTTTATACCCACTATGGGGTGCCATATAGTTTGCCATTAGTCTTCTTCTGTTTCGTGGTTATATTCGAAGAAAAGCGCCTTGGTTCATCCTAATAATTTGGAACTACTATTGATAGTACTGACTTTCTTTACAATTCAATAAACCTCTTGGTAACATACAATGTTGGGCGGATAGTTATCTTCTTCTTTGGCCGCCTCTTTAGCCGATACACCAACGCTTTATGTTAAAATGTCGCTAAGTACCTATAAGTCATACTCCTACAGTTTCATACTTTCGTGCAACGGCAAATGGAGAGATAAATAAGAGTTACCAATTTTTTTCTGGGCCGATTCAAAATGCTGGTTCCTCCAGCATTTGGTAACGCTTGTGAATCTCAGTGCCTGTGCGCTTAGCACTTTGGGCGCAGTCTTATCTAGCTCGTTTGTCCTCTTTAGCCGATACGCCCGAGCGAGCTCAACGCTTTTAATATTTCGATACAAGATAACTTGCACTTTACGGCTTGGCGAATTCTTCAATGTTTTATTACATCCGATTACAAAAGTGTCATATTTTAGATTGGCAATAATAATCTCCGGTTTCGAGATACATTTTAGAACTTCAAAAACATTCTTTTTATGTACCTTCAAGATATAGAAGTTGAATTGGTATTGGGTTTTTAATTACTTTAGCTCGGCTTATCAAGTTAGTAACGTTTCGCCTCGGTTTTAAATTTTCCACGATATGATTGCATTTCGTAATAAAATATTTTTATAAACTATAAAAACTGGTCGGTTAGCGCTTCTTTATATCCCGCATGGCCACAGAACGTATAAATAACTTTTACGTCCGTATGTGTAAAATCATCATTTATTTTTATTTGACAGGAGTACAAGAGACCAAATCTCAAAACCCGAAAAAATATTAGATTTTCAACATGGCATGCAAAATCGGGGGACACCTTACACAAGTACACACTTTAAACTAAGGAAAGCCTGTACTATGGGTGCTAGGCGACGATATACATACCTACATACCTACTTATATACATAGAAAAAATCCATGACTCAGGTACAAAATATCTGTGATCATCACACAAATAAATGCCCTTACCGCGGCTTAGCAGGCAGGGTCACTGCCAACAGTACCAACTGCTGGGCCCGACTGCTCGTCCGTCAACACACAATGTAATCGTTTTTCAGTAAATACGACCTACACACGCCTTTGAGAGTTGGTCAATCATATCAAAATCACTGCCTCCAAGAATTCTTTCAAGGATCATCGTCGCAAGGGTCACAAACGAAATTCAATCAAACTTCTAACACGAATCGAAAATATAAGTAATAATACCTAACATATTGAGATCTCGAGAGTTCAATACTTCAGATGTCTCAAGCGGTCCTCTCGTCGTGTTATTTCTTTGGCATATTTGGAAAGATTTTCCCGGATAGTTAAAATGTGTTCACATTTGATATGTATTCGAAGAGTGTACCTACCTACCGATCGACTTGGAAATGATTGCAAATTATTTAAGCCAAGGTTGTAAAAAATAATGAAAGTGTAAAAATCTTGACTTTTTTAGGGTTCCGTAGCCAAAATGGCAAAAACGGAACCCTTATAGTTTCGTCATGTCCGTCTGTCCGTCTGTCCGTCTGTCCGTCTGTCCGTCTGTCACAGCCGATTTACTCGGAAACTATAAGTACTACAGTGATGAAATTTGATGGGAATATGTGTTGTATGAACCGCTACAAAATTATGACACTAAATAGTAAAAAAAAGAATTGGGGGTGGGGCCCCCCATACATGTAACTGAGGGATGAAAATTTTTTTTTCGATGTACATACCCGTGTGGGGTATCAATGGAAAGGTCTTTTAAAATGATATAAAGTTTTCTAAAAAACATTTTTCTTAAAGTGAACGGTTTTTGAGATATCAGCTCTCAAAGTCGTAAAAAGTATGTCCCCCCCCCTCTATTTTTATAACTACGGGGTATAAAATTCTAAAAAAAATAGAGGTGATGCATGCTAATTAACTCTTTCAACGATTTTTGGTTTGATCAAAGTATCTCTTATAGTTTTTGAGATAGGTTGATTTAACTGTAATTTTGGCAGGTGTATAAATTGACATAATAAGTTTATTATATTTGCTGCTACGGAACCCTTTGTGCGCGAGCCCGACTCGCACTTGGCCGGTTTTTATTTTTAGATGAATTCGTTATTTAGTACTGAGGATTTCGATCGGTACAGGAAATTGCAGGTTTTTTGTTACCACATTTGGTTTGGTATCTGATTCCGAATGGCAAAATTTTATAATTCTGAATGTTCGTATTGTTTATAAATATAAAAAGGAAGTTTTGTTTACTAAAATTTCCTATCTCGTAGGCAGTTAAAGTATTTCCTCTAAGTGTGTCACAGGACACATTAAGGTGTATAATTTCTAAATAGTTCTAATTTTATTTGAATTACCAGTTAAACCGATCCGACGCATATTTTTATGCGGTAGAATTCTCATAATGCCGTTTATAGGTATGAAACTAAGACGAGAAAAATGTAATCTAGGCACCGTGTGAACACAATCTTGTTCCGATTTTATTTACTTAAGATTTCGCTGTCACTGAGGTACTTCTTTGATGATAGCCAAATAAGGAATAGTTCCTAAGAACCGTCATCACCGTGCCTATGAATGTCCCTATCAGCGTAGCCAGATCTACGGAAAAGTCTGTAGATCTACGGATTTCGGGGCTTCAACACAGACCTACGGATTTTTTTGAAATTTCTACGGAATTCCAATAAACAAAATTTTTTACTAAATTATACATGTAAGAAATAAAGATATTGTGAGTTATTGCTAATAACGAAACGTGATTCCCGTCTGTCACGCTTCGGATGTGCTTCGGACTCAATTCGGACTATAGCGACTATTTATACTTTTGCGTTTCGTTTCGTTTCGTTTTTCGTTGTACACGTTATCACGCTGTACAAGATCTAACTTTCTAAGGCTACACTAATGTAGTAAAAGGGAACGGAATTGAAGGGTACCAATACCTTTGGTAGGTACGCACTGTAATAATATGGCGAA
Organism: Leguminivora glycinivorella; assembly: GCF_023078275.1. NCBI lineage: Eukaryota > Metazoa > Arthropoda > Insecta > Lepidoptera > Tortricidae > Leguminivora > Leguminivora glycinivorella. The sequence goes on from NC_062973.1 coordinate 5,582,334, forward strand.
AAAGTAGAAGTGCTACATACACTTCTACTTTTCATTACTCATTATTTATGCTTCAATATAGTCTGTCAAACAGAGTTGTGTCAAAGTAAAAAGACGCGAAATTTTAATTCTTCGTGTCTTTTAATTATCCAATTTTTTTTTTAATTTTCCGCTTTTTCTAGAGACGGAATCGGCCATAAAAACTTAAAAGAAAAGTCTGTAGAACTACGGATTTTTTAAATTGCAATCTACGGAATTCTACGGATATTTTGGCCGCAGCCTACAGATTTACAGAATTATAATCTGGCAACACTGGTCCCTATCACCAATCGTCATTTTTTGACGGTGGTATTGACGATTTGACTTTATTTTTAGAATATTAATAATATTTTTCTTTTGTTACCACTTAGTTTTTGCATGTTTATTGTATAGTACTTGTGGACATTTGTTATTGGCTATGTTAATGGTTCCTTGTGTCATAAATTTCTTTTTTGTGTTGCTGTTGATGACCCAAATAAATAAAATAAAAAAATAAAAATAAAATATGCGCGAATACCTGTACCAAATAATCTCCTTGTTGTTTTTCATTGAGTTACTTGACCTCTTTTCACTATACTTATTTGTCAAACCCCATCTCATTACAACAACGCTAAAGGGAAAGTCCATTAAGAACTGTCGCCTGTCCTGTAACTGTCTTGTCATGCTAATGAGCCATTGCTATGGATGACAGTTATTATTGCAGTTCCAATTCACAGGAGGTCACTTTCTGTGAGCTAGATGTTTTTCCTAGAAACTTTATCCTTGAGAATATTCAAAATTATTTATGAGTTTCATTTGGAATGCTTGCGCCTTGCGACGGTATCTTATCCTTTATTTATCTTACTGAATATCATCATTCATCAAATCTAATAATTTAAAAACAAAAATCTTGTTAAAGTCTGTACCTAATCTTGAAGTTAATAAAAAAATGACTCCTTAAGTAGTAGCAAAATAGTACCAACTATATTTTTTAAACTAATTGTATTACTTTATTTGTTTCAGGTAAACACGCGCTGCGAGGTATATTCGCAACTACACAATTGTTTTACACCCCAAATTATTCCCTGTGCCCCTGTAATTGCGGCACTCGATCCGCCCGCGGCTGTATTTTCGTACGCATTTTACGACCAACATAAAAAACAACCCGACATGCTGAATCTCAAGACAAAGTAGAACCTCTACCACGAGTGTTTTAAGACCTATCGACGCGGAATCGTCTCTAGTCGACCAAAAATCGCTCGTTACTATTATGAAGACGCTTACGCGTCGGAAAACTGAACGCATTCTTTCTTACGCCATGTCTTGCGTGGGCGACGGTCGTGCGACCGTCGCCGTCGCGTCTCATACTTCCATATCGATAAGGTTTGATTTCGTATGCGTCGCATCGCCGTCGCGCGACCATCGCGCGACCGTCGCCCACGCAAGCCACGGCGTTACTGTTTATACTAACGAGCGATTTTTAGTCGGCCAAAATCGATTCCGCGTTGATAGGTTTGGGGAGCCCCTTATTTACTAGAATAAAAATTTTATTCATTTTCCGTGACGTTTGCTTTATCGAATAACGTATTCTAATACGTCAAACACTTTTGGTAGGAGCTCTGCTGAATCTCAGACAAAGCAGACTCCACTTGAAATATGAAACGCTGCGTTACCTAATTCCTTGGTCCATTTTCCGAATGGAAAAATTCACTCAGCGAGCAGCCGCAAGCGATTACTCCTCTTTACGGAGTGACACGAGGGTCGGAGGGCACATAAATAATCGGGGGCTTAGAGCGGGCGATTCGTCAAGTGAACGCTGAAACGCAAATTGATTACGGAACGTGGCTCTTAATTGCGGAGTTTTTCCTTTTCACTGAGCTGTAGCCACTTGCTTTGTAACTTTTGATTCTATTAGCACTACGATCGAGCCTTTCAGGTATTATTGTCTTTGATTTTGTCACAAAGCCAGTGAGTTGAAAGTGTGAATTCAAATGAATAATCGGGGGCTTAGAGCGGGTGATTCAAATTGATCGCGGAACGTGGCTCTTAATTGCGAAGTTTTTCCTTTCCATTGAGCTGTAACTTTTGATTTGTAACTTTTGATTCTAATTAGCACTATTACGACCGTGCTTTTCAGGTATTTTCGTTGTCTATGTCCACAGAGTTGCAAGAGCGAATGTCTGGTTGTAAATTTACGTAGGTAACTGTAATGAAATGAAATATAAATTAATTCCAACCAAGATTGGTTCAAAACTCTTAATTGCTCAGTGTTTCCTTTCCACTGAACTCTTGCCACTCGCTTTGTAACTTTTGATTATATTAGCGCTTACGCTATTGTTCAATCGACTAGCTTTTACCCGCGGCTTCGCCCGCGTAATAAAAATATTCTTATTGAAACGTTTACAAAAAATAAGATTTTCATTTGAATCCGTAGGTTTCTTTGTAGGTACATCTGTCCGCGATTATTTCGATTAAGGTAAAGCGGGGCAATTCTCGACTGGGGGGCCATTGTAACTGATCTAAGTATTTGCTGTACGGTCCGGTTTTGGCTGACTGTACCTTACACATATTACTATTGTTTTGTAGAATTGTTACACAGCGACCACAGCGTAGGTAGTAGGTACGAATATGTATGTATTTTACCTATATAAATATTTATACTGGGGAAACTTCATACAACCCACATAGCCAGTATCTCGACGCTATGGTTGGTAGGGTAAAAAGTACTTCCTTGCATTATCGCTTACAATTTTTTCCATTTTGCTTATACTTATTGTAAACGTAAACATATAAAAAGGCAAGCAAAACAACGATCTTCTTACAGAACATTGAATGTAATAGTTATTACGGATGCAGGATACTCGCCGATGCCTACTTACTAATCCCTTCCCACTGAGCCACCTGCATTTTACACTGCCTAGATATCGATTGCCGACCGATTATTCCGACCCCAATCCCTATTCTTATCCCCGTCCCTATCTCTATCTTTGTCCCCGTCCCCGTCCCTGTCCCCGTCCCTCCCCTATCCCTATCCCCGTCCCCGTCCCCTATTTTTATCCCTATTTCTATCCCTATCCCTATTTCTATCCCTATCCCTATCCCTATCCCTATCCCTATCCCGTTCCCGTCCCGTCCCTGTCCCTGTCCCTGTCAAATTATCATGCTAGGAGGTGAACTTTGAAAAATCCTTTCTTAGTGCTCCTCTAAGGAACTTCCGTGTCAATTTGAAATCTCTTGAACCAGAAGTAAAGATAAAAACTAAAGCTATACTTATGGCTATTTTGGATATTTTAACCCCATTGCACAACAACAGGGGAGAAAATTTCTTTTCCACCTCATTGGATTTTAAAATCGTTGTATTTATCGTGATCAGCGACCCGATAAACCATAAAAACAATACCCATATTGTGTTTTTGACTTTACCCCCTTTGCACCCCTTTAGGGGTCAAATTTTCAAAAAACCTGAAACATGTATTTAGTCATATGTCTTTAGGAAGTTTCGAATAAAATAGTCAAACTAATCTTGTTTCCCCATACAAACTTTGAACCCCCATTTCACCCTTTTAAGAGGAGAATTTTGAAAAATCCTTTCTTAGTGCTCCTCTACGTCATATAAGGAACCTATGTGCCAAATTTGAAATCTCTAGGACCAGCGGTTTCGGCTGCGTGTTGATATGTCAATCAGTCAGCCAATATCTTCTTTTATATATTTAAACCCCATTGCACCACAACAGGGGAGAAGGTATTTCACTTCCGCCTCGTTAGATTTTAAAAACGTTGTATTTATCGTGATCAGCGACCCGATAAACCATAAAAACGATACCCATATTGATTTTTTGACTTTATCACCCCCTTTTCACCCTTTTAGGGGTTAAATTTTCAAAAAACCTGAAACACGTATTCAGTCATATGTCTTAAGGAATCTTCCTGTGAAGTTTCGAATAAAATAGTCAAACTAATCTTGTTTCCCCATACAAACTTTGAATCCCCATTTGACCCCCTTAGGAGGTGAATTTTGGAAAATCCTTTCTTAGTGCTCCTCTACACTATATAAGGAACCTACGTGCCAAATTTGAAATCTCTAGAACCAGCGGTTTCGGCTGTGTGTTGATATGTCAGTCAGTCAGTCAATATCTTCTTTTATATATTTTTTTGATATTTAAACCCCATTGCACCACAACAGGGGAGAAGGTATTTCACTTCCGCCTCGTTAGATTTTAAAAACGTTGTATTTATCGTGATTAGCGACCCGATAAACCATAAAAACGATACCCATATTGATTTTTTGACTTTATCACCCCCTTTTCACCTTTTAGGGGTTAAATTTTCAAAAAACCTGAAACACGTATTCAGTCATATGTCTTAAGGAATCTTCCTGTGAAGTTTCGAATAAAATAGTCAAACTAATCTTGTTTCCCCATACAAACTTTGAACCCCCATTTGACCCCCTTAAGAGGTGAATTTTGGAAAATCCTTTCTTAGTGCTCCTCTACACTATATAAGGAACCTACGTGCCAAATTTGAAATCTCTAGGACCAGCGGTTTCGGCTGTGCGTTGATATGTCAGTCAGTCAGTCAGTCAGTCAGTCAGTCAGTCAGTCTTCTTCTTTTATATATTTAGATCAATAAGCCGATGTTTAATTTATTTCCGCAATGCGTTTTGAAAGTGGTTGGGCCACCGTGAGCCCAAGCTTTTTCGCTAGAGTTTACATTGGATGCACACGTGCATTAATCTTTTCTTTTCTGTCTTATCATGTCTTAAGTTATGAGAGTTGTCGTAGCTTATTTTTCATAATCATCACTATACCAAAGTAAATAACGACTTTTGTTATAAGTCTACTTCTATGCAGATTCACACAAATTATCAAATGCTGCGTTTCCACTTGCGTTCGTAGGTTATTTGTTAGATGGTTGAGCATGTTTGTACGCCGAGACTCGGTTAGTATTACACTCTGCATCTGTGCTAGGGGGCGGTACAGAGACGAACAGCCTTTCGTAATAATCGATGGAATCAGGCGTTACAAGGGAAATTCATGATAATCAAAATCTAGAAATTTTCTTAACTAATCCGCGAATAAATAACGTGCCAGCCAATTAGTGCAGTGTTTAGTTTATTTATACTTTATTGCACGTACAAAAAATAAGTACAAATGGTGGACTAAATGCCTTAAGGCAGTGCAGTGTTCGTAATAGTTGTGCAAGTATTATCACCAAGGGTACTTAATAATTACACAGAATAAGCACAGAAGTCTCAGAAAAGGGGCTACCTTTTCTGAGACTTCTGTGCTTATTCTGTTACTTGGGGCAACTAGCAGATAGACTACTTTTATTGTAAACGCATTCAAGTCCTTATTTACTTATACGAATTTACAGTAACTTATTTCCAACATTTAGGTATTCCAGAACGCGCTCAAACCTGATCTTGTATCAAAATTAACGTTAATTAATTACGCAGTGAACGTCAATTAGTATACGGCGCACGGCAACAGCGTAATTCGGAACTTTTTCCCCAAACAAGAAATGAACCGGTTGTTTCGCGTGTACATTTTAGGAATTCCGATTTTATACCGGGGTTTCTTAACCCTTTGACCACCATTGTAGATGACACTTGACATTTTATAATTTAGGTTGTGTATTAACCCTAACAAAATCCTTTGGGAATTCCAGAAAAAAATTGCCTAACATTTTAGAGGCTTGTTTTTGTCTTGCTACTGTTCCACTACTTTGAATTCCTACAGTTTTCTTTACGTTATTTAGATAGCTGTCATGCTTGTTACGTCTCCGACAAAACACACATTATTATGGAATGTTCCTTCTGACTTTATTATAGTTATGACGCAAATATTTAAGCATACTGTAATCCGCATTGACATTTTTTTCTCCAAAAAATATCTAGTCAACAGACAGATAATCAAGCTTTATATTGCCTCCTGAAGACGCGCTATATTGTATACAGAACGTTGGCTATACATTCCTAATAGTGATTCATATTCGGTGTTTGCACGGAAACGTCGCAATACTCGGGGATGTTTGCACTCGGCGCACAGACTGGCACACAACTGCGACCCGGGAGTTATTATTGCAAGAGCAGAATGGAGTTATGGTAGTAGGGGTTTTAATGCATTTATGACCTTTCTTGAGTAGTATTCAGTCGGCTGTAGGCCCAGAACATGGACTGCCGAATGAAGATACCGCATCGTGACCAGCAAAGCCCTCCGGCCACAATGACGACATTGCACAGACTCAAAACCAGTCATAAATTCTCTAAGGCGATTTCCCCAAAATTACCACTTTTTATGCTTTACTTTCTGGACGAAGATGGCACTTAAAGAAAAAAAGACTGTACCTCCCCGCGCGGAGTCAACGTTTGGGCAGAGAGTCGTTGCATGATCTATCTATAGTCAAGGAGTCTTTGCGCCAACCTAACCTCTTTAATCGACGTTTAAAACTCGTAACTCTGCCACCGGCCGTACTATAGCTTCTTCAGCGATCCTATCTCCTTCATTTACATTTAAATAAACCTGGCTATAGCTCAATCTAATTTACCACTTTGATGTTGGCACGGGGCCTATGTTTACCTGAATACAAACGTTTGTACCTGAAATGCGAAATTCACTTAGGTTTACACGAGCTTAGTACTTTGTGCTACCTTTTGTGCAAGCCCGCGAATTGTTACAAGTGGCGAGTACCTTTGCTGTTTTTAGAGCTTGGCAAAAATGTAGAAATTAAAAAGTAGCAACGTTGTATTGTAGTGTCGTCCCTTTCAAATCATGTGGTAGAAAACGAAATGGTACAACGGTGTTGCCACGTTGTAATTTTGCTATTCTATAGGTAAATGCTATACCTACATGGCGTTAAAAGTATAAGTATACCGGTATCGTGTTCTGAAAACAATGTAAAAAAATGTTTTTGATGAATTTTGTTTCTCTGAAGCAAGTCGTCTAAGCCGGCCATCCTTCTATACAAAGATCAAAAGTGCTTCACGTCAAAAAATTTAGTTAAATGTACAAAGCTCGTTCCCATCATACGCCTCGAAAAAAAAATCAATTACAGGGTAAACATTAACTGCAATGCAAGACGAGAAATAAATAGAAATACTGAGTTCGTGTAAATTCAACATTATTTTTGTAAAAAGTCATTTACTCTTCGTCCCATCCACTTTGTAGTAATGTTGTTATTAATTAATTCCCTAGATTTATATTTTTTCTTTGTACAACCTATTTACTTCGCCTTTGAAGTGCGAGAGTTCGTTTCAAAGTAATGAAATAGCTACTTGCAGAAATATTGTAATTTTGCTGCTTTTACGAGTAACCTATTTTATTTGCGAATATGTTATTAGGGAATAATAGCTTTCGGCTATAAGGAAAAGAGGTCACTTCTGTGTATTACATATATTATGTCGAAGAATATTTTGCTTCTTTTCCAGCTTTTACGTTGGATATCATTTCAATATTTTGATAATCACCAGAGTAAGACATGCTGCGTTGAGTCCAAATGAATTGGATAAGGGCAACCATATGATGATTCTGTTATTACCTTTGTAACCGTAGTTAAGTCAACAGGTAATTAATTTAACTAACATCAGAGATTAACGGTCTCATCCCAACACACCTAAGTACTTAATAACATCAAGATTATTAAAGCTTATCTGTACAAGTTCTGTAAGCAAGTCACGTATCACACAGTTCATAAAGAGCTCCGAAATGATACGGCACGCACCTACACAGAACAACCCCCCGTGGAAACGCCGCGAAAATCGCGATAAGCGTTTTCAACGCATGTGGGTTCGTCCGAGACGATTCAGCGTTACGTTCCGAGAAGTCCCGATCTCGTTACGATAGTTTTCATGTTCGGCCCCGGGCTGGGAACTTTAGCCGTATTACACTTGCTCGTGAAACAAGAGCGACACAAGCTCATCAGACCAGTGTAAATACTCTCCCTTGTTACTGCGAACCTAGAGGTTATACTTAGACTGGTTTATGAAAGCTTTGAATTCTGTAAGCGTTGGTAACACCCGCTCTTATCGCAAGAGATAGCCACCACATACACCATCAACATCGTATCAGCCTTCAGCGTATATTGAAATCTAGATTCTATTTTCCATGGATCAGAGTCATTTACCGATGTTATTATATTAAGTAAGTACGAGTTTGCGTACGTTATCTGTCGATATCCCGAGGATGGCTTCGTGCGATGAATTAATTTCGCCCACCGCTATTATATAAACTAGATCGTAATAAAGATACTGCCGGCTCTTGGTTTTCTCTACAACATCTGTTATTTTGGGTGGTACCCGCTAATTTTCGGTTGGTTTAAAATTTAAGTAATTTATGTAAATTTTTGCGATAGCGATATTGGGAGATGATAATGGACTGCTGACCCGTGAATGGATTATTTAGTGTTATAGCACCTCGTAATACTACCAATATGTAATTGCGAATAATTTATGCAAATTTTTGAATTACTAATATAGTTCATTGGTCATGTCAGCTGAAAATACTTCCATCATGATTCGATCAGCCAGAAACGTATCGATTATCTTTAATATGTGGTACTGTTTCAATGCCCTATCACTAAAAATGCGTAGTCCCTTGACCATTACCCATGCATGAATAAATCACTTGTTTACAAAGCCCACAAAACAAAGGCATAACTAACTGCATCCAAAGCAGTAAGTCTTGTCAGTGTCTGCTATTTCAGACATCGGCATTACTATAGTTTCCTCCATTGATCTCCAGTACCCGCGGGGGCGTGAAACGGGACGCCATACTTGCGCTTCATTCCAATAGCCATCGCACAGAGGGTTCACTAAGTTGCTAAGGTTTTCTTGTGATAATGGAATGTACCGATAAAAGTAAAATAATCCTGACATGTCAAAAGTCAGTATTTCCAGAAAATATATCAGACGTTACGTTACATACGGTTTCATTGGCATTAAAAGCTCAAATTGAAACTCTTTTTCCAAACCCTTTCTTTGAACTAGCTAGTGTGCTATCATTTGCTGTAGCTACAGCATAACCCTCCCCTTCCTCTGACGAACTTCAAATTGTTAGCTACTTTCCTAGCTGATGCCTTTAAATAACGGAATCTCCTTACAATTCTGACAAATGACAAAATCCTGGAATGTCAGAAAACTTGTGGCTTATGGCTTGTGTGTATGTATATTTGTATAATAAATGTGAGTGTGCTTAGAGACTGTGTTTGAAGACAAGAATTTGTTGTTAGGTTAGCCCCAAACTGCCAAACAACTACACTGGCTGAGGTGAGGCGAAAGTTCGCCTGAAGAGCAAAATAACAAGCCTGAATTTACGGCCCTGACAACAAAGGGAATATCTAAGTTGGTGTCGAGATAGGCTCATGTGGTCCAATCAATCATACGCTAAGCCGCGCTGGTGTGGCGAGGACTTTACAAGCACTTGTATCCGTTATCTAAGTTGTCTGTTGTGAGCTGTGAAAATGTATCCCGAAAGTATTGGTAAGCGTGGTCGTCAAAGATCGAATCAAACTTCGGTTGTGTCCTATGAAGCAAAAATTTCGGCCGGGACTTTTCCGTAAATGGCAAACATGTCGATGGCATTCGGTCCGCGATAGTGAATGACTCCTGTAACTCAGGGGTGCCTATAAGTTGTCACTATGTTGCCATAGGCGGGTTGCTAAAAATGTTTTTTTTTTTCAATTACCTACATGGACTCCGCCGCTAAATCATTCATCAGTTTACGTCACAAACTAAGGGCGGATTGCATTAAAACCACTTGGAAATGTAGTAATTACGACTCAACAAAATTTTGTTGCAATAGGAAGTTTCATAGTTTTCCACTGAACTACTGAGCTGAGTCAATTGTGAATATTGTAATAGGTGGTGTAACCGGATATTTGTGTAAGTGTTGTTTTAAAGTGTAAACAATACTTAAATATCGTTTTCATTCAACTAAATGACAAAACAATTCAAGTAAATGACTTCGTTTTCCCCAAGAAAAAGTTTTCTTAACAGATTTCTGATGGTTGGTTCACTTGGTTGTCTTCTAACTCCAACTATGTGAATCATATTTTTAAAAGACATTTAAGTTTTCATCATCTTATTTAAAATTGCAACACTGGATATTAGTGTCATACTGTCCATACAGTTTTGCAACCACGCATGATAATCTATTGTCAGAGTATCTGGAACGCACAAATGTACTCTGCGGTAATCGGCACCGTTCGATTGATCATTTTGTTGCTGATGAAAACCCGACTATATGCAGTTAGATGGGTTTGGCACTGAACTTGTCTGTGAGTGAATTTTATAGTTGACTAGCTTTTGCCCGCGGCTTCGCTCGCGTTAGAAAGAGACAAAAAGTAGCCTATGTCATTCTTCATCCCTTCAACTATCACCTAAAAAATCACGACAATTCGTCGCTCCGTTTTGCCGTGAAAGACGGACAAACAAACAGACTTTCGCATTTATAATATTAGTATCTATGGAAGTATGGATTTTATCTGTTTCTTAAGTCGATCTGCTGCGAAAGTCTCTCGTGTCACATCAGGTCTCTTCTTTAGTCTGTTCTAAGACACAGAAGTCGAAAAATCATGATATTTGGAATGCCAGTTCACATAGTTAGAGACAGCATTTATTCCTCAAAGCGCTAAAACGTTGCTACACTCTCAGCAGCAAATTCTTCTATTTCAACATCATAATCATACCAGAAAATTCTTTTCGCTTTTTATAAATCAAATGGTTTGATTAGTTAGAAAAGCTATTAGCTGGCAACGTTCAGAAGCAAAACCAATAAGACTCAGAAGTGCCATCCCATTCCATTCGCTCGTCAGTTTTACGGCGGACGCAAACCGCGCTAGGTGAATGGAAACTAGGCGAATAAAAACCGTTAGATACGAGTGTCGCCGTGACAGAAACAATGTAAAATCCAATTTACCCGATTCCCCAAGCGATCAGTCTGTGCTTTTTCTTCTGTACTAAAGTAAAACGTCATATATACCAGATCTTAAAATTTAACACATGCGACTTTTCAACCTACGACGTTGCTATAGGCTTTCGCAGTCCGGAAACCCGCCTGCGGTTTAACTTTACACAATCAATCAGTGTTTTGAAGTTGGGACCGATCAGCCGACTCAAGGGTACTATGTCATTCTCACTGTAACAAATGCTGGAATCGAATACGTTTGGCCGTAATGAAAGTTATAGGTTTATGGCGCACGAGCGGCGTGGGTGAATAAGGTCAAAATGCAACGGGTATGCCAAGAGTCTTGACTATCTCGGAATGTCATCCCGTAGAACGTTGGTTTGGGTATTGGAAGGAATTTTCGCTCTGTCCTAAAGAAGATATACCTACCTAGCAGTGCTTATAGTAGAAAAACTGTTAGCCTATACCTAGCCGGTAGGTGTCATGACGGCTCCAATAGTTCTAATCGGATAATAAAAGTACAAGAACATAAAATATCTTGCCCACAAAGATGGCAAGCAAAGGTGCAATTAGGAGGTAAAAAGTCTACCATTACGATTAGTGATGGCTTTTATGAATTCGAATAATGTTCCGATAAGGCGAAATGAAGCTCTAATTATTGAATTATGTTTTGTAATGTCGTATAATGGGCAGCAAAAGAGGGATACGTCGGGCGGACGAAGGTACGACAGCAAAAAGAGAGTACGTGGTCCAACGGCCTCATTCCACAAGCTTACCAACCATGCGGACTACAGAAAACCAGTAAACCTGTAAAGTCTCTTATGCGACGCATAGTTGTAACGGATCTTCTTACAGTAGCGCACAACACTGGTGAGAGCATGCTAACTTGCTAACATATCGTGAATGCGAAAAGAGCGCGTCATCTGCCGACCACCGACGACAATCGAACAACATGCAACATGATTAATGCGGAACGTTTCAACCCACTTTCCTTACAAAAGTTTTTGCTCCCATTTGGCGTGTTTGCAAAATATTTTCATGTTATTTTTGTTTTGAGGACCTTTAACTTTTTTACCACAATTACAGGAACATGTGCAGTTGTATATTCCTCTACCATCTTTATCCTTAATGTTATTGGACGTTCCTCGACTTAATTTTCATTCTCATTAAAGCACGAAATGGTTTCATCTCACCCTGGTTCTTGCACTGATATTCCGATTTAAATTTCATTATCATTACAGCACGTCATGGTTTTTTCTCAGCCCGGTTCTTTGGATGGCCTGCACTGATTTTACAATCAGATTATTTGATTTATTTGTAACTACGCTAATTTGCAAAAACAAAAACTTTGACCGTTTATGGCATCGTGTTGTCACGGAACCCTACGTATGATTTGACAATGCCAAGACCGCAAAAACACCGCGTTTATTCAATCCACACCGAACTCTGTGAGGGCTTTCCGCTAAAAACATAATGTTAACGACGAGATAAAAGGCAAATTAGAAATGCAGACTTATTCGATAAAGATTAATGTGAAAGGAAAGACGACGGGAGGTAATGTTTTATGTAAGGTTCAGTATTTCATTAGGTTTGATGTCAAAGACGCCGACGACGTGGAATCAGAGTGTGTCGTGTCAGGGACAAATTGGATAAATCTGAAGATGCTAGTGACGTATTTAAAGCGAAGCGCTCCTTAAAATCTTCTTTAAGTCGTCCTTTCATTCGAGAATCGTTGCTTTCAGATAACACACACACACACATACACTGACGCAAATATTTGCAATGTTCTGTTCTGATTGAAAATCTTGCCTGGGGGTCATGTGTCAAATCATGGAGAGAAACAAGCAGTTCACAGGCATTGGCAGGCAATTCACTGCACTGACAGTTTTGCCCACAAGGCACATTTAGGTATAAGGCAATCTGTCTTGTAAATCTGTTTGTGTTGTCCCTAGACATAACATTGCCGTCTCTCCACTACAGTTTCGATTTCTTAAAAATCCCTGCATCAAATAGAAGTCTGAGATTTTCTTATTTACTCTAAAATATGTATCAAGAAAAAGGGCGTTGTTATTTCGCGCGCGTGCAGCCAAATGTATTGTTAAGCATGTGAAGATTTATCTACTCTCATCTGAGTGATGTACAATGAAATGCCTGCAAAAACCCGGGCCGGCATCCTTCGTCCGCGCGGTATCTCGCCGATGACGTATCGGGCACTCTGGCAGCATCCATCACGCGCCTTCGCCTGTCCGGGGACATAAACGTTGCCCTTATACTTATAATAACTGACGGCGTTCGGCAAAAACGCTGCATAAACACGGTTTTGATTGACAAGCATATCCGGAATACGAGCTTTTTTACTATGGAGACAAAACGTGCGACTCACTGAGTCAGTAAACTATGGATGCTATGTACTATAGTCGTGTGTGGAGGTTCAATGCATGTTCATCGCTGCAACGGGGTAAATAAAATATGAGTAAGTTTCAAACTTCAAAATCTTTAAAAGAAGCAATCCGGTAGGTTTCGGTTTGTATAAAAGCACCGTCCGCCATTGCTATTTATCGTCGAGCTATATGAATAGCTGCCGGCGGTAAGATATTTCCAATAACTTTTCACAGAAGATGCGTAGGAGCTTAATGTCAAATCAAATATTTAGACAATTCGAATAGCCCTTTACGTATACCTATACTTAATGACTTTCACCATTACCCTCATTTACAAACTAAACGTCTACAGCGTACTTGACACTGAAATAACGTCATTATCAAGCATCTCAAACATTTTAAACCATGAATAAAACACCACTTAGGCCTAACGAAGCATTCTCACGCTACAGCCAGGCGCCGTTTTAGCCCATTTAGGGTAAAGTGTAATTGTACAAAAAGAACATTGTTAACACAAGATTATATGTTGATAGTTCTATTAATGACCTTACTTAGCTGTCGTAAATTAAGATATTGCAGCTACTACATAGCTATTGTTTAGTTTGTGCGGTTCTAAATGTTAATGTGGAGATGAATGTGAAGACAATTGCTGGTTTGAATCCGTCGTTGGATCCCGTTCCAAGTAGGTTTAGGTATTAAATGTAAAATTAAACATCAAGTCACTTGGAAAGATATCTATATACACGGTGTTTCCGGAAAGATATCTATATCACTCAAAACCTCAGACACCCCAACTGATTTTTATTTTTTTAAACTCATCTAGAGTATTCATCTTTAAATCTGATCGTTACTTTTTTTTAAATTGAATTTTTAATTTTCTGTACAGCTCTACTTGACTTTTAGCTCTACACTCAATAAAATAATTGCTAACTACCATCATAAACCATAAGACTATTTATTTGTGTACGTTACTGCAACGACATAAGGTTTACCAATAGACAGCTAAGATGTCACTGTAAAACACTTTAAAGCTTTGTCACAGTAATCTTTAAATTGGACAGGTAATCGCAGTAAGCAAATAAACTCAATATTCAAAATGACAAGGTTGTAATTAGGTACGAGTTCAATTTGTTATGACTTATGATAAACATTAAGATTAAACTGACAAACAACGTCAAACTAGTAGCGGAAAAAATAATCGTCCAAGTAACCGGCCAGTATTAATACCCCTAAATACTGAAAAAAGGTAAACAACCTCTAGCAATGCGATATACACAATGTTGTATTACGAGTACAATAGAATGGGCACGTAAAAAATAACTAATAATACTAATTTAAATAAAAATATTACCCCCATCAAGATATAGCTCAATCGATTCTACTCTCGATTCTGAACAAACTGTTTTCAGGTTTTTAGTGTTAAGTGAAACACGGTGTATAATATGCATTAGCAAAAAAAGATATTTTTGCGATTGGACTTCGGACGTGGTCTCTTTTCCATACATTTTGGTTTGTTGGACACTTTTGGCTTTGTCTCGGTGTCCTTAGGCGACGGTAATCGCACCCTATCAGGTGATCCGTCTGCTCATTTGACCTTCATTGACTTTAAAGATCAAAAATCAAGTCACAATTAAGTGGTGTAGATTTGTTTGATGTACGGGTCATGTAACGACCGTACCCTTTTTCAAGTGCCACTTATTTATTAGGATTTGAGTTCAACTTAAGCCGTGAGATGTGAATGTGTTGGATTTAGTGCGGGGACGGATCACATGTCGGCGGCAGTCGCCGGCGGTCGTTTGCCAAGAATTCAATCTTTCCGGAGCTCTGTTGAAATAGGTCTCTATTTCTAAGGCCAGGGTCCTAATGGAATGGAATAAATATCCTTGACAAAACAGGTCGCGGAAAATAAATTACTTTGTGGGGGTAGATTTGTTTAATGTTTTGAATATTTTTCCAAAAATGTTACTTTTAGTCTAGGCTTTTATCGCTGACTGCATCACTGCACTAAGATAAGACAATACTAAAACCTGTAACCAATTTACTAATGTAAACGCATTAGCAATTATAGTGCTTCATAAATTCCAATCGATCACACATTTTTAAAATGCGAATTTCAAATTCTAACTGGTTACAAAAACTGAACTTGATACCGCTCATGAAAGTGAGTTCTAAAAATAAATAGATTCGTGCGATAAATAGACACCAACACTCAGCGTAACTAAATATCATCCGAGTAATATTAATTTTCCGCCTAGGGTGCTATTCATTTCTTCAGTGCAAGGGGCAGTTTTTATTGACCATCCAACTCCGCCTACAATTTGACTTACTTGCCAACTCCCGGTAAGAGCTATGGCCTCTTTCAGCTTTTTATTGCTAAAGTTCGCCTTTCATACGTGTGTTGGAAAGTTTAAATTGTTTTTCGTGTTAAACTCTTATTGTGCTAATTTTTCTTGAAATGAACACTCAAGTTTCTTAGAGTTGTGTTTTGGAAAACGACATGAGTAAGAAGTTAGTTAAAAGTAGGGCTTGCAATATCGGACGGTTTTCAATTCCGGAACTGGTTTTCGAGATTGGACTTCAATTCCGGAATTCCGGAACTAGTTCCGGAATTGAACAATTTGTTTTGGTTTGGTTTTCTGGTAGATTTTTGATGAAATAATACAATTTTAAACTGAAATTTGTTATAAGTCGACGTTTAAGACAATAACTCGGTACCTGAAAGGCATAGGTATAACACTGAAATTTTTAGTTTAGTAATTTTACAGGAAAGCCCATTTTGCGTCAAAATCGGTCTTGCAAGGTATTTCGAACTACAGTAAACGATACAAACGAGGTTTTAATGCCAGTTTTCTGATAGTGGTCAACGTTAAAGTTATTTTTTTATCCATTGAGCATCGAAATAATATAAAAGTATAATAATTTACAAGAATTGCATAACGTCTTGTTCGCATAACTGTAATAAAAGAAATATTGAATTACCTTTATCAGACTCGAGTAGGGACAAAAGATATCCAAGCTAGCCCAAAAAGACAGATTTTATGATTTCTTCCTAGGTACCTACATGTACCTATTACACCTTAATTTTTTGTGAAAAAAAAAATCATTCTTTTGTATACATCATTTTCCATACATTTGCTTCTCAAATCTTTTGATTTTGTGGTAAGTGGCAATAGACTTAGATAGAGTTTAGTAAAATATGCACACGTCTTTGTGAAAAGTGTATAAAGTAACTGCGACGTTATGCTTGTGAATGAATGTAATACCAAATACTACGATTTGCTTCTAAACTTAAGACTTTATGCCTAAAATATTCAGAGCTATGAGAAAAGTAGTAAAATTTTGAGTTTATGCCGCTTTAATACCGATTAATTTAGATTATTACTGAAATTTAATTTCGATCTAATAAATTGAGCATAAATAACGCCAATAAAATAATAATATTAATAATGTACCTACTTACCTAATGTTATTTATTTATGTTTAATTGTCCTTCAGTATTCGAGCATAACACTCAACTCCCGGCTAGTAATTTTAAATTATCACAAAACAAAGCTTTCTACAACAAATATTTACTTTAAAAATGATTATATAATATTTCACTTATTAGCTAAAACAATTGAGAGCAAAACCAGAAAGATGCACCCCTTTGGTCATAAAATAGGCACTACCTGAATCCGAGGAGTGTCTAACTTAATGAATTTACATATCTTCTATAAACGCGGTGGTAGTTTTGTAAAATAACCAGGCTGATATTACACGTTTTCGTCCAAAAATATATCTTTTTTCAATTCCAGAATTTTCGAGATTATGTGTTTCAATTCCGGAACTGTAATATCGGAAAAATTGTCCGAAATTCCGGAATTTCGAGATTCCGGGATTCCGGAATGCAAGCCCTAGTTAAAAGGGCTTAAAAAATTGTTTATATTAAAAATAAAAACATAGAATCAGCAGTGGGATCAGCATCTATTCATAGATTACAATATTTAAATGGAAACATACCATCTCATTAATGATAAGTGATAACACTGATAACGTTCCACATCGTAGGTCAAAAATATCTAATTTAAATACAATACAACCTAAAAAAAGTGGACCGTATCTACTCTAAATAAAATAAACAACTCTATTTGTATCTAGTGGATTAAGCTGTAAAGTACATAACATAAGGACAAAGGAACTAAATTATTCACCAAAAAAGGCGGAATACTAGGTAAATTAGAGCATTACTCTGCAGGTCGAGTAAAAAACAACGTAGTTGGTGCCTTTGGCAGTGTGCCCGTGGAACTGTTGGTTCCAAGGCGTATTCCTAGTGCTTGCTAGCGCTGTCGAATCCAGTTTATGGGCCTACCAGTATGATCCGACGCCGGACATTTGGCTTTTTCTTCAAGAATATTTACAATGACCGAAGCTCTCTGTGCTCATTCAACGTTAACTAAACAATATCTTTGGATTGAAGATTTCTTTGTTGGACTATTACTTGCAGCGTCCTCCATCAGCCCTTGTAACAATGTGCTCCTCCCATTGCAACTGAAAAACCTTAGATCTGTCAACGTAAGGAGGAAGAAATCGTGGGTACGTAATATCCGTTAATGGGCTAGAATCGTGGATGCCGATGACCTTTTCAACATCTCCAAAGATAGTGAGAAATATGTGAAGCTGACTGCTAACAGTGCCAACATTCACTAGTTGGAGAGGCACTTGCAGAAGAAGAAGAACGTAAGGAGAAGAAATCAAGGGCGTTGTATACTCAAATATGTAGGCTTAGGAATTTATGTAGGTATAAAAACTTTATGTAAATACATGAGGATAAGTAACTTACTACTGAGGATGGCTTATACTGGTCAAACCTAAGCCAGCTCTTTGTCCGGCTGTGCCGTGCAAGCTGAATGCTAGCTCCAGCATCTGTGAGCACTTCGCACCACTTCGGGTGTTATGCCAGCTGGTTTGAATTAAAATTTAAAGTTTGCTTTAAACTAGTCATTTTGGAACTGCGTTCGCTATTTCGGATTTTGTTTGTGGAAATACAAGTTTCGATGCACTCTTGTTGCTGGTTCCTCGACATAGGATGTAAGATCAAATCAAATGTTTATTTATCGTGTTACTGCATTTTCTTTAGCTAAGATAAAACAATAAAGAAGTGAATACAGCTGTGTTATATTGCCCCATTTGCCCCACTTGGGCCGGTGGAATAAAAAGCGTATCAGATTTTAGCGATTAATTGCGTAAAAAAACAAAACTGTAGTAGAAGCCAAAATTGCAAACCTTTCTACCTACCATCGCCACTATACTCGTACCACCACGACACACAATTTTTTTATCATCATCATACCAGTCCTTATCCCAGTCATTTGGGGTCGGCGCAACATGTCCTTCTCTTCCATACCTCTCTATCACCCGTCATCTCATTATTCACTTGTTTTCGTTTCATATCATCTTTCACACAGTCCGTCCACCTTTTCCTCGGTTTTCCTCTCCCATTACTTCCTTCAACATTCATTCGTCACATGACTTTCATCCCTTCGCATCACATGCCCATACCATGCTAGTCGATTCGCTCTTACTTTTTACTTCCAAAATTTTTTATACTTACAAGAATTAAGCTCCATTTAACCCCGTTTAATGCAAGAATGGCACATTAACTAACTCCGGTAAAAACCCTCTATTCTCTATCGATGTTGCCGAGATCTTTGAAAGCCTTTTCACTAACACTGGCAAAGAAAATAAAAAGAAAACTTCAGACCAACTTTAGCTTGGGACTTAAAGCGCTAAATACCTCAAAGGAGATTTTTTCAACAATCGTTGTGTAAAGTGGAACTGTTATAACTCCTTGTTAAATCCAAAGACTTTTAAAAAACAGGGTGTTTGATCCGGCTTCATGACTCGGAGGCGAAGTTGCTCGTTTTATATGCAAATTTTTCACGTCCTTATGAATATGAAAATTTTCTATTAGAGCGTGTCGTTGTCAGCTCCCTTGATGTACTGCTGAGGCTTTGTCTCCACGAGTATAGTTTTTTGCCGCATCAGCTTTTTGTTGAGCCTCGAGTGGTGAAACTGAGTCGGACTGGGTTTAGCGATCTAGTATGTATTTACAACCATATTCAAAGCACTCAACATATAAAATATCTACTTACAAATCAGCATTTACATACGGCGCCGATTAATGCCGTTTTTTTTTCTTATGCCCATATTGCCCATTTAAATAAAAATAATTGGACAAAAAGGAATATGTAGGCGCACGTTTGTATAATTTATGGCACATGCAATGTTCTGCATAAAAATCCAAGAAGAGAATGTGTGAAATATCGTTGAATGAGCACCAGTTGATCGTTCTATTTCGTATTTCATGTAATCAATTGTGTGTTCATCAATAACATGATATAGGAGTCTTAAAAATGTGCAAAAGTCAGGAGCTATCAAGTTATAGCGACATGGCCATGACATGCCTTGACCATAAGTTATTAAACTTATACATACAGAAGTGTAGATATAAACGTGGGGCCGCGGGCATGCAAAATGCAAGCACGTAATCACTCCCTTGGGACTTTGACGTTTGCTGAATATCTTAGGCCCAGACATATCTAGGGTTGCCAGTTGCCAGACGTCAGGAGGTTTCCTGGTATGTGAGGAATTTCGATCAGGAATGGGATATAAATAGTGGAATGTTTTGACAGTAACATCATCATTAATATCATTATCATCAATATCGCCATATCCTGCCGTATGCATCGAACACAATCGCAACATAAATGTTGTTATTATTTTATTCATCATCATTATCATGAACATAAATACTGGTGCTGCTCTAGTCACCTTCCGTGTTTTTCTTTTCTTGCCCTTGAGCGAGATGCGAGCTTTTTTCCCCTTTTCTTCGTCTGTCTATGATGAATTCATTGTTGTAACAGGTGTCCCAACTTTTTCCGTAACCTATTTTTGCAAATTTTTAACAGGCTCTACTTCTTTAAACTCTATTTTTTTGTTCGAAATTGCATTTGTCAGGACTCTTCACCTGATAACCCTATGTAGCAAAGCAATACGGCAGTCGAATGTGCAAGTAACAGAAATGCCGATGAGATATCGCGGCTCTGAACTAACGTTTTATTACTATTAGGCAGTAAACCTGTGGCCCGATACAATTGAATATTGACTGGCTTATATGTGCAAATACAAAATCAAATGATTGCATACTAAAAATTTATGAAAATAATCAATATTGTACCTAGTAAACTTTTAACATCATAAGTTATACTCATAGTATCTCAAGTAGTTGTTGAATGTAGTGGTATTAGACTTAAATATGGGAATACATTTTTGGATATCTTTCCTACAAGGGAAATTGTGAGCATATACAAGTCTTCATAATTCTCTAACCCCATATATTGACCTTGGTTTAACAAGGGGATTTTTAATAATTAAACTTTTTAACTCTTACTTTTTTTTAGCTTCTACGACCCATCAAAATGAGTTCGCAGCCGTTGATCCCCAAACGATCATCGGCTAGAATATCGTAAAACGAAACCTTCCGACACACCTGCGCCCACCACGAATAAACAACAATTTATTTAACCTGGGCGTACGAAAAATCTATCGCAATTTATATTTTATCTCGCCGTAGACGAACGCTGGGTTTCCCTCCATTTTGTGTTTACACGTTTTTGCGTAATTTGCGGTTTTGTGTATTTAGCTGGGAGACTAAATGTGGACTCGTTAGTGGGAAAATGCGGAAGTAAATATTATGCCTTTGCCTTCACTTGAAAAATATGCTATAAATCTGTTTGTAACAAACGGTATAAATGTCTGAAGCATCTTTGATTCTACTTTATCTAATTATCATCTGTGATATCCTGGAGCTCGAATTACTTAAATTGTATCTAATGATTTATTAACTAGTAATAGATACCTAGACTTTATACCTACGTACCTACGCAATCCCCGTGGCAACATCAGCGCACAATTTAGTAGTTAATAATTCTGTACGCAATTGATATGTGAAGGTTAGGTACAAAGCACAAGCTTCCTTCATATTTTATAAGTTACTAGCTTTTACCCGCGGCTTCGCCCGCGTAATAAAAGTATTCTTATTCAAACGTTTACAAAAAATAAGATTTTCATTTGGATCCGTAGGTTTCTATGTAGGTACATTTGTCCGCAATTATTTCGATTAAGGTGCAGCGGGGCATTATACTTCTACATGTATCCACTGAACACGCTTACCATATATATTCCCCGTCCCCGTCCCTCCCCTATCCCTATTTCTATCCCTATCCCTATCCCTATCCCTATCCCTATCCCTATCCCTATCCCTATCCCTATCCCTATCCCTATCCCTATCCCTATCCCTATCCCTATCCTATCCCTATCCCTATCCCTATCCCTATCCCTATCCCTATCCCTATCCCTATCCCTATCCCTATCCCTATCCCTATCCCTAACCCTAACCCTATCCCTATCCCTATCCCTATCCCTATCCCTATCCCTATCCCTATCCATATCCCTATCCCTATCCCTATTACTATACCTATCCCTATCCCTATCCCTACCCTTATCCCTGTTCCGGCTCGTCCCCTCCCGTCTCGTCCCGTCCCGCCCCGCCCCGCCCCGTCCCTGTTCCTGTCCCTGTCAAATTATCATGTTAGGCGGTGAATTTTGAAAAATCCTTTCTTAGTGCTCTTCTAAGGAACTTACGTGTAATTTGAAATCTCTTGAACCAGAAGTAAACATAAAAAAGAAATCCATATGGCTATTTTCGATATTTAAACCCCATTGCACCACAACAGGGGAAAAGGTATTTCACTTCCGCCACGTCAGATTTTAAAAACGTTGTATTTATCGTGATCAGCGACCCGATAAACCATAAAAACAGTATATTAAATGACCCAGCAACACCGGAGTACCTGCGGTCTAAATTTCACTTTGTTACTGCACAGCCGGGCCGGGAGCTTCGATCTTCTCGGAAACTCATATTGTCAGTCCCTCTCTATCGCACCGGATCCATGTACAACTCTTTCACATTACATTCAATTCGTCTTTGGAATAATCTCCCTCTTGAGATAAGGCAAACTCAGACCAAGTCTCTGTTCAAGAACAAGTTGCGCAGACATCTTTTAGAAAAGTCTCTTAATCAAGCGTCGTAATAGTTATAGGGCAGGTATATAATATGTATATATGTATAGTATATGTAAGTATATTTATGTAAATTTGAAAGTATGTATACTCGTATTATGTAGTTTTATTTTTGTAAACGTTTGTATGATGTGATATGTATGTAACCATTTAGGTTTATTAAGTAGATATTCAATTTCTCGACTTGTTATATTTCTTGCACCTATTAGCTCTTATTGATCTCTGTTTGGCCCAAAGGTTAGCTGGTAGAGAATGCCTTTTGGTATTAAGTTCGCCTTTTGTACATTTTTTTTTACTGTGCAATAAAGTTTAAATAAATAAATAAATAAAAAAAACGATACCCATATTGGTTTTTTGACATTATCACCCCTTTTCACCCTTTTAAATGGTACATTTTTAAAAAACTTGAAACACGTATTTAGTCATATGTCTTTAGCAATCCTCCTGTGAAGTTTCGCATAAAACAGTGAAACTAACATTGTTTCCCCATACAAACTTTGAACCCCCATTTGACCCCCTTAGGAGGCGAATTTTGAAAAATCCTTTCTTAGTGCTCCTTTACACTATATAAGGAACCAACGTGCCAAATTTGACATCTCTAGGACCAGCGGTTTCAGCTGTGCGTTGATATGTCCGTCAGTCTATATATTTTTTTATATTTAAACCCCATTGCACCACAACAGGGGAGAAGGTATTTCACTTCCGCCTCGTTCGATTTAAAAAACGTTGTATTTATCGTGATCAGCGACCCGATAAACCATAAAAACGATACCCATATTGGTTTTTTGACTTTATTAACCCCTTTTGACCCTTTTAGGGGTAAAATTTTCAAAAAATCTGAAACACGTATTAAGTCATATGTCTTAAGGAATCTTCCTGTGAAGTTTCGAATAAAATAGTCAAACTAATCTTGTTTCCCCATACAAACTTTGAACCCCCATGTGACCCCCTTAGGAGGTGAATTTTGGAAAATCCTTTCTTAGCGCTCCTCTACACTACATAAGGAACCTACGTGCCAAATTTAAAATCTCTAGGACCAGTGGTTTCGGCTGTGCTTTGATATGTCCGTCAGTCAATATATTTTTTTGATTTTTAAACCCTTTTGCACCACAACAGAGGAGATGATATTTCACTTCCGCCTCATTAGATTTTTAAAACGTTGTATTTATCGTGATCAGCGACCCGATAAACCATAAAAACGATACCCATATTGATTTTTTTACTTTATCACCCCCTTTTCACCCTTTTAGGGGTTAAATTTTCAAAAAACCTGAAACACTTATTCAATCATATGTCTTAAGGAATCTTCCTGTGAAGTTTCGAATAAAATAGTCAAACTAATCTTGTTTCCCCATACAAACTTTGAACCCCCATTCGACCCCCTTAGGAGGTGAATTTTGGAAAATCCTTTCTTAGTGCTCCTCTACACTATATAAGGAACCTACGTGCCAAATTTGAAATCTCTAGGACCAGCGGTTTCGGCTGTGCGTTGATATGTCAGTCAGTCAGTCAGTCAGTCAGTCAGTCAGTCAGTCAGTCAGCTTCTTCTTTTATATATTTAGATAACTTTAATTACGCTTCTAACCTCATAAATTTCGTATTTAGAAACAAATTTGCCAGAACTTCGCTCAAAACTTGGAAATTAAGAAAATTAGACACCTTTGTATTCCCATCCGTGAGCTCTGACGCTCAAATTTAATGCCCACCATAATCTTCGCGGTAGAAAAACTTTGATGACTTAATTTTAACTTTGGTTTTCCTACAAAGTGAGTTTTTTATCCAATAAGTATTTTACGACTTGTCATATCGTATCTTAATAAATGTCTTCTTTACAGGTATGTTCGAGAGAAATGGATCAACTTGTTTTGCAGTAAGTCTAACAAACAACCGGCCAGTAGCGGTGCATTAAAATTTCATGACAATTCAATAAAAAAAAAGTAATTACATGTGTAACATATATGATTTTCATACGTTCGAAGAAAATTATGGTAACCAAAGTTTTATAATCAATTCGTCTTAACAGGCATGGCTAGTTACCCTTATACAGTCAGTCTTTTCAAACCACTTTTTTTTGGATTTGGAAATTTTTATGTGGTTTCCACTCAGAATCGCGAGCTCTTTCAATTCTTATAGGAGAAAAAAAAGTGTCCCAAGGTTTTTTTCCCATTCAGTTACCATTATTTCATACATTTTGTATGGCGGTAACGGAATGGAAGGTTCGAAAAAATTATGGAAATCTTGGAACATTTTTTTTCTCCTATCAGGATCGAAAGACCTCGCGATTCTGAGTAGTAATTATTTATCGCATGACAAAAGCACCCACAAAAAGCCTCCATGTCGATAATCTAGGCCCTAGATTCTAGAGGTTAATCCATAATCATTACGCCACCGGCGAGATTTTGGTGC
This sequence comes from Leguminivora glycinivorella, assembly GCF_023078275.1. Classification (NCBI taxonomy): domain Eukaryota; kingdom Metazoa; phylum Arthropoda; class Insecta; order Lepidoptera; family Tortricidae; genus Leguminivora; species Leguminivora glycinivorella. Next base: position 5,607,139 of record NC_062973.1, read on the forward strand.
GAACACGAGATAAGAATATTAATAGCAAACCTGATCCGCCCTTGTAATCGGAAAAATACGCTTCTGCCCTTGAATATTAAGGAACCACGTGCCAGCAGGCGCTCGCGATACTGGTATATTAGGTAGATAGTTAAATACCTACCTATCAATACATTTGTAGGGGAGACCGAGGTTAGTTGTGGCAACGTCGATTTTTGGGAACTTATTAACTATTAGCAGGCTCGCAACCGCATGTTTTTTAGTTCAAGTTAATAACTTCCCAAAAATCAACGTTGCCACAACTCACCTCTATCACAACTCACCTGGGTCTCCCCTACGTATGTTATAGCCTCGTAAGGCCCAATGTACATTACAATCTACATAGTGTTGCAATCTAATTTGAACCTTCCATGAACTGAATACAGTAGAATTTCTATTGTTACATTGTTTTTTGAAACAAACGAAAATCTTACCAATTTATTTATAGAATAAGGTTCAAATTCAAAATGGGAAAACTATCTATGGTGGGCCTTACGAGGATAGAGTTGATAAATAATTTTAGGAGCCTAAGGCTTTGTTCTCCTTGTGATATACGCGACGTTTGACCTCATCGTCTATTGTTTGAAGTACATACGCCAACGTTGACATATAAAAATACCACAACACCCATTGAGGTATATGTACTACGTACTAGAGGCGACGCTGCTAAGAGAATTTTTTACACACCCCACTGCGGTCCATGGACCGCAACGTTGTCAGTCGTCACCAGGCCCTCGCAGTGCAGTGATGTGCCGTGATGCATTTACTTTCCACGTGAATAATGCGTTCTTGTGTGCTTAAAAATTGTTCTAATCACTCGAAAAAATCAAATAAAAGTCAAGGTGTGACATTTCATCGGTAAATTAAACAAAAAACTCGTCTATAATATTTTAAGATTGAATATTCTACAAATACGCGAGCGGGAGCGGGACTGCCGCCATTTTGGTGACGCAATCATAGACTAACCGCGCAGATGTGCCATTTACATTGTTCCTACTAAGTGTTTCACCTCTAATATATTTGCGAAATATATATATTTCTATTTGGAAAATTATTAGGTAACTAATTACTACTTCATGAATTATGTTACTATAATATAAAAAAAGTTTATTTGTTTATTGATTGTTAATATTTTTTGAGTGAAATTGTATTTTTAGCACGCTCACTTTTTGCAGTTTTCTTTGATCTGGTCATGAAAAAAGGGAACAATGGATACACTTTGTCCAACACATATATATATATGTTCATTCATTGTATTTTAAAGAAGAAGATAAGTACAGCACAATTATATTAATTTGTATTGTTTAAGTTGTAAATAAATAAATCATTTTGACTAGAATAGCCGTATTTTAAAATGTAAAATTTCCGTTAGGCAGAATATAATAATAATGTGTCACATCTGATGGTGGACCTACTCTATGCGTAAATTGCCGCTCCCCCCACCCCGCGCATTTGTCAGCATGTGCAGTGTTTTCGCTTGGCAACGTCGCCTCTAGTACGTAGTACATATACCTCAATGACAACACCTCTCTTATCTCTGTTACGAGGCGTTCGATTTGACGTTGCAGATGGCCGGTAAACTATTGCCATGGCTACATCCCCTGACCCATAACAGTTAGATCGCTAACATCCCAAACAACCCATGCCATTGCGAAATGTGTAATGGCCACTAAAAATGGCGACGACGGAACCAGAAACCAGACGTGCACTTGAATTGAAATGAATTGTTTGAGAGTACTCGCGAGAATGCGGTTTCGCCACTTGAATTCATCTGGAGTATGAAGAAATGAGGAAAAATCTTTAAAATTCACCACATGAACCTAACGGTTCCGTGAAATGTGGAACATTGTCTGATAGACATATTTATTACCACCTCGTTGTATTTCATAAATATAAAAATGCAATATAATTAATTAATAAACATGCACGCAATACACAAATTGAAAGATGAATGTCCACAAGAAACGAGTTCAGTTTAAATGGAGCAATTGTTTAATGAAAATATACCTAGATGTTCCATTTAATTTCAAGTTTAAAATACCCTTATCAGAGCGCAAACTATATACACTAGTGCAAATGAACCGCGAATGCAATGCAATTGAAATCGAAATGAATTGTTTGCTCCGAGTCTCGCGAGTGACGTAAATTGGATCCCGAATGAGATGTCTTTTTCCGATCCGAATGCATCCCGACCACCTTTGCCTCTGGATTCTCTGGAATAGATTGGCTATTGATTGTTGGTCTTTGTTGCAGTAGCAGTACTGGCAGTAGACGGCGAATGGACAGTTAATTTAATCGGGTGCCTTTTTTAAATGCTTCTGTTTTATTTTTTCTATTTTATTGAATGGTTCGGCTCAAAAGTGGTTTTTTACCCCCGACGCAATGCGAGGCGTTATTAATTGAAATGTTATGTATTTGTATATGTCTGTTATTAATCATATTTTTCTGATTATTGAATAGTGCTGTTTACGGCGTATAAAATAACAATGGTTATTTTTAGGTGATGATTATTTTAACTTTGACTTAGTTTGTCACGAGAATGTACAGTTTTCAGTTAGGCATATTCATATCACGCGTTTGCCTATTTATTAAGGAATATATACTTGGCCTTTTGAAAATTCAGAATATCGTGAAATATACGCCATAGTATTCATAGTTACGGCTGTATTTACTGAATTACAAAGTTTTGATCAAGATCTTTATGAACGCCTAGAAGGTCAGTGTAAAGACGCAGATGTTCGTAAATAATGATGTCTAGACTGCGTATTTTGAATACCCGACCCGAAGTGAAATATTTTATCAACCTTTATCCAACGAACTTGAGATGTAACGATTATGCCTTAAGAAAACTTTTATGTTTCATCAAAGTTTGCTTGAATATGCTTTTAATTTTCTTCGTATCGTTTATTTCAATTTTTTAACGATCAATCAATCAATCAATATCTTTTATTGCAAATTATGGTACATTATTAAATGTTACAAATATAGGAAGATCACATGACAACTAAACGCTAAGCTGATCTGGTGATGGTGGGATTTAGTGGAAAGGTAAATTTCTAGACGGAAAAATGTAACAGTAACAAAATATAAAGGGAGTTTTGAGGTTTTTAAAGAAAAGTCACCAATAAAAGTTGGTGTAGATATTTCCACGAAAGACAATTTTATTTAGAACTTACATAGATAAAGTTCTAACCAAGTATCCACGCCTTCTATCTTTTCCACGTTTTCCAGGCACTTTTAGCTGATCGAATAAATTCCATGCATATCATCTATAAAAGTTTTCGGTGATTTACGTTTAATTTCCGCTACTGTATCGAAGTAATTCGGATCCAGTTTAACGACTACTTTAAAGACTCTGAGCCTCTACCATGAGATTCGACGGTTTCGAATTATTTACTCGATAGCGTAGCGTAAACGTGGCGAAAAATGTCATCGGATGAAGAAAGTGGACAACGCCCCAAAATGTATATATATTAAAGAGATATTCTTCAGTTTTGCAGCCCTGGCATGTATGGCGTACTAGCACTTGAAATGCCAGGATTGGGGTTGAAGTTTTTGTGAGCATAATCCAGAGGTTGGAACGTGACGTTTCCGCGTTTACTAGCCTCCGGTTCCGTCACGATAACGGAGGACGCTGGTTCGAATCCAGCTTTGAACACTTGGAGGCCTACCTTTTTCACTTTTTCTTTGTATATGGCATTTATTTCAGTTACTAGCCTATTCCAAAAGCCAAAACCTCACGGTAGAAGCTCAGCCAATGGCGGCCCGTAAACGGCACACGATTGGCCAAGTTAGCATTTGGCACGGCCATTACCCATTCGGCGCCAATCAGAGTCGAGTACCCTCAAACGCTCTATTCTGCATTCAACTAAATAAGCTTTGTTTACTCAGCTGCAGTTTGCGATTCTTTTCTTACTTATTATTGTGATATTTCTCTTTTCTACGCTTTGTGCTCGCTTATTTATTTAAGTGCGCAACAGTACAATTCTTTATGTTGAAACAGGTGTTCTTTTCTAGTGAAACTACGTTGTTCTGCAACAATTGAAACTGGAACCTTAGTCTTGGCTGGAAGTATATGCTTTTGTTTCAAAATTGTACTTTATGCAGAATTTTATATTTTATTGTGTGCTCCTCAACGTTGTGTTTTTTTTATTTATTCTTTTCAAGTAATTATTGCCTACTTAGTCCTTTACACCCGAGCTGATACGATCGTGAGGTTAATAGCGGATTGTTAACAAATAATTGTCAATTTTAACACACTCCTTAAGCTACGGATATATAAAACCGTCATACGGCCTATCCTTATGTATGGCTGTGGGACCTGATCACTAACACTGAAAGAAGAAAGTCAGGTCCTGGTAGCGGAGAAAAAGATTTTTCGCAAGATCCTGGGACCTATTCAGAGAGACGATGGCACCTGGAGGATCCGGAAAAATGCTGAGATCGAGGAGTTAGTGGCCGAACCCAATATCATCGGCGAAACGAAAGCCCACAGACTTCGCTGGTTCGGTCACTTACTTAGAATGGGAGAAGATCGGGCTTTCAAGAGAGCGTTCTTGGGTCGACCGGCTGGTGGCCGCCCGGCGGGTCGACCCAGGTACCGCTGAGAGGACAGTGTGGTGGCGGATCTGCGTCGGCTTCAAGTCAGTGACTGGCAAGAGGCTGCGCAGGATCGGGACAGGTGGCGATCTCTCGTTTCGGAGGCCAAGATTCACTTTGGATCACTGAGCCAAAATAGTTAGTTAGTTTAGTTAACACACTCAAAATTAAGTTAGCAAACCTAGAAATTTTTATCGAAAAGTACAGTCAAATAATCATTTAAAATCTACCTTATGTTGTTCACATTTTGTTATTTTAAAGCTAGAAAATGTATAAGATAAATGTACATATAAGTAATATTTTTAAAACCCAAAGTCTGTTATAATAACAACCCAGTGCATTTCGACTTCCTTAACGAGAACACAACTAGCAACATTTTTGCAGTTACATAAATAAAGTTGGGATCGCTAGATTCTCTTTCTCTATCGATGTAATAAATACTAGGGAATTTATGTCATTGTATTAATCGGGAGGTATGATCGCGGGGCGAGTCACGCTTGCATTGAACCGATACGAAACTTATTCAGAAATGCGCAATTTTATAGCATAACTATTTCCTGCGACTTTCTCTGCGTAGAATCTCTACTGTCACTGAGCGTAAGCTTGAGCGTCGGAATTGTGCGTTAGGGATTTATATTTGGTTTCCAAATTGTTATTTTTAGTAAGATTTAAAACAAAGCAATCAATTAATTTTATCTAAGGCTTAATTACGCATTTTACATTTTTACGATCGTCACATTTTTGGCTCTTATAGTTACAAGCTTTTTTCTGCGAAAGTCATAAATCTGGTTTCTCTCGTCAGTCCGCAACACCTCAAGATGGATATATATTAATATATTTTAAGCTACGATTTTCCAAAAGCCTTTCCGGTTGCATTCGCATCAGCTTGCTTTTATACTAGACAGATTATCATATTGGTGTTGTATTGATTATATAATTCTAAAATTTCGAACTAGCCCTTAGGATTCACACGGTCCTAGAGTGCATTCATCGCTACCAGCATCATAAAGCATCCTTTACGTATTACAATAATTCTATCTTGATGCAGCGATAAAATGAGCTTTTAGCCACACAACCTTTCGTTGTACGAGTAGTCAGCATTTATAGGCAAGGCGAGGGCGAGGAAAAAAAATAATGATCCATATAGGCCAAAAACAAAATTATAAAGTTACAAAAATAAGTACCTAAAATAAGTATCATTTTGAAATCTAGAAGCCGGTTAAAAAAACAAAGCATATTCATATTATTTCCTCCATTTAAAGTACTTCCATAGACTGCGTGAAGTTACCCGGATCTGCTCCTAGAAATGAAACCACAAAAAGTGGTTGAGCTAATTACATTTCCATACTTTTTGGTTATCATTTTTCTGTCGTTTATTTTTTTAGAAAACATACAAAATTGCAAAAATTAGCATAAAGGGCTTATCTGTGATAACTCAACGAAGTATTTTTATTTTTTTTAAGCTCATCGCGAGGTCTACAGTTACCAGTTAGTCAGGCATATTTACAACGAGGGAATCTACGCAAAAAGGTTCCCAACTGCATTAGAATGTCCACAAAAGTCTCAACACCGATCCTGGCATTTAATGTGCCTGTACGCCATACAATGCCAGGGGTGCAGGACTCTGAAGAATCTGTGTTTAAAAACCGTTGTGTTATACACCTATCTAAATATCTACCGGTCATTATGTGTGTTGAGCTCGACGCCGGACCCTTTGACGCGTTCTGTACAAGCAATTAGTTTCTTGTAGGCCACACAATCGCCAATCGTGTCGTCCTTGATTATGGTTCGAGTCAATTGTTAGGGTTCTGTTTTTGGGGAAGTGGAACCTTTACTCAGGTTCGTTCGGTTCGTCTTCTTTCAGCGAGATGAATTTCGTGTACACGGATGGTTCCGTATACCTACAGAGGCACTGAAAAGGTAATGTCAGCTAACTTTGCATCGAATCGAACATATAAACGCAGATGTTTCTATACAAATTGGACATACAGTACATCATTGCGTGTTTTTAGCTTGATCCTAGTTAGATCCTACAGCAGCTAATGGAATGTTAAAAGCGTGTAGATATAATATATCATATGTTGATGCATGTAATTATTTTCTGGTGTCGCTAAAAACAAAATGTATTAAAATAAAGTTAAAAGCAGCCAAGTTTAGAAAAACATCACGTTCCGTTGTTTGTTTTTGCCGTTACTCAGAAATTTAAAAACATCTACCTACAATAGTTTTGTAAATAATAAATTTATTAGACAACACACTAAAAAACCCGACGAACAGTCAGACACAGACTTCGTTTTACCTTTTTGACAAGCAGAAACGTTTGCAATCGATGCCACTATAGAGACAATGCCTAGTTAGACTCCGAGGATGCAAAACGATAATTATATAATTTAAATTCTTTGTTGGTGACTGTACGGAACTCTCGGGGCGCGAGGCTGGCTCGCACTTGGCAGGTTTTTTTGCCTCTTCTGACGACGGAGATATCTCATGGCGAAGCATTCCTCGTGTAATAAATATCTACCATATCTATATGATGGTATATCTGTCAGTATCTTTATGGTGGTTTTCAGAACAAAACACACATTTTAATTATGACTGACTAGTTTTGACTCAGCATAATCACTGGGAATATTGATTAAAACAAAGAAAATATTGTCCCTAGTTTTTCATAATAATTGTCCATTAAAAAAAAATTAACGCTATTAAATTTAATGTAATTTAAATGACAATGTCTTCCATATGCCTGAGTAATTTATCCAAAGGCAGCATATTTTTGCTCAGAGTAAGCTAAATTCCACAATTATGTTTGTCTGAAAACTGGAAATTACGAGCAAAATTTCTAACAAAAGTCAAATGAAAACCTGACATCGTGAAATGAGGGTTTTATGACTTCAATTCACACGTTATTTTCATCATAATAGCGAGGAAAGCATACAATTAGATGAAAAATAAATGTTTCTTGCCATAAAGGAAGCAAATACTATTTTTATACATTGATAAAGATTTATTGCGACTCAGCTAATTTGTTACTATAGTAAGGCGGCGGAATTGAAAAAAGTCGTCTAGTTTTGAAGTTGATGTGACTGGAGAGTATACTGCTGACAAGGGGTATCGTTGTGATCGGTAGACTTTACTGAGTACGAAATAATGACTTGTCGCATTCTCAGACTGTGGGGGGGTTAACTATGACGTAACAAAGATCGCGGTCCCGGGTTTCAATTTTTTGCCAATTTGTCTAGAACCCCTTATCCAATCTTTAAAAATGAGGTGTCGATTGAAAGCGTATAACATGCTGATTAAGATTTATTATATGTGAAAAGTATAGTTTTGTTAGTTATTTTTTAATTAATAATAATGCAAAAAATACTTTTTTTTTTACTCTCTTTTTTGATTTTTGTGACTCAAAAAGGCAATGAAAACGGCCACTTAGCTAAAAAATATGTTATATAAATCATTTAACTACATTATTAAGCTATCTGTTGCTTTTTAAATTTCTACGATCGGATAATAAATAAGCAAACTACAACCACATACCTGTAGGCGGGGAGTACCGCTTGACACGCGTTCCCATACATTCGGCGTCTACCAAATTACACCTCACGCAAAATTCGTTTCAAGCAGATATACCTCTAATCTTATTCATCGTAACCTATCAATATTGGTATCATTTGAAAGTACAATTAAAGTACTTTAAGAAACAATGTCAATCATTTTCTTAAAATCAATAATCGCCAGTCTGCGGTGGTTACAAAGGAAAAAAGTGGGTATGCAATTTGACTGGTTTCCTAGGTTTGATACCCTAGACGAGTTTAAAAGGGGAGGTAAAGGTGACATATGGGTTGTTCTCTGGCCTAAAAGCTATACAGAGGGTCAGGGGAGAAAAAAACTAGGGTTTAAGTTTAGTTTTAAGTTATTTTTCTTTTATTTGTTGATTTTATTGTGTTTAATTTTTTTTGTAATTTTATCAAGGATACACGTTGGTTTCTTTTGCTGAAAATTCCCTTTTTTATGAGAAATGTTATGAATTTCATGGCATTTTCCGATAAAGACTAAAATTAACTTTCAAATAAGGCCACATAGTCATACTGATACATAGTCATACCCTTAATATTATATAAGTAAAAGTATGACTATGTGGCCTACTGATACATAGTCATACCCTTAATATTATATAAGTAAAAGTATGACTATGTGGCCTTATTTGAAAGTTAATTTTAGTCTCTATCGGAAAAAGCCATAAAATTCATAACATTTCTCATAAAAAAGGCAACTTTTAGCAAAAGAAACCAACGTGTATCCTTGATAAAATTACAAAAAAATTAAACACAATAAAATCAACAAATAAAGGAAAAAATAACTTAAAACTAAACTTAAACCCTAGCTTTTTCTCCCCTGACCCTCTGTGTAGCTTTTAGGCCAGAGAAAAACCCATATGTCACCTTTACCTCCCCTTTTAAACTCGTCTAGGGTATCAAACCTAGGAAACCAGTCAAATTGCATACCCACTTTTTCCTTTGTAACCACCACAGACTGGCGATTATTGATTTAAAAAAAATGATTGACATTGTTTTTTAAAGTACTTTAATTGTGCTTTCAAATGATATCAATATTGATAGGTTACGATGAATAAGATTAGAGGTATATCTGCTTGAAACGAATTTTGCGCGAGGTGTAATTTGGTAGACGCCGAATGTATGGGAACGCGTGTCAAGCGGTACTCCCCGCCTACAGGTATGTGGTTGTAGTTTGCTCATTTATTATCCGATCGTAGAAATTCAAAAAGCAACAGATAGCTTAATAATGTAGTTAAATGATTTATATAACATATTTTTTAGCTAAGTGGCCGTTTTCATTGCCTTTTGAGTCACAAAAATCAAAAAAGAGAGTAAAAAAAAAAGTATTTTTTGCATTATTGTTAATTAAAAAATAACTAACAAAACTATACTTTTCACATATAATAAATCTTAATCAGCATGTTATACGCTTTCAATCGACACCTCATTTTTCAAAATTGGATAAGGGGTTCTAGACAAATTGACAAAAAATTGAAACCCGGGACCGCGATCTTTGTGACGTCATAGTTAACCCCCCCACAGTCTGAGAATGCGACAAGTCATTATTTCGTACTCAGTAAAGTCTACCGATCACAACGATACCACTTGTCAGCAGTATACTCTCCAGTCACATCAACTTTTTCCGAGACCCTCTCGCCGCTCTACTACTAAGGCTGATAGTCCACTATCATATGTTTATCATAGAAATATGATCATAGGCAACATGCCGTCCTTTTTCTTCACGTTGGAGAAAAGGGGAGGCATACAGACCTATGATCAATGTAATATGTTCTTTTCCGTAGCAACGGTCCCTATGGCCATTTCATGACCACTCTTTAGACGATCACCTAACCTTTAATAGCATGATAAATGTCGTAGAACATTAATCGATTTGTAAACATTGACCGTGGAACCTTAAGAGGCCTTACGTCCTAGAAAAATACTTCAACTCAAATTATGAAGAAAGTATAGGTAATTTTAACTAACATGTTGATTATATATAATACTTTAATCTTAATTTGCGCCAGTAAAAGCGCCAAAACTTGAGATTATTGCTATTAATTTACGTGGAAAAAACCGTTTTTTTTTGCTAAAATTTGGTAAATTTCGAGTGATTGTGGAGGTGAGATTTCTCCATAAAAGGGTGAATCCACGTAAAAGTAACGTGAGTCACGACTTCATTGAGTGTTTATTTGAACTACAGTTGCAAATGAATGGTTCTATGCGTATATCGGGAAAGTAACACTTATTTAGAGATAGATTATCACTTGAATTTGCATCGTGAATAAATGGAACATGCCATAAAATCGTGACTCACGTTACTCTTGCCGCGGATTGACCCAAAAGTCACCAAGGTACAATTAGATCATAACAGCCCCCTGTTAAAACAAGTAACAGGGAGAAAATATTATGACTACGTTACATCACACTGAAAAGAATTAAATTCATGAGCAGTAGTTAGGGAATAAGGCCCCTTAAAAAGTCCAAGTAAAAATAACATGACATAAATCAACAATTTCTTCTCATGGCTACCGAGCGCATTAACTTGTAAGCCACCCGATCCGACTTTGAAGTAACATTGCCTTTTCGGAACCCACCTCGCTCGCAATCTATTCCCACGGAAGAATAAATACAAGTTGGAGTTATTTCACTTCGCGTAAAAACCGGAGCATACTCGTAAAACAAATAATATATTTAGTTATTTACATACATACAATCACGCCTGTATCCCATAAAGGGGTAGGCAGAACACATGAAACTACTAAAGCTTCAGTGCCACTCTTGGCAAATAAGGGGTTGAAAGAAAACGAAACTGTGACATTGCAGTGACAGGTTGCCAGCCTCTCGCCTACGCCACAATTTAACCCATATCCCATAGTCGCCTTCTACGACACCCACGGGAAGAAAGGGGGTGGTGAAATTTTTAACCCGTCACCACACAGGGTTATTTACATCGCAATTAGTTTAATTTTGGGAAAGCGGCGCAAAAATGACATCCTATTTTAAAGTTACAAAAAGTATGTATCTTTACATTTCTTTATATTTAGTGTTAAAGGGCAAATAGGAAAGTCATACAAAAAAGAAAAATATTCAAGTCTCCAGATCTGCTGCTAAAAAATATACATACCAGAACTCAATGCCAGAATTTACACATTTCATCTACCGAATTCGATATAAGTCCCAATAGTAAAAGTTGATCGTAATCATGAATAGATCCAGATCATATAATTTTGTGTTAGGTACCAATTTGATTTCACCTAGTACACTTGTATCCAAAGAATCCAGATAAACTTAATTCCTGCAAGTCAGTGCACTTCTTATTTTAGTCATTTAGTCATTTAGTCATTTATTTATTGCAACCATAGTGTAGTACAGATCTTAACAACTAGGTACATTCAGAGTCATATGGGCCCTGGCAGGGCATTGCAATGTCATACATTATGTTATTGAATTTTACTAATTATACATGCATAGGTATATTTATTAACAGTTCTAGTATTATACATTCAGTCACATTAGATATTTATAATTTAGGTTATACATCAATTTAATTATAGAAACATTGAATTCACGTTGTCACTTACATCTAACCTATATTTTATGTCAAATTATTATCATTTAAAAAGTCGTTTATTTTGTAATAGGCCTTTTCTGTAAGCAGGTTTTTAAATTTACGTTTGAATAGATGGACTTTTGTCTCAGCTTTTATTCTTTCAGGAATTTTATTATAAATTTTTATAAATCTAACATATGGACTGTTACTGTGCATAGTTAAATTTGATTTTGGTAGGCCTAGTCTATTCTCATGTCGAGTTACCATTCTTCTATAGGGCGCATCTTTAATTTGGCGGAAAAAGTGCATGTTGTCCCTAACGAATATGCCAACCTCCAAAATATAAATGGATGGAAGAGTGAGTAATTTATGCTCTTTGAAATAGGGCTTGCATGTTTCTCCGTGCCACATATTCAAGAGAATGCGCAGGCACCTTTTCTGCAATATAAACAGGTCATCAGCATCTGTGCTTGCTCCCCACATAGTTTTAAACAAATTTACTAAGCATGTGGGCATTTTGAGACTTTAGGACACCCCAATTAGCGTAAGTTGTTAACAAAAATTAACTCGCTGTCAGTTTTGTGTCGACAATTAAGCATAAAATCCGTCTAAAAATTTACTCTTTTCACATTCTGAATGTAGATTATCGCTTACAGTTTTTGTAATTAACACAAAAACAATATTTTTATAGACATTTCATGGTTAATTATCGCCACAAAACTGACAGTGAGTTAATTTTTGTTAACAGCTTACGCTAATTGGCGGGTCCCAAATTCTGAAAATGCTCATGTAATTACCTACAAGCCTCTGCGTCTGCGGTATTGTCCTCCACAAGTTTTATAAAGGCCCGCATGACCCCGGGATTCAGTTCGTAGGTATTCAACTCTATTGTTCCACACCCTCAGCTCACTGAACAGAGCTGCAACATACCACGTTCACATTTAGATTCATCTGTGAGCACATACAATCTGCATATGGAAGCTTTTATACGGTGCAACAGTATTATTTTAATACAAATGAATATCCTTTATTTTCACACAAAGGCACACTGATTAACAGTATTAACACAACTTATTGAAATTATTGAAACTAAACATTTTTATGGCAATACAGTTTTCTTGTTGCGAATGAAGCGGTGGCCCAGCGGCAAGAGCGTGCGACTTTCAATCCGGAGGTCGCGGGTTCGAACCCCGGCTCGTACCAATGAGTTTTTCAGAACTGTGCGAAATGTCGTTTCATATTTGCCAGTCCCTTTTCGGTGAAGGAAAACATCGTGAGGAAACCGGACTAATTCCAATAAGGCCTAGTTACCCTTCGGGTTGGAAGGTCAGATGGCAGTCGCTTTCGTAAAACTAGTGTCTATGCCAAATCTTGGGATTAGTTGTCAGAGCGGACCCCAGGCTCCCATGAGCCGTGGCGAATGCCAGGATAACGCAAGGAGGATGATGACAGTTTTCTTGTTGTGTTACTTAGAATGGGATTCAAGTAGGTGTATGTAAAAATTAAGATTTTATCAGATACTAGCTTTTACCCGCGGCTTCGCCCGCGTAATAAAAGTATTCTTATTGAAACGTTTACAAAAAATAAGATTTTTATTTGGATCCGTAGGTTTCTTTGTAGGTACATCTGTCCGCGATTATTTCGATTAAGGTAAAGCGGGGCAATTCTCGACTGGGGGGCCATTGTAACTGATCTATTTGCTGTACGGTCAGCCAAGAACCTTACACTGCTTTTTGGCTGACTGTACCTTACACATATTACTATTGTTTTAAAAGAAATTCTTGCAATGATTGTAGAATTGTTACACAGCGACCACAGCGTAGGTAGTAGGTACGAATATGTATGTATTTTACCTATATAAATATTTATACTGGGGAAACTTCATACAACCCACATAGCCAGTATCTCGACGCTATGGTCGGTAGGGTAAAAAGTACTTCCTTGCATTATCGCTTACAATTTTTTCCATTTTGCTTATACTTATTGCAAACGTAAACATATAAAAGGCAAGCAAACAACGATCTTCTTACAGCACATTGAATATAATAGTTATCACGGATGCAGGATACTCGCCGATGCCTACGTACTAATCCCTTACCACTGAGCCACCTGCATTTTACACTGCCTAGATATCGATTGCCGACCGATTATTCCGACCCCAATCCCTATTCTTATCCCCGTCCCTATCTCTATCCCCGTCCCCGTCCCCTATTCCTATTTCTATCCCTATCCCCGTCCCCTATTCCTATCCCTATTTCTATCCCTATCCCTATCTATACCTATCCCTATCCCTATCCCCGTCCCCGTCCCCTATTCCTATTTCTATCCCTATCCCCGTCCCTCCCCTATCCCTATCCCCGTCTCTGTCCCCTATTCCTATCCCTATTTCTATCCCTATCTCTATCCCCTTCCCTCCCCTATCCCTATCCCCGTCCCCGTCCCCTATTCCTATTTCTATCCCTATCCCTATCCCTAACCCTAACCGTAACCCTATCCCGTTCCTGTCCCTGTCCCTATCCCTGTCCCTGTCCTTGCCCCTGTCAAATTATCATGCTAGGAGGTGAACTTTGAAAAATCCTTTCTTAGTGCTCCTCTTATGGCTATTTTGGATATTTTAACCCTATTGCACTACAACAGGGGAGAAAATTTTTTTTCCACCTCATTAGATTTTAAAATCGTTGTATTTATCGTGATCAGCGACTCGATAAACCATAAAAACGATACCCATATTGTGTTTTTGACTTTACCCCCTTTGCACCCCTTTAGGGGTCAAATTTTCAAAAAACCTGAAACATGTATTTAGTCATATGTCTTTAGGAATCCTCCTGTGAAGTTTCGTATAAAATAGTCAAACTAATCTTGTTTCCCCATACAAACTTTGAACCCCCAAACCCCCATTTGAGCCCCTTAGGAGGCGAATTTTGAAAAATCCTTTCTTAGTGCTCCTCTACACTATATAAGGAATCTATGTGCCAAATTTGACATCTCTTAGGGCCAGCGGTTTCGGCTGTGCGTTGATATGTCAGTCAGTCAGTTAATATCTTCTTTTATATATATTTTTGATATTTAAACCCCATTGCACCACAACAGGGGAGAAGGTATTTCACTTCCGCCTCGTTAGATTTTAAAAACGTTGTATTTATCGTGATCAGCGACCCGATAAACCATAAAAACGATACCCATATTGATTTTTTGACTTTATCACCCCCTTTTCACCCTTTTAGGGGTTAAATTTTCAAAAAACCTGAAACACGTATTCAGTCATATGTCTTAAGGAATCTTCCTGTGAAGTTTCGAATAAAATCGTCAAACTAATCTTGTTTCCCCATACAAACTTTGAACCCCCATTTGACCCCCTTAGGAGGTGAATTTTGGAAAATCCTTTCTTAGTGCTCCTCTACACTACATAAGGAACCTACGTGCCAAATTTGAAATCTCTAGGATCAGCGGTTTCGGCTGTGCGTTGATATGTCAGTCAGTCAGTCAGTCAGCTTCTTCTTTTATATATTTAGATATATTGGAATAATATCAGACCAACCGACGAATATTCGTTTCTTCGAAATTGCTCTTAAGATATCACAGGCGTATGCTCTTCGCATTGCCAACTATGTAAACATATATGTACGAATATGATGTGTAGGTATAATTTTGACAACCTTCAATTTCTACGAATTGCAACACGAATAATGTATCAATTCATTGTAACATATTAGTGCGACAGTAATATTAAATCTAGATGAAATCAGCTTATTAGCATTGCCAGTAAATCGCAAAAGGTAACGGGGACGAATATCTGTGGTCTGTTTCACCACAGTGACAATTGTCTCCCGACAGTGACGCTTCGCCGTTCATTGCCTGGTCAACGAAGAAATATTGACGCTGAATAATAATGTCGCTTTGTCGCTTATCAATCCACAGGCACAGGATGGAACTTTTAATCTATGACAAATTCAGTTCTAGTGCGTGCTACGCGCTACATAGAGAAAATGGGTATGTAGCGGAAAGCGCTTAGGAACATAGAACGGTACCCGATATCGGGTCAGCGAACTCATCGGCACTGAAAGTGTTAAGTAGTCACACCCTAGACGGAGCTTCCAGCCGATAATTATGCACCTCATCGACTCCCATTAACGGGCGCCGGGATCAAAAGTCGCAAGTTGAACATTCCGCAGGCTTTAGTACTTGAACCTCTAATGAATAACGGCCTGATTCTTACGCAGTAAATTAGATCTAAATGCGATATAGGCCAGATCTATCGGTGTCAAAAGTGTCGTTTCTTTAAATTCAAATCAACAAGCACCTTCTGGGCGTGCTGTCTTTATCGTAGCTACGTCTACGGGTAGACGACGTCTTCGCCTCGGTTAGTCTGTGGCCATGAGAAAATTGAGAAAGCCCATTTAAATAAAGTACAAAAAAATTCAAGCGTCACAGAAACAGATACAATACAATACAAATCCACTTTATTGCACAAGACAGATCTGTTGTATATCGTATTCAGATATATTTTTTGACGTTTATTAATATTAGAAACAGACAGGAAGGCAGTCGGAAGTTAGTCGATTCAGTGCACGCCGCGGTGCATTGGGAGTTACCACCATTCTGACTGAACGATTGATTTTCTCACTAGTTGCTGCATAGAACATATTCGATTTGACTCTTATTTGGTATTAGGGCTAGTGTGTCGCGCGCTTAAAGCTATATAATTATAAGCTTTTATAATTCCCAGACATAGCACAGGTGTGTCACGCTACAATGTCAACACGCTCATTGAGAAAGCATAAGCACGAGTGCATCGCGGTCTAATACGTCCTTACGGCCCAGCCACGAGATTGGTCTAAGCGCGACAGCGGTGACCGGCAGCCATACGTGCGAATGAAAAGTCCTATCGCTGTGTCTTGCTCCAATGTATGGCCGCCGCTCACCGCTGTCGCGCTTAGACCAATGTCGTGGAGCCGTTAGGAGTAGAGATATAGCTTTAGTGACTAAATTATGAAGTTGCAAATATTCAGTTTAATAACCGATAACTATGCGCCTCATCGACTCATTAACAGGAGGGATCAAAAGCGGCAAGTTGAACATTCCAGTCTTTAGTTCTAGAACCGTCTTTTTCTCTAATGAATAAGGCAGTTGGAAGTTAATCGATTTAGTGCACTGAGAGTTACCAGCATTCTCACTGAACAATTGATTTTCTCACTAGCTGCAGTTTGGTATACAGATTCAGAGAGCCGAGGAACAGATTATCTAACAAATTTTCAAGAGTGTAAGAGATATACTGGGGAGTACCCGGAATATGTACTACTAATTAGTCTAACTACTAAACTAAACGATGATGAAGTAGATTAATATTATCTGAAGTTAGACTTTATGATTTCAGTTGAAGCGACATCTGAGACTGGTGATTGATGATGTATTGATTCTAAGATTTCTAAGTCACGTTTGGTGTAATTTTAAATTTTACAATACAAAATTTCTCATTTCCAAAATTACCATTTTTAATGATTGCTGTGTAAAAATTTTCGATATATTTTCTATTGTTTGGAAACGCTATCTAGTGGAGGTATTCTCTCTTTACTGCACAGTTCGATTCTTTCGTGCAAATTTATTCCCGGCCCGCCACCCGCGTTTTGATACAATTCCGAATATCACGATTGGAATGTCAAAACGTTTTGCTACACGCCTTTACATTTTGGAAGTCGTTTTTGCTAGACGGGTGCGCGCTTGATTTGTGTTCAAAGAATCCTGAGGGTTTAGGATTACAGATTCTGTGTTTCTGTATTTAAGTTCTATTTGATACGCAAAGCAGTTGGAATTGAATTCTTACGCAATAAATTTTATCCTTGTTTATAATCTGTTCCTCCGTCTGTCTTATCGGTGTCGTAGATTAGGCTATTGATGAGTATTTTATTATATGTTTATAGGATATACCTATCACTTTTCCAAGGTGTCATACGGCTGTTACGTGCGATAGGACAAATACATACTGCGTATAGGTATGAAAGTGCAACACCACACTTTGCAAACTTAATTTGCCTTATTGGCTAAGCCAGTACTGTACTGTAAATAAACCTTTACAAAAGTCTATAACCATGTCACAGACCATTGTTCAAACAACCGCAATTGGAGAGGGCAAAAACAGCACAAACTTTTTTCTTTATCTTTCAAGATTTCTAGTTTAAAAAACCTTCAACAAACAGGCCATCTAATAAAAAGACTGAGCAGACGAACCGTTTGAAATTCCCCGCACGGGCAAAGCGAATGACGACTAAGTAATGGCAACTCGATTGAGCCGAGTGGACGCAACTGGAGGACACTCGGAAGGACATGGAAAAGGCGGGGTGAAGAGAAAATCATCTTTTGTTAGTTTTGTTACCGCCGGGATTTAGACGAGCCTACATCCGCATTCACTCATGGATTTATGTTATTTATTTATGCCCCAACCAGAATTTTGTAGCGGTATTTGGACGTTTTGGGATACCGCGGGAAAATAGTGAAAACGATGTAGTGAAATTTTGCTATGTCCGCCCCAGATTCCGATTTCATTGATAGAAAATTCGGAATATAAAATTGCCTTTGCAGATCCACTGCTTTGTTTTCTAGGTAAGTAAATGTGTTTAGTAATTGCAACTCGATTGAGCCTAGTGGGTGTAATTAGAGGACACTCTGCTCTAGAAAAGGCGGGTGGAGAGAAAATCATCTTTTGTTAGTTTTGTTGAGATTTAGACGAGCCTACATCCGCATGCACTCATGGATTTATGTTCTTTATTTATGCCCCGACCAGAATTTTGTAGCGGTATTTGGACGTTTTGGGATACCGCGGGAAATATTGTGAAAACGGTGTAGTGTAATTTTGTATGCCCGTCCGAGCACTTCATTCAGAGATAGGTATTTTTTGAGGAAAATAATGATGGCTGGGCTGGAGCCAGATCTCTGTTTTGTAGTTGCTTAGTTATAACAACTCGTTTGACCCGAGTGGATGTAGACTGACTGTCTAAAGACTGTGCCAAAGTTTTCGACAGGCTCGCCGGTGAAATTGTTATTTTAAACATCACCGTTCGATGAAATTATGACGTCTACTTATGCTAGGAAGAATACGAATCATCAAAAAGATCTTGTTACCAATACTAAGGTTTAACCGGCGAGTAGATATCCGTAACTTTTTACCAGAATGCGATATAGGTTTATGTTTTTACCCCGCACGGAATTTCGGATCGTTTAAGGGTTCCGTAGGCGGTAGTTGAAATGACGGGAACGATCCAGATGAGTGGTTATAACAAGAGGACTCTCGGGACTATACGGACCAGTGGGCGGGCATCAACAAGCGCGGAAAATGCCTGGTGAAAATCATCGTTTTTTAGTTTCGGTACCGTGACAGGATTTAGGGGGTCTACAAAACCCTCACCAGATTTATTGATGTTCTTTTATTTGTGGCCTGTGCAGAATTTCAAAAAGGATTTTGGCCGCTTTTGGAATTTTACTAACCAAAATCATTTTAGTGGTTCTTTATAACTGCTGCCACATCGGCCTAGCATGAATGTTGTGGCGGCCCTAAGTTCCCTCTTAAGTTTCTATTGTCTGTTGCGTCCAGAAAATGCCATTTCTATACCATGTGTTTATAACTTGCAATGTACCGTCAGTCGGACTGTTTTGATTTGTCGCGTTCATTTCTTCGTCCGCCTGTTACGAGCTTTATGATTAGAGAGCTTTTTAAAAAATATTGCTACGGAATATATTCGAATTTCATTAATCTCCTTGCCTCTTTGACCTTTCCTCGAATTCAAAGTAGGTACTAACATTTTAATTACGACCCAAGTGTTGTAAAGTTGTCAAAATTAACAGAACTCCTCGGATTTAGATAATTCGTCCTTTTTAGTTCGATTAACTAGATTTACTTCTACTGATATTCCTGTTTCCAATTGGACCGAGAGGACCGTTTCGTTCCATTGAACGTGCTTGATTAATTGCCCCCTTCCCCCTCTTTAGGTTAGTATGTGATGTGATAGTTGTTTAACGGCATTAAAGGTCTACTTAGATTACATTTTATTAATACCCGTTTGTAGGTATGAACTCTAGTACTGACTCTTTGTTATTTTAACTGGGCTTTTTTGTATCAGTAAACATTTACTGGTAACTCTGGTAAGCATAAAAAGCATATGATATTTATATTCTAAAATCTAATCAATGTAGTGGACTAAGATTCAGCCATACTTGTACCAGAAAAAAACAGGGTGAGCGAGAGTCTGAGCCCCTCTCAGGCGTCGCCTCATAAAGTTTTTGGCTTCAGCCCTCGGATATCATAGCCCTGCAATATTAGTAACATAATTTATACGTCACGTCTGCAGCATTCGTTGGTCCCGTCTCCGTCTAGGGCGGTTCCATGCACGTCTCCACCTAGCCAAAGTCTTAAATCCCCGGCTTAGCGCCCCGAATGAAAGTTTACACTAAAGATAAACCGCCTCCGATTCTACTACTTAGCTGCCGTGTCGCATCTCATCGATGCAGCGCGAGCGAAGGCGAAATCTCTGCTGGTGCCGTAGTCGAATGGCATTTCTGCGACGCGAAACGAAAACGATACGCCACGAAAGGTAGTCTGGCTCTGTCTCGTCAATACGCAAGAGCGATAGAGATAGATATCTACAAGCGTTTCGTTTCGTGAGCGTTTCGTTAACGTTTGTGCCATTCGGCTACGTACCCTGATATGTTGGAAAAACGTATCAATGTTTGGATTATTATTGTAAAATGATAAGACTCATTTTCCTAATGAAACGATTTGTTCAGAAAAGCCAGTGTCTAGAAGGATTAATCTCCATTGCATCGCGCATAATTACATTGCTGTTACGCCCGAACATTGACATGACACCCAGCAACATGAGCGGGAAAACAATATAATTATGTTCGTGCAATATAACGAGACTTGTACATCTCTTGAAATGTGTAATTTAGCTGTTCATTTTCTGTATTTTTTTTTGTATTATTTGACAAAGGTTTTTACTTTTAAATATTTTAATTTTATAAAATTTGACTCTTGGAGACGCTATACATCTCCATGGATTATTTGATTAAGTATAATATTTTTACTTGTAATATTCAGTCTTTTACAACTATTGAAGTATTATAGATTTCTTTTATCTTTGTATCTGTTTGCACTTTCTTTATGTATTGATTATAGTTAGTAATAATATGACATTTAGAGACTTTATACATCTCTAATTCTATATCAGTGTATAGCTACTTTGCTTATGATTAATATTTTTAGTTAATATTTCTATTAATTTCATTTGTTTAACTTTAATGAATACTCTGTAATGTTGACATGTAAAAGTGCCCCCGTGGCCTATTTGCTGAATAAATGATTTTGTATTTTGTATTTTTTGTATTTTGTATAAATAATAACAAACGTAAGAAAATACTCGTGGAAAGCTTTTTTTTCTTTAAAAAGGATGTTTGGGGTTCTTTCTGACTGTAATGTCTCCTAAGAGCGTGTCTTAAATACTAGTTCAGCTCCTTTGGACTTGCTGTTGTTTTTTAAGCTATTGGAATACGAAGCCGCTCGCTTTTGTTTCTTATTTCACGCCTTTTCAGACTGGCTGTGAGTAAAAGTTTCAGCGCGGCCGTTTTAAAATTCTCCATTTCGACCTGCTGTGTAAATGCTTAAAGTTTTTGTTGAAATGTTTACTTAGCTACGTGGACTGACTTAATCACTGTTGGCTGAAGACTGAGGCTTCAGAACGGGAGCTGGGGATTCGAGCCCCCTTCTATCTACTTTTTCCACAAGGACATACAATCTTATGAGTTAAGTGCTTAATCCGTATAACTCGTGACTCCAAGCGTGTGACTGTTTAAAAAAAAAGTGATGGCCACAGAAACAATTGAATCAATAGATGTAAAAAATCAAAATTAGTCCTGCAGTAAGTTGCACTTGGTTGGTCCAGTCGCTTATATTGCAAATACGGTTCAGCTTTCTTCTAAGTCTGGATATGGTTGGCCGCTACTTCGCACAGCGAGTGAGTATCGCCATTCAGCGTCAAAATACAGCTCGCTATCTGGGCATCTTGCCCGTTGACGGTGACCTAACCCATTTTTTATAGCAATTCATTTGTACATTTATTTTAGTTTTCCGTTATTAGTTAGTGAACAAATTAATTACATTTCTAGAAGATAGTGGTGGGAATTAACAAACTCCAGCAAATTTGTATCACACGGAAGCTATAAATACTCTTACGAGTATGACTTGGTCGACTTAAATTGTCACATCCCCAACCTCCCTTTGCCATTTAAAATCCTCTAAAATACATGTTGGTTTGCTCCAGTATTTCATCGAAGACATTTTTCCGTGCAAATATTTGTAAGCAGCTTTTATTGCCGATGTGCTATTCCAATATTTCACAGAGTGCAGTGGAGTGGAGTTGAGCGCTTTGACTAAACCAGTGCGATTACGAACATTTGTTACGGATTTTGAGTCTGATTATGCAGCTTGCCTTTCGCATTGAATGTTTATTTGATTTGGTAGGCATTGCTCATATTGATGAGCAATGCCGCAAAACATTGGGCAAACAAATGGGTTTAGAGGGCTTTAAACATTAGTAACTTCATTCACAATTCGATCTCCAATTGAATGAGGTATCTGGTTTGGCTTGCTACCAACTATATGCTGGGAAAGGGAATATCTGTTTGTAAAGTCTCATTTATAATGTATGAGCATTTACTAATAATTTCGCAAGCCAAACCGGTAGTCAAAATTCGCACAAAAGTTTATTTAAAAGAAAAATACAATTTTACCATAAAGAACGTGCCATATTTGGGTTTACCTGATGATATATTATAAGGCGAGAAAGTTGTACCGTGTAAAACGCCCTTAAGGCCGATTACTCCGTACAACAGCAGCCGCTGTGCAATTTACGTGCTCTGCAGGTGCCGCTGAAATTTACTGCTTACTTCCTCTACCTCTTATCTCACTACTGCAGTGTAATATAAACTTTGTTTCACACAAAACAAGAGAAATTTTAAAAACTACAAAGTAAATATGACATTGAGAGAAGCTCTGCAAATAATGACGTTGTGTTTTGAACGTGGGGCGTTTTTAATTTACTATTTCGGGTTTTCAAAACTACGGCGTTAGTTTTCCAGCATCTTTTTCAGGAGATTGAAGTTATTATAAAGTGATTTATTTGATGTTTTTGTGTACTTAATCTTGTAATATAAAAAATATAATTTCGTAAAGAAGTAAGTAACTGATTTTATTATATTTTTACCTGACAAATAATGTGAGCATACATTCTACTAAATACTTTTTAGTAGGTATGTTTATTGAATAATACCTTTAAATCCTACCGACTGCGCCAGTTCATATATTTATAGTTATCTTTATTTTTGCTTTCCTATCCAAGACGAACAAAAACTAACAGAAACCTTTCGAATGATCACAATATTACTGATGACTCTGACGAGCGAGCGCACAATCAAAATTATAATTTTTACTAATCGTCAGTTGAAGGTCCAAATACAATGTCGTTTTCCATATTATTGATACATTGTAGCACGTGCCCACTTCGTAACATCTGTGTCACGTATGCACCATTAGATATGAGACCCTTCAGGCAGCCTTTAAATGGTTGGTAAAAGTTCTGTAATTATTGAATATTACATTAACAAGTTTGGATTTCTTTCAACCCCTTTTTGCCAAGAGTGGCATTGAAACTTAGTAGTTCATGTGTTCTGCCTACCCCTTCATGGGGTACAAGCGTGATCATATGTATGTATGTACTATGTATGTACATTAACAAGTAGGTATATTTTAGATTGGTGGTCCACGAAGAATTGGCGCACTTTTTTTAAATCCTTGAAGTCAGATTACACGCAGCTGCTTGCTACTCGCCTTAGCCTTTTATTTATAGTTTTCTGCCATGTTAGAATTTAGCTGCCTGAACTTTCCACCCACACTTAAAGCCATTTCTTCTCGTGTCAAGTTTCCTCATTTACTTACTAGTAATGTCCATTAGGGGACAGTGTTGACAGTCCCGGCCGAGTCAGATTAAGCTCGATTTCACAGAATTCCGTTTGATCTTTTACCTAGGAATCAAAACTGGATGCTGATACGCACCACATGAATTTTGCGATATACTCGTAATGTCAACTTTAATCGTCAAATTTTTAGTTGACATCTTATTGCAAAATGCATGTGGGATAATACATTATCGCGTATCAGCACTGTAATACCTTGGCATTCTTCAAGTAGTTGGCAATGTATCCACCAATTGGCAGTATCCACCATGTATGAGACTACTAAAAAACAAGTTGAGGAGCACATACAGGCTTTTAATAAATTGCTGCTAGAAAATAGAGATTTGGAGGAGCGGTGTAAGGCATTATTAAATGGAAAACATTGTAATTGTGGCCAAATGCCACCAGCAAAGATTATTCAAGCCGATGTGGCCCACGACACAACTAGGCATGCGGCAGTAGTTAAACAGCCCCCTAGAGCAGTCAGTAAGACTGTTGTTTTTTCAGATCAGATTGGGTTAGGAATGGGCCCATTATTAAGCTACCAGTTAGAGCAACAAGTGACAAATTACTGTTATCAAAACATTACTTTGTCTCATTTATGTGACCTTATTTCAAAGGGATGTTATGATAGCAGTACTACATTAGTAATTTTATTAGGAAATAGTCTTAATGTAGATAAGCTTAGCATAGATAAATTGATGTCCACACTAAATGTTATTGAAAAATCTGGTGTGGGGAAAATTATATTATGTGCACTACCTTATGCAGAAAATGTATCATATGACTATAATTGTAAGATAGCTTACTATAATTCTTTAATGTACCATGCCATAGCTGTTAATAAAAAGTACCATTTCTTTGACTTAAATAAATTCATTGAGCGCTTCATGCTAGCTCCACGGAAGGTATTTTTGCCAAAGAAATTATTTGTATATTTAGTGGAGTTATTGGCCTTCAATATTGAGCCAAATAGATGTAATAGTGTTATATATAAGTCTCAGTCAGCTGACAAAGCCAAGGACCCCATGCCTCATTTAAACTAGATTGTAAGACAGCGGAAAAACACCTGAATATGAACGTTGTTCACCAGAATATTCAGGGTTTTTCCAGCAAAGAATTAGAAGTAGGATTATTTTTAGATAGTAATAATGTTGAAGTTATGTGTATTACTGAACATTGGTTGAAACAAGAACAGTTGATATTTGATTATGTTAATTTTAAATTAGCTAGTTTTTTTGCCAGAAAATCTGCTGCTCATGGTGGCTCCCTTATTATTGTTAAAAATTGTATGAAGTGTAAAGAGCGCAAAGATGTTGTAAAATATTCCATAGAAAGAACTATAGAAATTTCATGTGTTGAATTAGACAGATATATTATTGTATGTGTTTATAGACCACCATCAGCTGACTTCAGCATATTTGAATCTACAATGGAAAATGTTCTGAATTTAGTATGCAAGGGCCAAAAACATGTTATTGTATGTGGAGATTTTAATGTTAACTTGCTCGAGTCATCTAGTAATACTGTTAAAATGTTCTGTTTGTTTAAATCATTTAATTTATTTAATTTATTTCTTGAACCTACCCGGGTAGGTGTGACTAGTGCAACATGCCTAGATAATATTCTTTGTAACTGTGAATGTATAGATAAGAAATTATTTAACTGTTTTCATTCCGATCACAGCGGCCAAAGGGCAGCTTTCTTAAACGTTATTCATGATACTCCACAAACAATAACATATAGACCCATTACTGGATCTCGCTTGGAATCATTCAAAAATGAAATTCTACATAGTTTGTCTATAATACCATTTTCGCATTATGACTGTAATCATTTGTATCAAGATGTTTTCAATGTAATTCTTAATCAATTTAATAACAATTTCAAAGTGAAATCTATTAGTGGGTCAAAAGTTAAAACAAAGTTTAGTGAATGGGCTACTGTAGGTATTCACAAAAGTAGAAAAAGACTTTATGAACTTTATGGTGAGAGAGAGCTGAACAAGAATTCAGAATTCCTGGACTATGTAAGAAACTACTCAAGAATCTTCAAGAAAGTGTGTTTAACTGCCAAGAAAAACTTTATTAGTTCTAAATTGAAAGTGTCGGACAACAAAGTGAAAACAACTTGGAGTATTATAAATAAAGAAGCTGGTAAATGTAAATCACGCGATTGTCAAGTCAACATTGTATCAGATAATCAACAAATAGTGTCGAACAGCGATGTTGCCTCGGCATTCGAAGATTATTTCTCAAATATAGCCGTTAACACCACAAAATGTTTACATTCTTCTGCGGCTCAAGCCCATTCATTACTTTGTGCTAATGTTAAGAAATGTAATAATTCATTTGAATTTAGTCAAGTAGACTCTGTAAATATTGTTAAAACATTCAAGTCACTCAATTTAAAGAAAACGGAAGACTTATGGGGAACATCAGTTAAAGTAATTAGTCATGTCATAGATATAATAGCACCTTACTTGGCCGTAATATATAATATTTCAATTTCACAAGGCACCTTTCCAGATCTTATGAAATGTAGCAAAGTCATACCGCTTTTTAAATCGGGTGATTCGAGTGATATAACCAATTTCCGTCCCATATCAATACTTCCTGTACTAAGTAAAGTCTTTGAGAAGCTAATGTTAAATGATCTACTGGGACACTTCAACAGACATAGATTACTTACAAGCAAACAGTTCGGTTTCACAAGGGGCCGTTCCACGACCGATGCTGCTTCGGTACTCATTAAACATATATATAATTTTTGGGAAAATTCTTGTGATGCAATTGGCATATTTTGTGATCTTTCAAAAGCCTTTGATTGTGTGGATCATGGAACGCTCATTTTGAAATTAGAACACTATGGTTTGTCTATAAATGCCCTAAACTTTATGTCTTCTTACCTTAGCAATAGAACACAAACAGTAGTTGTTAACAAAACTCGCTCTAGCGGGACTGTAGTCCAATTAGGAGTGCCACAAGGCTCAATTTTAGGTCCATTCCTGTTTTTGGTTTATATAAATGATTTGCCATGTATAGTGAAAAACTTTTGTGAAATAGTACTTTTTGCTGATGATACATCACTGCTTTTTAATGTTGACCGAAAATCTACGGATTACAATGTAATTAATAGCACGTTAGCTGATGTACTGCAGTGGTTTACTGTCAACAATTTACTTCTTAATTCTAAGAAAACCAAATGTATTCGATTTTCTCTGCCGAATGTTAAACCAATCGATACAAAAATACTTTTGAATGATGAATGCTTAGAGATGGTAGATACAACACTGTTTCTTGGTTTAACATTGGACAAAAATCTACAATGGAGTCCTCATATAAAGAAACTAGCAAGCAAATTAAGTTCAGCCGCATACGCCGTTAGGAGAATCAGGCAACTGACTAATGTTGAGACAGCTCGCCTAGTGTATCATAGTTATTTTCACAGTGTAATGTCATACGGTATTCTGGTTTGGGGCAAAGCAGCTGACATACAGACTATCTTTGTATTACAAAAGAGAGCCATTCGTTCTATTTACAACTTAGGAACACGTGAATCAGTAAGAAAACTCTTCAAAGAAATTAATATCTTAACTGTAGCTTCCCAATACATTTATGATAGTATAATTTATGTTGTTAAGAATTTAGACTGTTTCACTAAGAATTCTGATATCCATAATTATAACACTAGAAACAAAAATAAGCTTGCCATAAAGAAGTTTCGTGTCCGTAAAGTACAGAAGTCATTTGTTGGGCAATGCATTCATTTTTATAATAAGTTACCTGACACTGCTTTGAGATTACCCCTCCCAGCTCTTAAGAACTACTTAAAAAAATCATTGATGTTAAAGGCTTATTACAGAGTCGAGGACTATTTGACAGACAAACATGCATGGCCCGAACCAGAAACTACAAAAAACGAATAGCAATTAAAATAATTGTATTATGTATAGAGGACACAGTTCAGATAAGAAAGCACATCAAATATTTCATATTTTATGTTGTGTAGGTAAATTACATATTTGATATTGAGATTCATATTATCTTTTTCTTCTATGACAATTTGATATGTTTTCTCTGAAGAAGAACGACGTATTATTAAGCAATAATATAATTTATTGAAATTGATTTCCATAGAGTACCTAGTCTGTTCATATTCTTTGATGAATACTTTTGCATGTTAAATTGTATGTTGTTATTTAATGCATGTTAATTATAAGATGTAATGTTTTGAAAAGAAGTTGCCCGCCGAGTTTCTTGCCGGTCCCATAGTGGATACCCCCCTCCCAACTGAGGGGGGACTGAAATCTTCTCGAGGCTGAGGCGTAGGGTTAGAGCCGGCGTAGCTTTATTTGACGTTCATATGCGCATTGTAATATGCCTACTTGAAAAATAAATATTTCATTTCATTTTCATTTTCATTTTCATTGTACTGGTCGGGTATGGCTCTGATCTGACATAATATATTAGTCCGCTTCCGTCTAACCCGTCTTCTTCAGACGTTTGCAATGTAATTTTAAAACCCACGTGGATTGACGAACTGTGTTTTACAGCGTAGTCAATGCAGCTGCCTTCACGGGTGACTATTTTAGAAGTTTATTTTCGCAGATATTTTAGCTTCATGCGGCATTTTCGGCCGAAAAGTCGGTGAGTGGGGATATGGAGTTGTAAATATCAAGTTAAGCTTATAATAAGCCGCTGCTATTCTGCGAGCGCTGCATTTTCCTAAGAAGCACACGTTTCACGTCATGTTTATAAATTGTCATAAAGTTTTAAGATAAAATTGTATTGGTATTCATTTTCGTCGTAAAGTCTTGTTTAAATAACATCCTGACTGACCACATGATTAAAAAGCTGGGATTCATGTTATAATATGAGAGACTTGCAGATATAATTCCTCGATACTTCAGTCATGCCACCAAACAGGTCAAATTAAAAAAAAAAGAAAAATAATACCAAATACCAGCTGACATGAAAATGACAAATTCCATTCTATCACTTTTAATTACTTTGTAGGTTTGGTTTGGTGAGTAAATGACCAAACTGCCGTCATCAACGTGTGTCCGGTCTATTAAATTCGGCTTATCAGACTAGTTATGATAAGTAACTTACAAGATATTTTGTATCTGTTATATTCGCAAGTTGCCACTTAAAATGAAAAATGATTGTTATTTCGAAAACAAGTACTTATTTCAATTCATCCGATCATTTTAAAATTTAAACATTAATTATTTACAAACACGTGTACATTCACGTAATATTTGCACATTTAGGTATAATACTTCCACCACTATGTCCACAAAAAAACTATAGGTAAAACAAAACAATATTTACACAGTAGCCACATAATATAATCATACGTTACCATAATCCAGTGTAAAAACAAGTGGCCAACAAGTACTTACTGGTTATGATGGCAGTATCATATCGGAAGTGTATCTCAATCCGCGCGCCGCACGAACTTCCGACTGCGCTGTCCAGTGATATTCACAGCGCTTATGCCTCTCCTACAAAAATATTATAATCTTGACATGATGTGCATAGTGTAAAAACATGACGTCAACGAGGAGTACTTACTGGTTATGATGGCAGTGCAGTGTCGGAAGTGGATCTAGACCCGCGAGCCGCACGAACTTCCGAGTGGTATTCCGAACGCTTATGCCTCCCCTACAAGAATATTACTATAAACTTGACATGATGTTCATAGTGTAAAAACATGACGTCAACGAGGAGTACTTACTGGTTATGATGGCAGTGCAGTGTCGGAAGTGGATCTAGACCCGCGAGCCGTACGAACTTCCGAGTGGTATTCCGAACGCTAATGCCTCCCCTACAAGAATATTACTATAATCTTGACATGATGTGCATAGTGTAAAAACATGACGTCAACGAGGAGTACTTACTGGTTATGATGGCAGTGCAGTGTCGGAAGTGGATCTAGACCCGCGAGCCGTACGAACTTCCGAGTGGTATTCCGAACGCTTATGCCTCCCCTACAAGAATATTACTATAATCTTGACATGATGTGCATAGTGTAAACACATGACGTCAACGAGGAGTACTTACTGGTTATGATGGCAGTGCAGTGTCGGAAGTGGATCTAGACCCGCGAGCCGTACGAATTTCCGAGTGGTATTCCCAACGCTTATGCCTCCTCTACAAGAATATTATCCTATTTAAAGGATGCGGTGTAAAAACAACAGACTAACAATACTACGAAAATATTATTTGGTAACTAACCACCAAGGACCGAGACTGTCAAGTCATCCTATCTTCATTTATAGTCAAATATTTGTAATATTCATTATAATTCTCATTTGTCTCAATTTAGTACAGTCAAGGTCACAAACCAACATTACAGACCTTGTCATTTGTCATACAGACGTGTAAATATATTTTTGGCATGTTGGCTTGTAAAGATGATTGTGAACTCGATCGTACATAAAAATGTATGGTAAATTAGTCTTAGTGGTAAAATACATTTTTCGTAAAACTTCCATAATTCCAATGGTATTGCTAAGTTAGTTAAAATTATGAAAGTTTGACAGATTCCGATCACGAACTCGTCCAACAATTAAGCACTTAACAGCCTTGTTTCAAGTAACTTAAACGTGATTTAAATTTTAAACATTTTTGCTTTTGCCTTTTATCGCAATTGCTTCCATCGCAATATTCCCAATCTAGTGTGGTCACATTCAAAATGTACCTTTGAGGTAGCAGACATGCATAATTGCATATACAATTACACATCCGCGACATGAGTTTTCAAGAAACTTACACACACTCACATCATCACTTGTAACGTCCGCTTGTAAGCCCTATACAATAAAAAAATCTTACTCATAATTGTGGACGTTCTTTTTTGATATAGGATTAAAGTTGTTTGAAAATTGTGGTTCTCATATCTTGTGTCCAACCGATATTGCAACTGTACTGTGTCACTTTTCATCCATTGAAAATAGTAAATGGGTGCGTGACTGAGCCATAAAACCCTATGATCCCCTTGCTCATCGGTGGACTTTACATATTTGCTATAAGGTTGAAGAATCGTCAGTAAACTACAGTTTGTCGGTCTGAATGGCCAATTCATTGCCGACATGCAACCACGCAACCACGCAACCACAAAGTCCACGCGCCGATGGCCCGGCACAATGCCCTGTGACAAATATGCGGTAATCGATACAAAGCCCGATAGTTGAATCACCGCAATTGTACAATGAGAGATGCGCAATTTTGAAGCCGCAGAGACTACTACCCGCAAACTAGCCGACGTATCGGAAGTAACAATCGTTGACGCTACGTGGCGATCGTAACCAAGTATATGTCTCTGTCGCGCGACTATAGAAGAGCGATAGGGAGAACTAGCTATGAAGCGTAAGCGATAAGGCGTTGTGTAGGTACCTAAGTAGATCGTAAAACTTGTCATTCGCACTGAAGTCGTAGCCACCGCGGAAGTGATGGCTTCTAATATGATCTCGGTGTTTTTTAGTCTACGGATGATTTGAACCCGTTTGAGTGACTTTTCTAAAAAACTGCATCTACGTCTAGAAAACTGGCAATGCGAGAGGACAAAATTCTAGGATGATCGTTATTGAGAACTGCCCGACCGAGACGTAATTATGGTCATCAGGCGAAATTGTTCCACTAAAGAGTACGGATGGAATGGAATGTTTCCATTTTGGTGAGTAGAAAAAGATTTTCGGTTACCTAGTTAAAATATTTGTAATCAGCTAAGGCTAATGCGCAGTAAACATTTAAAAATCAATCTAAGTTACGAGTTTTAACTTAACTGCATGCATAACTAACCCTTAAATGCATGAATTTTTCTTTTAACGAGATATTAATATATGTGGTAGACAATGGTTTTCTGACTCTGGGAAAAATAATTAAAAAAAAATTTTTATTACCGATTTTAATACTAAATCAGTGTTAGAAGTTAAATAGGCCAAAACTTATTTATATAAATATATAATTTTTGGTAAGTTTTATTTGTAAAGTTTTACCACTATTAGAAAGGTACACTATTTGTGAAACCATGATAAAATGTGTAAACATAAACTAATTACTAACTCCGAATAAATCTGCCTAAATCACATACTAAAAATCGCCATCATCCTGTTTTTTCACACTTTTCCGCCATTTCATGTTTATCCTTAAATAATAAATAGTAAATCATAATATTGTTTAATTTATTTAATTATTTATTAAATAATAATAAATACTGAATAATAATTAAGCTATAAATGTGATTTTGGACAGCTACATATTGAGCCACAGGCCATCAAATATATGATGCATATTAGGGCTTGCATTGCGGAATTCCGGAATCTCGAAATTCCGGAATTTCGGACAATTTTTCCGATATTACAGTTCCGGAATTGAAACACATAATCTCGAAAATTCCGGAAAACTCTATCTAAGTCTATTACCATTTACCACAAAATCAAAAGATTTGAGAAGCGAATGTATGGAAAATGATGAATATGAAAAGAATGATTAATTTTTTTACAAAAAATTAAGGTGTACATGTAGGTACCTAGGAATATCATATCCATAATAAAATCTGTCTTTTTGGGCTAACTTGGATATCTTTTGTCCCTACTCGAGTCTGATAAAGGTAATTCAATATTTCTTTTATTACAGTTATGTGAACAAGAAGTTATGCCATTCTTATAAATTATTACTTTTATATTATTCCGATGGTCAATGGATAAAAAAATAACTTTAACGTTGACCACTATCATAAAACTGGCACTAAAACCTTGTTTGTATCGTTAACTGTAGTTCGAAATACCTTGCAAGACCGATTTTGACACAAAATGGGCTTTCCTGTAAAATTACTAAAATTAAAATTTCAGTGTTATATGCCTTTCAGGTACGGATTTATTGTCTTAAACGTCGATTTATAATAAATTTCAATTTAAAATTGTACTATTTCATCAAAAACCCACCAGAAAACCAAACCAAAAAAAAATGTTCAATTCCGGAACTAGTTCCGGAATTCCGGAATTGAAGTCCAATCTCGAAAACCAGTTCCGGAATTGAAAATCGTCCGATATTGCAAGCCCTAATGCATATATACATCACCATGCATTTAAGGGTTAATCAAATTTCATTAGTTAAGCACTGATGATAATTTTTCAGATTGATATTAAATTTCAGTTAGCAAAACGAGGATAAAACTTTAGTGTCTTCGGAAAGCATGCTCCTTGCAGTTTCAGACCTCGTGAATCTCAAGAATTTTCCATGTCTCTTAAAGTTTAAGATGTTTCCCCACTACCCTATTTGAATGAATACCCTGTATGTTTACAGAAGAGCACCCTTCGTAAACAGGGGTGTTATAATTTGACGCCTGATGTCAGTTTAAGGAGTGTATTTGTGCTGTAGCTTAGTGACCTATTTCTTTATTCATGGCCGCCGTTGCTACGGCCCTTTAACCTGTTCTGATTTATTGAATATTTATGATTATGAATACAGTATTAAGACACGTGTGTGTGTAAATGTCGGCGCTAGGATTGTTCGTTGTTGTAACAACTTCGCCTGATATTGAAAATAATTGATCGCTAGTACTGAAATGTCTCACTAGTCAGAGTTACTAGGATTAATTTCCTTGTAGAAATACATATTTTTCTTGCCTATTGTACTAATAAAATATACGTTGCTTTAGAAGTATTGTCATGGAAATGAATACGTCAAATATTAGCTGCAAATAATTATCTCATGAAACGTCATTATTGACACTGACATATCCGATCTACAAGTCTAGTATAAGGTTTGTGTGTACGTACCTTATTTAAAATCTATTTCGAGCAGAGTTACACTGTAATTAACAGCTAACAGGGCACTGAAAACAAATTGCCTGTAAAAGTCAATTAGCAAGTCCACGAATAAAGAATTAATTCAAAAACACTTAGTCATTTATACATCTCCCAGTCTCATCAAATGACTTGGCGCTAAAGGAACCATTCCCCTTCGTCCGAAAAAACAATAGCCTCCATTTATTTACATTGAAAATCAATGCTATTGTCCCTAAACATCGGCGTCCGAATAAAAAAGGGTTTAATCATACAAAAATACTTTCCAAAAAAGGTTGTCCATTAAGTGAATTAAAAGCCCATCCATTTTGGTTTGTAATTCAGGTGATTCTGGAGAAGTCCGACCCTGCTGTTATTAGTATCGCCTCGCGACTCATATCCGCTACGTTTTTATACCATTTTATCAGTATTTTCAGAAAATTTAAGACGCTTAAATAAAATCTAAAGTAAAGTAAGGCAAGTAGTATCTAGTATCTAAAGTATTTAATTGAGACTTGAGACTAGCAACACTCGCCAAAAGTAAGCTCATCATGATTGCTAAACTAATTTTTACATAAATTTGTTTTTTATCATGCAGAAACGTCTGCGAGCGATATTACATATTTTTAAATTAAAGGAATAATGGAAAAATTCACACCTCCGGCAGGACTCGAACCTGCGACCTCTGGCCTTGTCGGGGCCATCACGCTTCCAACTGCGCCACGGAGGCCTCCTGGATGTGTGCGAATTTATCCATGCCTTCCCTCAATTCTCAACCGCCTTAGGGTGGCGTTATAGCAAACAATACCCGTAAGAATTGATCTTAACAGGCACTGTGCAGGCAGGTGTGTGTGTGTATGGGTTAGCACATTGTTACTGGCGAATTCTCAATGTAAATTGAGACTCCAGTGCCTGTTAAGATCTATTCTTACGGGTAGATGTTTGCTATAACGCCGCCCTAAGGCGTTTGAG
Source organism: Leguminivora glycinivorella (assembly GCF_023078275.1). Taxonomy (NCBI): domain Eukaryota; kingdom Metazoa; phylum Arthropoda; class Insecta; order Lepidoptera; family Tortricidae; genus Leguminivora; species Leguminivora glycinivorella. The sequence goes on from NC_062973.1 coordinate 5,641,628, forward strand.
AATTGAGGGAAGGCATGGATAAATTCGCACACATCCAGCAGGCCTCCGTGGCGCAGTTGGAAGCGCGATGGCCCCGGCAGGCCAGAGGTCGCAGGTTCGAGTCCTGCCGGAGGTGTGAATTTTTCCATTTTTCCTTTAATTTAAAAATATGTAATTATTACATAATTAAAGAGTAGTAAGGTATACTTTTTAAAATGGTGTCCAAATGGTTGCAAATCTACTAACAACAAGGGCCTACAAGACCCAACTCACTAATAGAAAGCTTTAATTGCAGCCGTACAAATTAGTCTCGAAGTGCACGATTGTTCGATTAGCCATTTGATGTTGCTATGTATATCAATATCACATTAAAGCTTAATTTTGAAGGCGAAGAAAAGGGTGGAGACTGGAGACATATAGTCTGCGCGTTTCGCGTCCTTAATTTTATTGAGTCATTTTATTCTATAATGAGAACAATGTAATAGATTTCTCAATTACCTAATGTTTAAATAAATAAATAATAAATATTATAGGACATTCTTACACAGTATAAGTGTAATTGAGTAGTCCAGGAAGCATTAGCATGTAATAATGATAACATAAGCTTGCACACTGCATGTAAATAGTTTTAAGTTTATTAGTGCCTAACAAATATGTAAGTACCTATAATATGTAAATGTTAAAAATGAGCGCTATCTCGCCAACAAACTGCAAGACAGTTTGGCGAGAAACATAAATGTGAACAATATAATGTACTTATTTGTTAAATAAATTAAAAAAAAAATCTAGATGGCTGAAGTCGTCCGCCCGCAAAGGGACTGGAACACATAGTCTGCACGCGTCTGTGGTGTCAAATTGACGCTCTGTCATTGATCGATTGAGGCGAGCGCCCGCACGACACAGACAGCTACGCAGGGATGCCATTACGACTGCAAATTGGGCTCTTGATAGTCAAACACTAAGGTGGACCAGCCATCGTGGTATCTACCAATGATCGCATTGGGTGAGTCAAAAGTGTCAGCTTTCAAGGGTAGTCCCTACAACTGCTTGAACTGAAGACACTACAACTATTTGTTCTGTCTAAATCAAAACCACTGTGTCTGAGATATAGACACAGTGGTTTTGATTTTAAAATGGCAACATTGAGTTGCTCAATGAATTTATTGTGGAATTAAAGAAATGTGTACAAAATAATCCTGCGTGTTCTCTAGATGTTAGTCGCTAGGTGCTTGACTGGTGTTGCAGTCATTTTGTAGATTGTTGTTCAACTGCCACTAGCATTAATGTGCGACATTCTAGAATATTTGTTATATTTGTGACAATCGGAGGCAATCCCACCACCGACGTAGCATATTGCCCGTAGCCATTACAGCTGCTCACACAGAAAATCTATACTACATATAATAGGCACTTTACAGCATTCGACTCTCCTCCAACCGTCAAGCTTTGAGAACTCACAGCCAGGACAGTAGACGTTAATCTTGATTACAGTGACGTTGACGATACGAAATGCGAACTAGCAATCCGTAAAATTAAAATTTACGAAGATAAAGCACGAAAAAAACGAGAGAGGGGACGCATCGTCGATAATGCAAAAACGACGATTCTTCGAGACTTTTCCTTTTTTGAAGATTTTTCCTGTGGATTAAGATGGGTGTTTTGATTACGAAGAAGCTATTTGCGTATTTAACCTTCTCAGTTCTCGTATTATATATTTTTTTACATATAAAATAATTTATTTTCAACTTTTATTGTGTTCTAAATTAAATTAAAAAACAAAACAATTGCTTCCGGGACTTAGGAAGTTAAATCATTTAGGTAACAGTATGAACAATTGTTGAACATTATCATAAATATCACACTTTCTAGCATTTATGAGAATATTATTATCCATATCTTCAATATTGTTAATTATTCCAATATAAACGTTTATAACAACTGGAAATCGTAATCGAACTTCTGTATTTTGCTTACAAACTTAAGGGTGGTCTTGAAGGTCCACTGACGATGAGTTTGCTGGATGGCAACGGGTCCTTTTTTCGGCGCAGTCGCTTTTTACTTTAATCTGGCAGGCTGGCCGTTAGAATCTTCAGTGGGCCCCAACCCAATATAGGTGTTTCGTGCAATTTTTGTGTTTATGTCCTTGGCAAAACATTTCGCATCTCCATAAAGACGTGGGTCCGTATTTTGTCCCCCTGGGGGTTATTATTATTATTATTAAGAGCCCGTATTGTCCCACTGTTGGGCAAAGGCCTCCCTCAAATTCCTCCACGCATCCCTATCCCCTGAAGTCTCCCACCTGTCCTCGTCAAAGGCGTCAAGCTCGTCGCGCCATCTCTGGCGAGGTCTACCCCCTGGGGGTAGCTTGTAAAAATTCAATTGCTAGTAATAACTTGAATAACTATTGTAATATTCAGTATTCACGTAAGAAAGTGGTAATCTTTTGAAGAGCTCCGCCAAGTCTCCGCTGTTTGAGTTTCCCGCTAATGAAAAATCTGCATAATGGGCCGCGCCCTCAGCTGATTCGATTTGTTCAGAACACGTTACCTTCGACCCGCACAAATAGTGACGGACTGCAAATCTATGTCGGGAATATTACTCGCCTTGGAAATATTTGTTGTTGCTGTTTTTATTTTATATATGTGGAAATTTGTAATCTTTTAAAGTATGTAAGATAATTACTTGGCTGGCGCGATAACCCAAAATGAGTTTTAGTTTGCAACAAAAGAGCACGCTACTTTGCTCAGTCTTGATAATCGTTAAGATACATCACCATTAAATAGAAAAGAATTGTGATTCAGTCAAGCTATGTAAGAATGTATAAAAAAAATATACACCATTTACGAACATCTGGATAAAATCCGAAAGTTCCAACTAAAATTGGCTATATCTCCAAAACTCTCGGGAACATAATGGGGACATGGAGGTCGTTCTGATAGCTTATAGGGTGCTCTATCAGCCACTTTCAGTTTATCGTCTCTTTCCGGGACAAACTACCTACAAATACACACGCAAAAATGCGAAAACCCTGTATAATTATATTTTTTATAATAAATATTAGAAATTCTTTTCTAGCGATAGCGCGTTTTGAAAAAAGTTGTTCTCTTGTTTTACCTTCATATTTCCTAGACTCGAAAATTCCCAGCCTTGTTAATTTCTCGTCCCAGCTCATCACTAGCTCGCTCTAATGGACTGCCGCTATTTACTCACAGGAGACAGTTTTTGTCGATCTCCTTCGCGAAACGAACGAGTGCCTCTTTGTGACTTCCTTTTCACGGGAAGGACTAACATGGTCATTCTAAGCGATGTCCAATAAAGTCCGATATATTGCATTTTTTTAGCCAGTAACACCGAACATTCTTTAAAGCACTACTACACATGCTGGAGAACAGACAAGACAAGGGGTTAAAAATCTATGCAATAATGGAGTAGTTATCCGTACACAAAACTGGACAAAGCATGTTTAATCTTTGTTTATGTTCATTAATAATTAGCCATCTAGGTTTAAGATCGAATGTTAAGATAGAAAACCAGAAGTAAAAACATCCTGGGTGGTTGCATCAAAACTATACATTTGAGGAAAGTTTGTAGGTACTTAAATTTTATTCATCTCCTTTAATCTTGCATTATCTGTGAGACAGAGACGCAAGCCTCCCTTCTCGTACACAAGCCACACCGGGGTTCAAATCACGGGCCGTGACGTAAAATAAATCACAGCCAAAACAGAAATATTAAAAAAGGTGACGAGGCAGAAACAATTAATTAATGCAAATGTGTAGCCCGGCTTAAAACTCCATTCGAATTTATACATTTTACGCGGGTATCTGACCGAAATTCTCGTTAGCAATATTTGCGGCTGGCGTTGTGACTTTTCATTAATCGTTTCTGTATAATATACTTGGAGTACAATTGTGACGTACTATTTGAAAAACAACATACATACATACATACAATCACGCCTGTATCCCATAAAGGGGTAGGCAGAGCACATGAAACTACTAAAGCTTCAGGGCCACTCTTGGCAAATAAGGGGTTAAAAGAAAACGAAACTGTGGCATGGTGTGTGTTTGAAAAACAAATAAAGTAGAAACACTATTAGTCACAGAAAACTTAATAGTGTTTCTACTTTTATTTGTCATTCTTAGTTGCAGACATCTGACGCGACTGTTTAGGGAAATAGAAGGCGTTGATCTCTTTTTCACGTACATTCCTATGATTTTAGAAAATAATCCATAATTCCCTTCGAAAATACCTATTTTTGCTGTATTTTTTAGCTCTTTAATTAATTTTCAGTTTGTTTAATACTTCCTTTTTTATTGCAGGTACGTTGAACCTTCATTCGTCGGTTGATTCGACACTTTAGGAAGATAATTGTAGCCAGTAAGTATAACAAAACTTGCACAAGAGCTCGTCAGATATGTAGAGCAAGCTACAACGGTGCATACCGTACCTATTATTAATGAAATTCATTCATATATTAGATATACCTACTACCTACACTTGTGCTGCGGATCGTCACATAGTCCCAAGATGGACCCCGATAGACATCGCCCATGGTCAAGAGGGGTCATCCACAAAAGTTCTACTTTCGTCGCGAAAATAGCGCTCATACTCTACAGAAATGAGTATTATATGCCATTGAATTTAAAGCTAAATTATCTTATCAAACGGCTTCTTCGCTTTTTATCAAAACTGTTAGGGCCACTTTCACCAACGAAAATGGAGGGTTAACCGACCATTTTATATGGAATTTAACAGATCAGAGCCCACTAACCCCGAGTTAAATGTTTGGTGCAAGTGGGCCTTAGAGAATAGCGTCATATACCTGACACTTCTGAAATGCCGGTAAACCAAGAGTTAACCTGATATTGCCTATTATAATGCAAATCATTTTCGGCGCGACCCGGAATCGGGAAAATATCTAATTTGATAGAGGCCACCGGGCTACAATTTATCAATATCATTTCGCTGACGTTGACAGCCGCACCTTTCCTAAAGGGAAGCTAGTGCTTTCATTTTTGTTGGCGAGTTATATTAGAAAGAATCTATTTTTTCAATCCGTGATATATTTTGCAACTAATGCTTTCTTGCTGAAGCGAAATTCTAATGTAGTCGAATGGGATCAAAATCATCTAAGATGTGTAATAAAATTTCCGTTCGAATATCGTTCACACGGAAAAATATCGCTGAGGGATTTGTAACAAACACCCTTCAATAAAACGTCGTCGAATTTTTTCTTTGGGTGTTTAACCAAGTTTGCTTTGCGAAGAACCGAAATGATTCAATAATAAAGTGGCATGAATAAAAGAAATTGGCTTACAGCGTTGCGATCAAAGCAATCAAGCGGTGCCCTCGGCACCGACCGCTCCGGGCAGTCTGTCCCTGTGTCTGTGTCTGTGTCACTAAATAATGTAGATATTTATGTTTATACACCGTGTTTCACTTAACACTAAAAACCTGAAAACAGTTTGTTCAGAATCGAGAGTAGAATCGATTGAGCTATATCTTGATGGGGGTAATATTTTTATTTAAATTTGTATTATTAGTTATTTTTTAAGTGCCTATTCTATTGTACTCGTAAGACAACATTGTGTATATCGAATTGCTAGAGGTTGTTTACCTTTTTCAGTATTTAGGGGTATTAATACTGGCTGGTTACTTGGACGATTATTTTTTCCGCTACGAGTTTGACGTTGTTTGTCAGTTTAATCTTAATGTTTATCATAAGTCATAACAAATTGAACTCGTACCTAATTACAACCTTGTCATTTTGAATATTGGGTTTAAATTTGCTTACTGCGATTACCTGTCCAATTTGAAGTTTACTGTGACAAAGCTTTAAAGTGTTTTACAATGACATCTTAGCTGTCTATTGGTAAACCTTATGTCGTTGCAGTAACGTACACAAATAAATAGTTTTATGGTTTATGGTGGAAGTTAGCAATTATTTTATTGAGTGAAGAGCTAAAAGTCAAGTAGAGCTGTACAGAAAATTAAAAATTCAATTAAAAAAAAAGTAACCATCAGATTAAAAGATGAATACTCTAGATGAGTTTAAAAAAATAAAAATCAGTTGGGGTGTCTGAGGTTTTGAGTGTTACCGGAAACACGGTGTATAGGTGCTTATGTAATACTTGTATGCACATGTATTTTGATCTTTGAAAGTCTTTCTTTGAACATAATAGTTTTTTAGTAGATATCAATATAACAATTCTAATATTTATCTCGTTAAGTTTAAGCAAGTATGATATCTTATTTGTATTGTGTGTATAAAATGGAGTTGGATATCCTTACTGAAGATTACATTGGCATCACAGTTACACTAGATGATCTTTGAATACAGGTACTTTGTCTTGGTAAAAAAGTGCACTTTTGAAAGCGGATTGTGTTAAAATGTAGCGGCATTAGTACCTTGAAAGGTTGCTGAGTATATACGAAGCTATATTAAATAAACAGTAAATTTGGCTCATTTTCAATAAACCTAGCTGCATCGCAGATCCATTGTGTGATCTTTACAAGCACTAAATCTCGGAGTAACAGAGCCACTTCTTAGCCTATTGTTCTTGCCTCCGAAGCTAGGTGTGGTAACTTGGTGCCCAGTCTGTGGTCATTAATACTGGCCGTTCTCCCGCCTACGACGCCCTAGTACTGTAGATTTACTTGTGGCCATCCGCACATTCCAGCTGACTTTATTGGCTTTGCTGCTCTTGCCGTATTTATTACAAAGTTCTTCTTTTAAATGTACCTCTGTATCCGAAGCTAATAGACGCTATTGGTATCTTATACATTAATTAAAAGTTTTGAATGATTCAAGGTGATTTACGGTTAATATCGGGAGCTCGAGCAAAATCAAAAAGGTAATCACGATCTATATCCCGGTCAATATAAGTCTACATTAATTAAGGGCTGGTCGTTTTCTCGCATACGACGCCCGTGATGTAGATTTACCTCTGATGTGGCCATCCTAGCTTACTTATAGTCTTGTAGTGTTATTACCCTCTCGCCACATTGATTACAAAGTTCTTCTTTCTAAAGTCCGAAGCCAATAGACACCATTACCATGTCTAATCTCGTTACATTAATTAAATGCTAGTCGTTTTCTCGCCTACGGCGCTCTAGAGCTGTAGATTTACTTCCAGCGTGGCTATCCGCAGTTCCCTAGCTAACTTATCGCCCTCTTACTTATTACTCTCTTAAAGGGTTCAGTGAATGACCGCTGCTTAAAACCGTATTGTATCTAAAGCTATCAGATGCCATTGGTATCTAATCTTGGTATCATAATTAAACGCTGGTGAATTTCCCACCTCCGGTGCCCGAGTGCTACAAGTTTATACTGCATAGCTGCTATACACATACGCACATCCCAGTATACTTATCGCCGTCTTGTGAAGTGTTATATCCCTCGCAAACTGCCTCCCCGCCTTCGCAACGACCACGTGCGATCGGCACATTGTTTATCAACCATTGATAACGCTCTTGGAGTTATGTATAGTGTATGTGTGTGACATTTCATTTATCTGGAGTTTGAAGGAAGATATTTATTTCCTAAAAGGGTTTGGTGCAAGAATGTGCTTATACAATTATCCAGGTTTAGGTGTGATTAATAGTAGGTGAAGGGAGGCCTATGCTCAGCAGTGGGCGATTAATGGCTGAAATGATGGTGATGAAATAGTAGGTACCTTGAGATGTATCCATTTTTTCACCTTATTACAGTGTAATAAATTTAAGGTAGAAAAGTGAATACATCTCTTTGTAGTCGACTGTACCTATAATGCACACGACATAACGAATGACCTGGAGTAGAAAACCAACAAATATAACCAAAGACTACAAAGACTGCTGACAAAAGTGACTAATAAAGAATGAGTGAAGAAAGCAAAATAGGACTACACTCTACTCGAGAACTTGACAAGAAACGAATGTAACGAAACAAGTCTGCATTAATATATACCTACCTAAGAATAAGTTACTTCCATTACATTGTAAACATGTCAGAAGCTTTATTCATTAATCCATTTTTTACACGTTACGTAGCTAATAATCACTCGGATATGTAATAAAAGTGGTTTACTGACGATTCGCCAAAAAACGTTTCCCAAAGTTTCACATCCCAAACTATTATTCCCAAATTATCATTTCCCAAATAAACGTTTGGCAAAACAATTTATCGCAAATTGACATTTAGCAAAACTTTTTTTGGCAAGTATTTGTTTCCCAAAATATTTACTTGGTCAAATTTCATTTTACCAAATATTATTTAGTCAAAGGTATTGTTAGGCAAAATTTCCATTTCCCAATATATTGTAATTAAATGGCGCACTAGAAATTTGTTTGTTGATTTTATACTTTGTGTCCAAGATTTGTGTGAAATAATGTGTATGTCGTACTTTTTTCCTCCTGCTGCAAATGTCAAGGATGACATTTTCACTTACATGTCTGGTTACATTTTATTAAAAAGAAACCTTAATTTATGTTTTCAAGACCATTATGTTCTATTAATTTTTAAGTACTTTAAAAAGCCATTTCCAGTTTGCTCACTGTCAACCTAACACGCTCCTCCTCGCTTCGCTCGTCGTCGCACCTAAACTGACCCTGTCGCACACGAGTTTTCTGTTACAATACTAATGAAATTATTACATTACATTTATGCCTTGTAATATTTATTGTCAAACGTGGTTTTGCATGGTGTAATTTGTAGAAACATTTTTTGACAAAAAAATTGTTGACGAATTAATTTTGTCCAGTAATTAATTTGACAAAAATAAAGTTGAGCAAACTTTTCTTGTCCAACTGAAGCCTTGGGAATAAAACTGAAATTATCATTTGACAATTTTAAGTTAAATTTGGCAAAAAAATCTTCGGTAAATTAAATTAATCCCGTAGAAATGAAAATGCAAATGCCTAAATATTTTCGAAATATGCGATGTGAAATTTTGACCAAACATGTTTTTGGGATATAAGTTTTGCCATTAAAAACGTTTGCGAAATAAAGTTTTGTCTAAATAAAATTTGACTAAGTAAAATTGTGCCAAATGATAATTTGACCAAACAAATTCATTGCGAAACATACCTTTGCCAAACAATACTTTGGGAAATGAAACTATTGCGATATGATTATTGGGAAATGAAATTTGACGAAACGTTTTTTGGCGAAACGGCAGGACACCAATAAAAGTGCACTCAAAGGAGGTTATTCTATTGATTTACCGACAACACCGGCTGCGTACAAGGAGCCCGTAAAAAACTCGTCACAAACCCGTACAAAGTACCTGCCCTAATTCGATATCCCTGTCGCCAGGAACTGATAAATGCGAATCGCCCGCGGGCGTTGGGATTCGGGAAGTTTCCTTGTTTTGCTACTGGGTTCGCGTAGCATAACGAGTATAGCACTTGTGCGAACCAGTCAATTGCGATTTTTAACTATAGGTACACAACCTATGTTAAAACCATCACTTGCTTAAATACAATTTTCTTGTCGCCGGGAACTGAATGCGAATCGTCGCGAGAGGCAGACTTTTAAAACATCACATAAAGCTCTCAGGTCAGAGGACCATTCTACTGATTTAGATTTTAAGTAGTCGTTTCGCACGTTAGCTATAAGAATATCGCGCCTGACGTTTTTCCTGATGTGTGAATGCGTCTTACAGTACCTTCAGCATTTCCTTGCACCCTGCCACTCCCATAATTTCTATTCGTTCCTAAGTCAAATCTAGTGTAAACTGATTTGCTTTATAAGTCATTTCGTATGCCCGCCATAAGAATAGCTCTCCCGGATTTATCATGATATATTTTTCCCGAGGTGTGAACTCTTCTTACGGCACCTACAGCACTTCAATGCACCTTGCCACTCTCCACTAACAGCCTAAAATGCTTGTTTTCTTCTATGTACTTAGGTTCTTTTTCCCGAGGTGTGAACTCGACTTACGGCGCTTTCAGCACTTCATTGCACCCGGTTACTCCCACAACCAGTCTCTGAGCCTACATTTTCCGAACTGCTTGCGTTCTGTGAGATCTTACATTATTTGCTGTGCCGGCTTTTCCATCTGTGCTTATAATGCCTTCAATGAATTATATCATGTTTGAGTGTAATAAAACGATGGGCTCATTAGGTTTATTGCAAGTAAATATTGTGATAAGGGCGCGTAATCTCACGAAAGTACGATTTGCTCTTGTCAAACAATAGGCGCTCTGAAATTCTTTATATTTTCTTCCAAAAAAGGCTCTACAATGTGTTTTTGACGTTTTAGAATAGATATCGTAAACGTCATTTGTAAATTTATTTTTCAGTTAACGCATGGCGTTAGCTTCCTTTTATTGTACCGGCTCTTGTATTTGAACAGTACACTAAGAAACAATGGTGGCCTAAACTATTACTTACTCGCAAGTCGCAATGTCCCAATCTCCAACTGTAGGTAATTAAATCCTACATTTTCCCCAACTAGGTGCTGGTAAATCCGCGCCCAATTTACTGTTACGACCGCACGGCCGTCCACATATCCCCGCTAATTTAGCGCTGCGCTGCGCTAAGACAGTCTTAACCGTGCTTGGTGGAACTGGATTGTGCCAGTTTATTTGTGAGAATCACACGTGATTTACTTTACTGTGCGGATAAAATTGTCGTTAGGGTGCCGGTTCACCGTTCACTAGAGATGTGTTACGTGTCATCAGCAGAGGTCGGCAGGGGTGAGTTATGTTCCTTCTAATGTGATGTCAGACATGTCAAATTAGTGAGACAATAGCTCGTCCCCACCGACTTCTGGTCATCAGCTTAGTAGAACCCAGCTTAGTTGGTCCAAAAACATGATTGAAGGATATCAAACACTTCCGCGTACCACATCTTTGGACAGAACAGCGCAATAATCATAGCGTTAGGCCTGATTTAGACGGCGTGCGAACTCGCATGCGATTTTAGTTACATTACGGGCTGTTAAGGGTACATATAATTTTGCACAGCCACCAAATACCGCAATGTAATAAAACTCGTATGCGAGTTCTCGTACCGTCTAAATGGGCCCTTAGTTTCCATAACTATTATAGGATAACAACCAGTAATGTCAATGGAGCACATTATGATTGCAAGATTACTAACATTCTGACTTAGCTCGTAGGAATAATAATATGTATAATATTCTAACATATAAAGGCGGAACCAAACAGTTAAAATTCACCTAGTAATTTATCATGTCTGCGACATACCTGCATCGCAGACACCGCAGTGGGCATATAGTGATAAGTGGAATCTGCAGGTGACCGTTACGAATCGCATAAACAGCGCCCACAGCCGAAAAGACTTATGTTGTTACGGAATCCGTTTAGAGATACGGCGTTTTGGCTTAGGACGATGGCATACATCTGTAACACTCACTTTGCCGAGTTTATTTCGTGGAAAACTGTCCTAACTCCTAACAGTAAATCTGCACGTTGCCTTGGGTTAAAAAACCTATTTGTGGAATTGACTTTGACTCATCGGGCAACTGTCTAATGTTTTCCGAAACCGAGGAAATGATTTCAAATAAATAACTGTTTTTCGACGAAACATGTTATATATATTATGTCAGTCTTATTTACTCTTATACCACCCTTTTTGGAGGAAACTCGGGAGTAGTCTTTCGTGAAAATGAAGACGACACACAATTGTGTGTAAACAACCGTAACTAGAACCCGGCGAGTGGCAGTAAATCTGCAACTGACTTACGGATGGCCCATAGCCACTCGTAGACGGACCTTAATTGTCGTTACCGAGATTGGGCTCCCGACACCTTTCAGTTTAATTTCTTGGCGCCAGAGCTTACACTCGAAGTAACAAAATGAAGACAACGCACAAGCCACTTGTACACAACCGTAACAAGTCCGGGCAAGTGGCAGTAAATCTGCAACTGACTTACAGATGGCCCATAGCACTCGTAGACGGACCTTAATTGCCGTTACCGAGATTGGGTTCCCAACGCTTTTCGTGATTTCGTGGTGCAAGAACTTGTACACGAAATAATAAAACTAAAGGCAACGCAAGCCACTTGAAAAACAACCGTAACAAGTCCGGGCAAGTGGCAGTAAATCTACAACTGACTTACGGATGGCCCATAGCTCGTACTCGTTGACGGACCTTAATTGTCGTTACCAAGAGGGGGTTCCCGACGCCTTTCATGATTTCTTGGTGCCACTTAACATACGCCAAAAAATAAAAGCGAAGTCAGTATAAAATAGAACCTTGTATCGTATCTATATAAACATAGGCACCACTGAAGACCAGCCGTAGACGCCGTAGACGTGTAAAAATATATTAAAAACATTACCTATAATAGAATTGAATGTGGTAAAAAAAACAACAGCATAAATATAAGTAATTGACATAACATTCCAAAAGGTTTCTTTTGCAAAGTCTGGTGAAGTCATCAAACTCCTATTTGAATTTCAAGATTATTCTAGTCTGAAAAGTACAAATAAATCTAAATGGTATCTAGCGGAGAACATTGCGAGGTCTTTTACCCCGCCACAAACTTGGCTCAATGTAGACAGAAGGTATTGTTCCATTCCATGTAATATATAACTGAAATATAATTATCGGGTCATGCGTTATGGTATGTAATCAAATGTCGTCAATATTCTGGTTTCTATCAGTATTGTGTGATGCTCGTGTGGTTATGGGTTTAAGATTTTCACCCCAGCATTCCGTCCGTGTATCATAGAAGTCGACTGTGAGATATGCGTGCAACTGTGGGCAGCAAGTTATCACTGCAATATCACAATATCGTTTTATTCTTAGAGTGGCACTGAAATTTATGCACTTTCATTTGATCTGCGTATCTCTCTTACATGTTCATGCAAACAGCTGACGGTTTTTCCACCACGGTATATAACCGGCTGACGATTGTTTTGTTCATAATATCTTTTAAGCTAGATAAGAGCGACTCGGGCCGAGGTCCCTAAGTTACACTTTAGCCAGCAGCAGAGTGCATACCGATTTACCGATATAACCTCTTGTGACACGCCTTTGTAAAACATGTATGTTTCTAAAGCTCTGTCTAGACTTCTGAATCGTCTCAGTTGACCGTGAGATCCGAGATATAGGGTATATCGATCCTAGCGCGTTCTGGATGCCCTAAGTATCTTAAATAACACTTACGAGCATAGTGCATATCCATTTAAAACGATAGTGTCTGTTTATAGCCTGATGTGACCGAGGTATATGACATAGGCAGTCACGGTACGATTGATCGTATTGATCTGACGAAAATTTCAACGAACGGTCACTTCGAAAATACCTGACAATACACGGAGCATTGGTCGTTACGATCATTATAGTCCTTTTCCCCTCACTCGCTCGGAAACACGTGTTTTGTCCTTTAATACCAGCGGGTAAAAACGCATTTTATCCACTAGTGGGTAAAGTAATTTGACCTTGAATAAAGCCAAATTAATTGCTTTAAAATTGATAAAAGTAGGTGAATCTAGTAATAAAGATGATTTACCACCTGTGGAACTACTGGAAGCAGTGATAAACGCATTTTTTTCCGTTGTAGTTTCCTCGCTATAGTGAGGGGAAAAGTTTTGTGTTACACTCGGGTGCAAATGTATTTTACTTCTCGTGTGGTAAAAAACTCGCAAGTTCAGGATTCTATTCTCGAACCACTCGCTTCGCTCGTGGTTCAACTATAGAAACCTTTCACTTGCTCGTTTTTCAATTCCACACTCGGCGTTAAAATACAACTTTGCCCCCTTGTATAACAAATAACTATTATTTCAAACTTCAAACTTTTTATTTTGCAAGAATACACGTAAATACATAATAGGTCTTAAAACTAGGGAAGTGTCAGTGTATTCGACCAACAGGCATGCAAAAGATACTTAAACAGATTAAAAATTGAAGTTACAAAATGTCAACATGTAACTATGTAACTAACCTACCTTATTACCTACCTACTAACCTACCTCTACTTATTGAAGACTAGCTTTTGCCCGCGGCTTCGCTCGCGTTAGAAAGAGACAAAAAGTAGCCTATGTCACTCTCGCTCCGTTTTGCCGTGAAGGGCGGACAAACAAACAGACACACACTTTCTCATTTATAATATTAGTATGAAAGTATGAATTTCGGGGTCACAGGATAGACTGAAAACTTCACTGTCAGCACTAAGCGGTATAGAATCGATATATTTCAATTTGTCTTATAGTACGAACTCAAGTTCAATATTATTGTTCTTTAATTGAACAATTATCGCAGTAACTGAAAAATGCAAAAAAAAAAGCAGAAAAGTTGTCCAAATTAATCCGTTGTATGTGTCGCCTAACAGCGTTAGGCTTATCTGGTAAAGGCGCGGACACACGTCGTCAAATCAAAGATTAATATGCGCTATAATTTATAGCTATAATGTGCTTACCATATCGCTTAAGCGACATCATCACGATGACCTGATTTAGCGTTATCTTTTTTTTCCTCCGCTTTTTTAAACTAATAGACCTTTAAACAGATCCCCACTATTTTTTACACCTTGTATGTTTTAACGAAGTTAGACAACATATAATTATGTATTTATAGCTTTGTTTCTTGCGAATTTTGTAATATGCTTGTACGGTGAAAGGCAACTTGTATATAACACGCGATAGTGGGCTTACAAATTGCTAAGAGGACATCGCGATATACTGATTTGGTGTTATCTGCGTTGGAGATTGCGTACTTCCTACTGTTGCTTTATGCTATGGAAAGGGGTTTTTCATTGGGGTGTATGTTATAGAAACCCAAGAAAATATTATTCAGAAAACTTAAAAGGAAAAAATAAAGATAAGTTTTAAAAGGACAGTTTTGAAAGTCCAAGAAGCATTTCCAGAGTCTGAAAAAAAAATTGAGTATGTAGGGACATTACTTCTAAATTCTTCTGGGCGAGCTCACTCCATCGTAGGTCACGTCTTTGCCTTTGGATACTTTGTTGCCAAAAGTAAAAAAAAAAAAGATCTGAAAGAAAGAAGCTTTTTTTTATCATTTGCATTCGGATGTAAAAATTTGAGAAAAAAAAGTAATGTACTTTTATGTGACATCTTTCTAACTCTCCGTCAAATAGAAATAGTCCAATATTACCCAGGTACACTTAACGCGAATTACACACATGTACGTTTGTTGAAATTGAATACGTTTTATGTACGTTTTTATCTCCGCGTGGTATTCGACAACATTTACAAAGCGTTTTCCATGTTGTTGGACCGTTGGACGTTAGTATCACGCCAACACTATTGGTCGGACTACGCGTACATCGCTCTAAAAAAATATATTGGGAACGGAAAAATACACATCAAATAAGGTTCTAATAGTTAATATTAAGTAGTGTTATAATTTGTCCCAATATCAGTGTTTGTTTTAAGTAATCTGTGTAGATTTGGTCCGTCGAAAATGTTACCTCATCGTTTGGCAATAGCATGTGTCCCATTTATCTGCGCCATGATAATGCCCAACCTTGGAATCCCGACGGGCCCAATAGGCCACCCTGCGGGACCCTCCGCCCGCGCCGCTCGCTTCCCTAGCCAGGACCTACAAACTACAGCTTTGTCAGCCCTTACACTTGACCACATCACGGATCCTTCACAACGGCGGCAATATGTGCTAGAGGTGATAATCTTTTCAGCAATTCCATGGGAGAAATTGATACTTACATCTTAATACAGTGAGCTGCAAAATTTGGGGAAATTTATATGAATTCATTGATAAGTTCGCCACGAACTTTTGCAGCTCACTGCAGTACATAAATAGTACATTACATCAGAGGCCGGGAAAATGAGGATTTCCGGCCAAGTGGGTATATACGCGCGTGCGAGCGAGGCCGGATAGGGATACGAGGCCGGGAATCCGTTTTCACGCCGAGGCATGTATAGTGCTTTTCTCCAACATACAATGAAATAAAATAAAAATGCTCTAAAGGACAATATTTTATAAAAAAAAGTTACTTTGCAGGCCTAAAAAATAATATGAAATCCCTTTACAGTCCTCTCGAATTGTTGCGCCCAAAAAGCGATACTTCCCAGCCCATTTTAAGGAACGTAAAGACAATATTTCATTGCATGTTTGAGAAAACTATCTTTTCCCCTCACTAGCTCGGAAACATGTGTTTTGTGCTTTATTACCAGCGGGTAAAAACGCATTTTATCCACTAGTGGGTAAAGTAATTTGACCTTGAATAACATCAAATTAACTGCTTTAAAATTGATAAAAACATGTGAATCTAGTAACAAAGATGATTTACCACCTGTGGAACTACTGGAAGCAGTGATAAACACATTTTTTGCGTTGTAGTTTCCTCGCTGTAGTGAGGGGAAAAGTTTTGTGTTATCGCTTCGCTCGTGTTGAACCACGAGCGAAGCGATAACACAAAACTTTTCCCCTATAGAATCCTTTCACTTGCTCGTTTTTCAATTCCACACTCGGCGTTAAAATACGTCTTTGCCCCTTGTATAACAAATAACTATTGATAGTTTTGCTAGAGAAATGTATTATTTCATTAACGCATTATTTTTCCTGTGTTTTCCCGACCTCATCATATTTATGAACCGATTTCATGTTTATTACCTCAGTATTTATTTATTATTTATTTATTTAATCTTTATTGTACACAAAGAAAGAAAAACTTATAGTGCAAAAGGCGGACTTATTGCCAGACAGCATTCTCTACCAGTGAACCTTATATGACAAAAACAGAAACCTTATGTCATCATGAAATACAAAGATAACAAAAGCTACAAATGCTGTAAGTTTTACTCTAAAGCCCCGGAACACAGGATTATCGGCTCTAGAGCAGCACAGTTTTAGGAGCCCTTATGTCTTTACAAATTTTATAGGATCTTGTTTATATAGTGTTTGTACAATTTGTTGTACAAGGGGGTGAAGTTGTTTGATCGCACGTGCTGCCAATATTGAACGGCGAGCGTAGCGAGTGGTTCAGAATGTGGAATCTTGACCGTTGCGAAGGTTTCAAGGCACGTAGGTGAAACAAATTTTGCGACCGAGTAAACCACAACATTTTTCTCCGTTCCGACACGAGGAACATCTGTAAAGCATCACACTAAATCAAAACCCTCAGTTTATTTCATATTTATGATTCAAAATCATCAGTTAAGTGGTATACTCTTGGGTCGACCCGTTCGTTTTTCGTCACGATCCCAAATTTGTCCGATTCTGCTTTCGTCAGCCATTCTTTATTCGTCAACTTAGACTGCAGTCATTATCGTCTTTGACCATAATGAGTTGTTGACTTTTTTCTTATTTCGACTCGATTGTTTTTCGTCATTTCATATTTGGTCATGTTCTAAGTTTGTAGTTTGTACCGACCTAAGACTACGAAAAAACACGAAAAACATGGATTTAACAGCGAACACGACGAAAGAAGGTTATGAGAGTAAAAAACGAGACGGATTAAGATAGAGATGAACAACGAAATTGACCGTAGTTGAGAAAGACCATCGACGATCGTGACAAATAAAGAATGGCTGACGAAAGCAGAATTTGACAAATTTAGGAATGTTTTTTTTTTTTTTTAATACCACGTCGGTGGCAAACAGGTATACGGCCCGCCTGATGGAAAGCGGTCACCGTAACCTATGGACGCCCGCAACTCAAGGGGTGTCACGTGCGCGTTGCCGACCCATTAGAAACTTGTACACTCCTTTTTTGAAGAACCCCATACTGTAGTTCATCGGGAATACCTCGACAGGGAGCTCATTCCACAGCCGGAGCGTTCGTGGGAGGAAATTCCTCTGAAACCGCACGGTGCGCGACCATTTAGGTTGCAAGGTGTGTGGATGAGCGCCCTGTCGATGGCGAGCGGTGCGATGATGAAAAGTGGCCGTTGGCATCATGTCAAACAGTTCTTCAGAACACAACCCATTATACAGGCGATAGAACACACATAAGGAGGCGAAGTCCCTCCTTAGACTTAAGGGTTCAATACCGCCTGTGAGTTTGGGATCGTCGACAATTCGAATTCGAATGTGACGAAAAACGATCGTGTCGACCCAAAAGTATACCAATTAAGTAAGCACTGGTACCACCAAAAGCTAGTAACCAATGAGCTATCAGCTATAAAAACGAACAAAAGATGGCCGCTCCTGTGTAAATAAAAGGGAGAGCGAGCGATTTGTAGTTCATAGCTAGCAGAAGCAGAAGGTATAACTCGCCCGCGCTATCATCCCGTCTCTTTTATTTACACAGGAGCGGCTATCTTTTGTACATACATACATACATACATACAATCACGCCTGTATCCCATGAAGGGGTAAGCAGAGCACATGAAACTTCTCAAGTTTCAGTTATTATTATCTTTTGTTCGTTTTATAAAATAGCTCATAGCTTACTCGTTTTAGTGGGACCAGTGCCTTCAACGTGAATTATACCATCCAGCTTAAGAAACCAAGTTAAAAAAAATTATACACTTGTGGATTAAATGCATCTTTGCCATTCGTTATTGAATTATCAACAGGGGGCCGATTTTTGAGTCTCACTGTCACTAAAATACCGGTTGGAAACGGTGAATTGCCTATTATTTTCAGTGACAATTTTCTGAATTCGAACGCCGTGAGACTCAAAAATCGGCCCCCTGAGCCTTAACCAGTTGGTGTGGTGAAAAAGTTAACATTTAATGGTTGCAATGCGTTACGTACTTTGTTTTGTACGTAAACCGAAAGTTTAGAGTCATTACTTATATGATTCTCGCAATAATCGCAATATAACGCAATATATTTTGACGACCGGTCTGGCCTAGCGCGTAGTGACCCTGCCTGCTTAAGCCGCCGTCCTGGGTTCGAATCCCGGTAAGGGCATTTATCTGTGTGATGAGCACAGATATTTGTTCCTGAGTCATGGATGTTTTCTATGTATATAAGTATTTGTATATTATATATATATATCGTTGTCTGAGTACCCGCAACACAAGCCTTCTTGAGCTTACCGTAGGACTCAGTCAATCTGTGTAAGAATGTCCTATAATATTTATTTATTTAATTTAATTTATATCTAAAACAAAGCGGAAACAAGGCATTAAAATATGTAGAGGTATGTCTATTGCCGGCCTGGGACACACAAGGATTAAAATTTATTCCGAGAACGGACTGCTGCGAGTATGACCACGAAAATACATATTTACCCCCTTATTCGTAAACATTCACTAAAGTTATCAAGCCGATAAAGTTCGTTTGTCCTTTTCCGACGTATTGGTGTGATAGAAAGGGACAAACGAACTTTATCGGTGTAATAACTTTAGTGAACGTTTATGAATAAGGGGTTAGTGTTTTAGACATACATTAGTTTTAATTTTTATAAACGATACCAGTGCCAATAGTAGGAATTCGCAAGAAATGGCGATAAGACGATAATTGTACCGTTTATAATATTACATACATAATAATTATTTCCATGAATGTACATCCTACGGAACATAACATATTACGGAATGAAAACAATACCCCTCATTGTCACATACATATTATACGAATATATCCAAGCTTCACAGTAATAACAGTACATACGCGGCTTACGCAAAGTGTATAAGTTATTATCTCCGCGTGGCAATTGATAACATTTACAATAAGCGTTTTCCCATATTGCACGTTAGTACCACGCCAACGCTATTGCCGGCGCGACGCGAGCGCATCGACAAATATACATTACGAATTAGTTAATAACTTAATTGGCAATTAATCACAACGGGAAAATACGCATTTTAATTCGGACCAAACAAAGTTTCTGGAGTCAGTGACGTGTCAAAATCAGTGCGCGTTTTCATTCATCAATAATAAATTGTCGATGCAATAAATTGTTGACATACAGTATTGACGTTGACGTTCCATTAAACCGGGATTTAGTGTAACTGTCAAAAATGCGTCTACCGTGTCGTATGGCAATAGCGGGTCTCACATTCATCAGCGCCATGATTTTACTAATTCAAGTCTCCAACCTTGGTACCCCAACGGGCCCAATAGTGCACCCTGCAGGACGCGCCGCCCGCGCCGCTCGGTTTCCTAGTGAAGATTCTGAAGCGACAACTTCAGCAGCTCCGAGCGCACTTGACAATATTACGGATCCTTCACAACGACGGCAGTATGTGCTGGAGGTGATAACAATATTTGGTCTTCATGTTTATCAATCAATAACCATGATCGATCCACAGAATTTGCAGTGCATGCGCCGTGTTATTCGATTGTGGGCTTTTCCAATACGTCAGAGGTCAACAGTGCAATTATCAATATAAATGTATCGCAGTATCGCCACGCGGTATTCTGCACTTGTCCAGGGGTAGAGTATCGGCATAATAGATATATTAGGTATAAACATATTTATCAACCACATTGCATAACTAAATATTAATGGGATATCTTATCTGCCTGTCATAAGACATCCTATCTACGAGTGTAGGCACTGATCATATTTTGAAGACGCAAAAGCCAAATTATAGTTATATGCATGCAGTTATGCTCGGCTGAATTCTAATTGGCGTATCTAAACATCATAATTAAACCTTGTTAAACCAGTTAGTTCGCTGCTCTCTGACGTAGCATCTAACACAAGCATTTCATTCCAACTACTCGCTCACCGAATGAATTCCCACCTCTCAGACGTTTTAAACTGTAATTGGTAAAGTCTCCAGTTTTTCCAAGTCATTGGCGACTTTCTCGCAAAGTTCCAGAGACCTAATAATAATTAATGGCCCGACGAAAGTCCGATATCCTTTCATTAGTTCCGTCGGCGAGCAGCCGCCAAGATTAAAACTTGCTCGACAAGGCTTTGCGAGGCTTTTTAAAGAAAGCGCCCGTTCCGGCCTTTGAGAGAAATGTGCCATTGGCCTTATGAAAATATTTGTTTATGTCAGAAGGACGACGGCTAATCACCCTCTTAAAAGATTTGCTGGTCTTAAAGTTTTTATTGTTGAAGTTTTTGATATAACTTTTTGTTTTACTATTAAAGCCACAACTTCCAGCTTAAAACCTTTCAAGAATAAAATGGTTTAAAAGTTGTTGAACATCAAAGTTGTACTCGTGTTCCGACTATTTTGTTATACCTACTACTCGTAAAAGATTTCTTCTCTGTTGTCAAATCCAGTAAAATTTGATCAACATTCAGTTCCAATTAATTATTCAGCACATACGAGTATACGTAAACCGGATTACATTGCAGTGTTATTATGACATGAAGTTGTTATGGTGATGGATCCCAAAGGTGTTTGTAATTATACTCAATACAAAAACTTCAAATGATTAGTCAAAAAGCGGCTCGTTTGCTAACCATTAGGTACCAATTAATAAAAAAATCCTGTACCTACTTAAAACTTTTCCTTTACAGTACATGCATCCTTATATTAATACTGCCTCTTTGTTCTCAGATGATGCGACACGCATGGAATAACTACAAGCTGTACGCGTGGGGCAAGAACGAGCTGAAGCCTATCTCCAAACGGGCCCATCTCTCCAGCGTGTTCGGAAACGGCGAGCTAGGCGCCACCATCGTCGACGGACTCGACACGCTGTACCTCATGGGACTGCGGGATGAATTCCGGGAGGGCCGTGAGTGGGTAGCGGAACATCTACATATCGGAGAACTCGTGAGTTTTACCTTTTAATTTCTGACCATAAAGATTTGGTTGGGACCAGCTCCCAAAGGCGCCCATTTCTCGAGATGGTGTCATCGCATCGTCTACAAGCTCGAGACATTATTCTTGGGGCTACGGGACGGGTTCCGAGACTGTCGCTAGAATTATATTTTAATTTACCTTCCTTTACATCAACGAAGCAACTTTCATCCTACCTATTACGAATGTTTCAAATCAAACGTATAACAAGATCCGGTGTTAAAACAAACGCTAACTAACCGAACATCGGCCAAGCTATCCCGAGCTCGTCAATCCACGCTCCCTCAATTAAAAACTCGCGAGCAATCCGCCCCAACATTAATAGACACAGCCTGGCAGCATCCCAGCCGACACCGGAATGAAAACAATTATCACATTGTTCCAGTTTTGTTCCAGCGGTGAACTAGTTAAAACTTCGAACATCTGTTTGTTGCGCGGCTTCGTTGGCCTTAATGGGCAAATTGGACTACATAATTCCACGTCAGTTTGGACCGCTAATTAAATGATGTTGATGTGAGGCAAGATGAGTTGCACTTGTTGCGCGGACGGTTTATTTGCGTCTCTGGGCTACCCCAGGCTAATATCGAAACAAAGTGGCAGTTTTGTAAAATTTATGGCCACTAAAAAATCTTAATTCTGAGGAAGAGGACAACGCAATTGCGCGCAAAATGAGTCATATCAAGGCTTTTATTACACTCGGTCCCCTTGTGGTGGCGGGTCAGGCATTTCACCATTTCCACCCGTGGTTGTAGTAGAAGTCATCTGTGTACTCGTATATTGTGTCTGCGATAGACGGGCGCTGGCGATCTACCATATGCAATATCAGAATTTAGTTTTCTTTCTACCCCGATATTTCTAAGGGCCGCTTGCCCATATTCCAGAGTTAAGCTACTTATCCGGGGCTAATCTGCTTAACGTTTAACCCCAGGTTAGTGTCTAACCCTGGAACATCCAAGTGCTTCTTAAGATTGGCACTGAAACTTGAGCAGTTTCGTTCCTACTCGTTTTGGGAACCCGCAGGCATGAGTATCTAATCTATGACTTGGCTTTGTCCTCAAAATAAATTGAATATCCTTCCCTGGATAAAGCCGGCCTAACACAGGACTGTGAAATAATAGAATAGTTAATCCGTAATTAGTACGTATTAGCCTTTTCTCGTAACATTTGGGGTAGTTTCACAAAGAGACATATTAGATCATCAACCTAGTAAATGTAAGGCATTTCTACACGTAGCGTTGCGCCTTGCTAACGAAGTTCGATGTGAGTTGCTGTGAAGTTTACGATACGAGTATATTTTGCAATCGACTTAGTAACTTCGATATAGTCTTTAGAGAACCGATACGTTTTACCTACGACCGATCGCTACTGTTCATACTAGTACGATATTGGTGATTTTATGGACTTTTTCAATCCATCAAGTACTTACGAGTACAAGAGTAAAAGATATTCTCCACTTCAAGCCTTAGAGCAATGTTCGAATGAAATCAATATAAACAATTGTCTCGATAGAGCTGTTTCCCTCATTTCTGTTATTTGGCCAAGGACTGCAAAAACTTGCACCTAATTAACAGATGGATGGTCAGAATCAGAAATAAATGTTGATTAATGTTGAATGGCGTGCGAGTATGGTCACGTTTATTAGAAAATCTCAATAAAAATATTTTCTTTGTCTAAAAATGTATTGTACTACTTATTCCCCACTGTTGACTAAAGTGGTCACAATTGTTGTTTCCCCTAACAAAACGATCACATCGCACGCCTTACGACTATTTGATGAACTGCCCGATGAAGTTCTGTGCTTCGACATGACATTTTTGTTTGTCATCATCAGCACCTTGCTTACTTTTCGGCCACATCTTTACTACGTCCCGTCATTAACATTTGAATCGATTCAAAACCTATAGACAAATTAACTTTCTGGCCCAAATCCTTTAAAAAAAATTGCATTCAGTTCCTTTTATCTCCCTAATGCTTTTAAAGACAGAGAATTGCATTTTACCGTAACGATGATAACTAGCTAACGAGTGTTTAATGAACCTTCTAATCAGCCGTCAGCGCCTATCGCGCGATCGCGACAACCGAACCAAGTGCCTTTTAATTGCTCTTAAGTGTACACGCTTCGAGTGCAGATTACACGACGATAGTGCAAATGCTATGCAAGGAAACCTGAAGAAGGTACATAGATTACTTTGTTAGTTGTAGATCAAGGATTTGTGGCAATTAGAGGAGCCGTGGAATGTAGTTTTGTCGAATTACGAAATCAATTCTGTCCTAGAACTAGGGTCTATGATCATCATTTTTAAGCTTTCAATTGCCGTTGTGCATACGCCTCCCTTCGTTTATTTCCGGTACTTGGTGAGTCTCACCCAGAAATGCCCCACGATGTTTTTAAATGTCATCCATCGAACGACGCCATCGTCGCCCAGCGCTTGTATCGGCCGAAAACAGGTAAATTAGGCAAGTAGTATTATTCATGTCATGACTGAAGTACCTGCAAGTACCTCAACAATGTTATACTTCTTGAGATGATGAGTTGTCGCATTCAGTAGCAAGATCATGGAATCACGGACCAGGAAAAACATAATTTCTCTGCCCGTTATTTTCTGAGGGAGAACCGATTTTTCACGGGCTTCGTGAGTTGATCGATTGTTCCTTTGTTATGTAGATTTTGATGCTCTTTATCTGAATCGACGTTTACCTTGTCTTGTACTTTTGTTCTCGTCCCTCAAGCTTTCGACACAACAAACATTGTCAGTAACACCAGAGTAGCCAAATGCACAAACGCTTACAATAATATCGTTATCGTAGCGCTCTTCCGTGTTGGTGCGACAGAGCGTTTCGATCGGAGTCTAGCGTCAACGATTGTTATTTCAGCTATAGGTAGTTTCAACTCAGTTGAGGCCACGCACACTATAACACTGTCATGTAAAGACAACGAGATTTTGAAATTAGTGTTCTTACCGTGTACCGACTGCAGATTCAACAGTGAATTGCAAGAAAGACCAAAAAGTTTCTATTAACTATTTTGTTAAGAATTACGTCTATAGAACAATTTTCAAACAAAACAGAAAATAAAATATCTCGTATGTGATTAATTAACTGTCAGATTATGATTGTAACATTAATCGTAGAAATCAAAGATAATATGTAATAGATTGCCTTATTTTATCATCGTAGCTGTTAAAATGGTGTTTACCTATTTTTTCATTACTTATTAGCAGACATAGAAGTCGCGGTAGCAATAACGTCATAATTGACGTTATTGCTACCTATGTTAATACATAGGGACATCCTTCCGATATAAAATATATCGATAGCTGAATACTTATTTGGAAGTGAAATTTCATAATGAGCTATAAAGTTCACCGGATAATACCATTACTGCTTTTAATACCATTAATGATAAGTATATCAATAAATAATAATGTTTTTCAAAAATATATTAATTGGTTTTTTTACATTCACTCACTCATTTCATTCATTCATTTTTTTGCAATCAGTACTAATCTTCATTTAGCTGTGTGTGTTATCATTCACTTCAACCTCCGTGGAATTACCTATAGGCCGGCAGTTCCTAGTTAGCTATAGAATAAATATACTGAACCTAGTACGACAACGTTATTCGAAAATATAAAGTCGAAAGCGTCAAAAAGATAATAATCAGCTGAAGCTTAGAGGAATTTGAACGTGGGGAAATGAGGAATAATTTAGGAGACAACGGTCCAGCGCATAATGTACTCGCATTCAGCCACAGCCATCAATCATCACTAACGGGCAAACAATGCTGACGTGTCCTTCGCGATGGACTGAGCATTAGCGACTATATGAGGTTAACCCTTTCACCGCTGAAGACATCAACTGATGCGCGCGGCTTTAGGAAAATAACTACCTCTTTGCATTCCGAAAAGGTTACGATGACGTGTGGTCTGACATAGGTATAATAGGTATTGCATTCATAGGGGATGAGCGTCAAAATGATGAATATTCGGAAGTTTTATCACTTAAACGATTAAATAAATAAAATAAATATTATAGGACATTCTTACACAGATTGACTGAGGCCCACGGTAAGCTCAAGAAGGCTTGTGTTGTGGGTACTCAGACAACGATATATATATAATATATAAATACTTATATACATAGAAAACATCCATGACTCAGGAACAAATATCTGCTCATCACACAAATAAATGCCCTTACCGGGATTCGAACCCGGGACCGCGGCGCAGCAGGCAGGGTCACTACCGACTGCGCCAGACCGGTTTGACACTGATTTGCACTTAATTTGATTTGTTACTCTTAATTACAACGTCATATGGAGTGGACTAAAACGAATCCAGCATTACTGAGAATGTTCGTTGTCAATACCTACTGCGCTCAAGAAAATATAATATTAAAAAGTACTTAAGTACATAAGTTACATACTATTATTGCTTAACTTGTCTATCAGACGAAAACTTAAAGAAGGTTAAGTTCAAAAGTCACAAAGCACTTTATTGTTTAGACTAGAAAATGTCCGTGTTAGGCAAGTTGATGTTGTTTATCGCACAAGACAAAGATAAATCGACTTTTTGAGCGCCATCATATACATATCTATCATGACATAAGCCGTGTCTTATACGCCCACTTGTTGCAAATACTTGGTAACGTGTAGGCATTAACAACTGAAACCAATATACATTACACGTGCCATAAGTTTTTATGAACAATAGATACCTTTGGTATTCAAACTGCTCATATGCACTATTGTTTAATTAATTTCTTGCAGAAATGCATCAGCCATCAGTAGGTCAACTTATATTATAGTAAAAAAAAGCGCTGGTGGCCTAGCGGTAAGAGCGTGCGACTTTCGATCCGGAGGTCGCGGGTTCAAACCCCGGCTCGTACCAATGAGTTTTTCGGAACTTATGTGCGAAATGTCATTTGATATTTGCCAGTCGCTTTTCGGTGAAGGAAAACATCGTGAGGACACCGGACTAATTTCAATAAGGCGGCCTAGTTGGGGTTTCAATAAGGGATGGCAGTCGCGGCAACGGATAAGTTGTCAAAGCGGACCACAGGCTCCCATAAGTCGTGGCAAATGCCGGGATAACGCAAGGAGGATGATGATATTATAGTCAGGAAAACATAACTTAAAAGGACAATGAAAATGTATAGCACGACCCATCCCTTTCGTCAGGGTACTAGCGTAAAGATTAAGCCAGTAGATAATTCTTCTATGTTTAAAAAGAGCCAAACTATACCATCGACACTGCTGCAGGATTGTAGTTTGCAGTGCGTCTTACTGTTGACTGATTTTAACGTCTGCGTTGCAGTCAGCGACAATGCAGTGGGCAACAGCTTCATGCGGTTACACTGCAGCAGTAAAACTGTGGAGTCAGAATCTGAAAGATACCTTTACATTAACTAAATACTTCGCCGTCATTAGTGCTGTAGTGCCGACCTCGTTAAATTTTATGCGAAGTTGGCAAAAAATAATTTTTAGAATGATTTATAATCGACTGTGTTTATTTTTGCAGTCATAAATACCTTACTAACGATTCTAAACGAGTTTTGTTTATTTATAAAGATGAAATCGGCTAATTTAATTACATCTCAATTTTATACAGCCTTCCAACTTGCATTTCATCTTAATTTACTGAACCCAATCGAATCTTTCTCGCTAAATGGTTTGCAAGAGTAGACAAATTGATTGGAAACACAAACATATCTCCGCTGTATCTTTTGCTGATATGGGCCAATAAAGAGTATTCTATTTACCTATCTAATACGATATTTTATTCACCAGGATTCCGAGCTCTCAGTGTTCGAGACCAACATCCGGTTCGTCGGCGGTCTGCTGTCCTGCTACTCATTGACTGGCGACAGCATCTTCAAGGACAAGGCTGTGGAAGTGGCCGACGCGTTGTTGCCAGCTTTCGAGACCCCCACCGGCCTGCCGTATGCTCTCATCAACCCGTCTACTAAGGTGAGTGCCTATTCTGTTACAGCATCTTATAGGCTTGTGTAGGACATGTACTAATAGTACAAAAGACACGATTCCCTGCACTGTACTAGACCGAATTACTCCCAAATGATTCTGCTCTCTAGTACATTTAGTACAATCACACACGCGCAACAGAATGGGAGCGAAAGGAGCGAAGAGCCGAAGAGTGACAATGACAGCAAAGCGATCCGTGTGATCCGAACGAAACCGACCGAGAGCGCGCGAAAACGGCCGATCAGCTCTCGGCTAGTACGAGCGAACGTTAGTGTTCGCCATATGCACAATTTATCTCTCGCTCTCTCGGTGTACTACTGTCCTAAATGTCCTAAAAGAACGAACTAGTACACTTCAGAGATCGTACTAGTTGGGAGTAGGGCTTGCAATATCGGACGATTTTCAATTCCGGAACTGGTTTTCGAGATTGGACTTCAATTCCGGAATTCCGGAACTAGTTCCGGAATTGAACAATTTTTTTTGGTTTGGTTTTCTGGTGGGTTTTTGATGAAATAATACAATTTTAAATTGAAATTTATTATAAATCGACGTTTAAGACAATAACTCCGTACCTGAAAGGCATATAACACTGAAATTTTCATTTTAGTAATTTTACAGGAAAGCCCATTTTGTGTCAAAATCGGTCTTGCAAGGTATTTCGAACTACAGTTAACGATACAAACGAGGTTTTAGTGCCAGTTTTCTGATAGTGGTCAACGTTAAAGTTATTTTTTTATCCATTGTCTATCGAAATAATATAAAAGTAATAATTTACAAGAATGGCATAGCGTCTTGTTCACGTAACTGTAATAAAAGAAATATTGAATTACCTTTATCAGATTCGAGTAGGGACAAAAGATATCCAAGCTAGCCCAAAAAGACAGATTTTATGATTTATTCCTAGGTACCTACATACAACTTAATTTTTTGTAAAAAAATAAATCATTCTTTTCGTATTCATCATTTTCCATACATTTGCTTCTCAAATCTTTTGATTTTGAGGTAAGTGGTAATAGACTTAGATAGAGTTTAGTAAAATATGCACACGTCTTTGTGAAAAGTGTATAAAGTAACTACGACTTGCTTGTGCTTGTGAATGAATGTAATACCAAATACTACGATTTGCGTCTGAACTTTCTTAAGTTTCTTTATGCCTAAAATGTTCAGTGCTATGAGAAAAGAAGTAACATTTTGAGTTTATGCCGCTTTAATACCGATTAATTTAGATTATTACTGAAATTTAAGTTCGATCTAATAAATTGAGCATAAATAACGCTAATAAAATAATAATGTACCTAATGTTATTTATTTATATTTAATTGTCCTTCAGTATTCGAGCATAACACTCAACTCCCGGCTAGTAATTTTAAATTATCACAAAACACAACTGTCTATAACACATATTTACTTTAAACTGATTATATATTTCACTCATTAGCTAAAACAATTGAGAGCAAAACCAGAAAGTGACAATGGTATAATATTAGGGTTAAAACTACACTATCTCGCTCTAACTAGCCCTGGATGCAACCCTTTGGTCCTAAAATAGGCACTACCTGAATCCGAGCAGTGTCTAACTTAATGAATTTACATATCTTTTATAGACGCGGTGGTAGTTTTGTAAAATAACCAGGCTGATATTACACGTTTTCGTCCAAAAATATATCTTTTTTCAACTCCGGAATTTTCGAGATTATGTGTTTCAATTCCGGAACTGTAATATCGGAAAAATTGTCCGAAATTCCGGAATTTCGAGATTCCGGAATTCCGGAATGCAAGCCCTAGTTGGGAGCGATCTTTGAACGAGCAGGCACAACTCTAGCATTTTGAAAGATGAGGTCGAAGAGGTCACACCGTTGCCAGCTTTCGAGGCTTGGCTGCCCTTTACCTACTCCCATCGTCTCCACTCAAGATTGACTCCCAGCTACTCTCATGCTATTTGCTACAATAACTTCCAATACATAAACGCGCTGTTTCCAGTTTCCAGCTTTCCAAACCTCTACAAGCTAATTTCTGCCTGTTCTACTACAGGTTCTAAAATTGGCCTAGCCAGCCATATAAGAGCTCATATGAGAAAACAACTTTGATTGCTGAGGTTGCCGTCATCGAAATCGATGTGGAGGACTATATATAAATACATATACTACAGGTGGACATCCATATGGCCTTATTGCACGGGAGATGTTGTCACTTTTTTTTTGCTTTTAACTGACAGAACGTTATAGACTTCCTGCGGACGGATAGCCAGTGGACCTATCTAGTTCCAAGTTAAAGTGAATAAGTATTAAGTACTCAAATTCTAGTTAAACTAGGGTAGTGGTCTGGATTATTAGATCAGAGTTTCATTAAAGAACATCCTTTGATACAATCGTGTAAGCCATTAGACTTAAACAGATAAGTAATCAATCCTGTTTCCGGTACAAACGGTACGGTGTTTTTATATGATTAAAAAAATAGATTAGATAGGTAATTAGAATATTAAGTTGGTGCGGTATAACTTACTCGTATGATAAAACGTCTCGCTATCAAAAAATAATGAAGGTGAAACCAATCAATGTAGTCGTGAAATAGGTAATTAGGTATTAAGGTTCTTATCGGCTCCTGTTATCACCTTTGATTAAGGTTTACTAATGAATGAAGTTTTCCACCTGATATTTAGGGTTCCGTAGTAATATAAAAACTAGACATTTTATGTTTAGGTTATGAGACTTATGAGCTAGTAAAAGTAGGCTGATTTTGTTTTCGAAAAAGATTTTTATTTTCAGGTTACAACCTTAACCTATCCAAATGAAAAATATGCCCCTGCCTTCTTGCGTCCAAAGGTATGATAGGTATAAAAATTCTAAAATTTGTAAAAGATGTAAAAATAAAACTTTGTAGTCTCAAGGAAAACACGAACATATAAATTGCACAAAAAATACAACGTAACATTACATGAGCATGACCCGAAATGTTCTTAGCCCGTTTTAATATTTACTGCCATGCCAGGTACTTTAAAAAGTCATTAAGTAAGAGCTTTTGAAAGGCCTGTCACTGGCTCCAGTGTCAAAGGTAAATGAGGCCACTATTTTTAGCCGCAACCAACGCATTCATCCGTATGAATCAGGTCATTTTTGACGCATGTAATATTTTATTTGTACAGTGCATTGTTTGAATTTAATGCTAGTTTTCTTATATTGTATTTGCAACGTCTAAAATCAGTGTACAAACCGTTCCTCTTCTATTGAACGCTCTGAGAAGTCCAATCAAAAGTGCATTAAGTTTAAGACCACCAAGTATCTTGCGTACATTATACAAATCGAATATAATCATAATCAATCACTTGATGCCATTAACAACTATGTCATGTAACTTATGTTTTATCGTACCGTACCAATTTTAAGCCGACAAGATTACGTAGATTAGGCTCAAACTTGCAACTTACTATAAACATAAATTTTAAACACACTACCTTGTAAAAGGTATTACATATTATAAGTAATAGAAAGGTCGTAAATCCTGAAACTGACAAAGAGTGTTAATATATTTCCTTGCTCTTATTGTTAATCAATTCGGTGGAATATTAGAACTGTAATGTAGATGCGTCCAAACTACGTGTCTTTTACTCAAAGTATGACGAAAAATGTTGTGTGTCCTACGAGCGATACATGGATTACGAACTCATGTTGATTAAACCCTTACCTTTAACTTCGGGTTGCAATGCAAATATTAAATTCATTTTTACCGTCGTTTAATACACTTCGTAAAATTTGGATACGCACACTTCATCCGCATACTAGTATTTACATCACACAAGAGGGACTTAACTTAACTTTAGTTTTTTACCTACAATAAATTGTAAACGCCATTTCGCCGACGGCTTGGACGGGGTAACGACCCGGCACGCCATTACTCCACATGTTTACATCGTTAACATTTACTAAATCTGTCGCCTTAACAAGTTATCGTCGAAACTGGCAAGCGCCTTGCCTTGTACAAATTATGAACGATTGGACATGCTATGAAAATATAGGCACTTGTATAAAACATGTCTACTTCTATCGTTTCATATTCGATTTTCTTTTGTAAGAATTTTATGAAGGTGGTATATCTATCTGAAATACTAAAATATCAACTACTCGATAGTTATTTATTTTTTCTACTCCCGAGTGCTATTCGACATTTACAGGGTTGTGCATTAGGGTGATTCTTATTTTATCAATGTTAAAATGTTCTATGTCTCACCCCCTCAAATTGTTCTCTGGTACTAAAAAATAATAAAAAAAAATTTTTTTTCTGAATTTTTTGATACATTTTAGGGGTCGCTACCACACGTTGAAAATTTTGATTCTTCATACAAAATGTTTTTTTTTTTTTTTAGTTTTTTTATGATACTTATGATGAATCATTGTATTCATGTACCTAAAATTTGATATAACATTACAGCTTAATTTTTTTTATACATAAAATTCGTGTTTTACGTGTTTTAAACACTGATTTTAGTGGATTTTATTGACTTGTACCAACAGTACAGGAATAAAAATCATTAAAAATCAAACGAAATTATTCTTAATATCAAATATCCTTAAAAATAGCTTTAAATACCTTAAAACATTGTAGACAGAAAAAACGAAAAAAAAAAATATATTAAAAAAATCATTTTGTATGAAAAATAAAAATTTTTATTGTGTAGTAGCGACCTCTAAAATTTATCGAAAAATTCTAAAAAAAAATTACAATAACTTTTTAGTACCTACCAGAGAACAATTTGAGGGGGTGAGACATAGCACTTTTTAACTTTGATAAAATATGCATCACCCTGCATAGATCTTTAAAACCCTACATAAAAGTCCGCCGGCTTTCCGCGCATGCGCGCAGTATCGAAAAAAACTGAAAACGCATTGTTTGGCTTTGTAACCAAGGCAACGCATTGTTATAACGACACTGCGCGCGTGAGCGGGAAGGCTTTGGGCAGCCGAGCTGACAGTGCAAACCTTACAGGAAATAGTGTGAATTTCACGAAAGTTATTCAAGAAAACTATTAAAAACTAAGTGCATGGTCGTAGAAAAAGTATTGTATGCAACGGGGTTTAGTTTAACTGAGTCAAAAAATACTCGTGGCGTCTTAATAACAATTTTCGACTTCGCCTCAAACTATTACCCACGCCACTTGTCTTTTTTGACCTCCTTTAAACGCCTGTTGCATAAAATACTGTATTGTATGACATGTAATAGAACCGTGAGGTCAGTACGGTTTCCAGGATGTTGCACCTTTAGCACCACCCACGGTCGCGTGTACACGTGGTGCAACTCGTTCGTATAACATTAACATATGAAGTTTCCTAATATATGTAGAAAGTTAAATTAATAAATGTACTAAAGTGGCCTAGCCCCTTGACGAACGTCGTGTTTAAGGCACTGGTTCCACCGCGAGCTATTAAGCTATGAGCTATCGGCTATAAAAACGAGCAAGAGATAATCAGTCCCGTGCAAATAAAAGGGACACGGCGATTTTAATAGCTCACCGCTGGGCGAGTAACTATAAACATCGCCGTGTCTCTTTTATTTACACGGGAGTGATTATCTTTTGTTCGTTTTTATAGCCGATAGCTCATAGCTTACTAGCTCGCGGTGGGACCAGTGCCTATAGCGATCTTTAAACACGAGGATAAATTTTATTCTTATTCTATCATAACGAAAGTACCTACTGATGATCGATGATGACAGTTGTTTTGGTAAATTTTAGAGAAATATAGGAAGGAGCCGGAATGATGTTGAAAAACATAATTATTGTACAGTTGGTCGTGTTTTTGTGGCTATTCAAGGCTATCTATTCCTTTTAGAACAACGAAAATGCGGAGCTCCTTTATACCTAGAGGAAACTAATCTATTATCAAGGCCCTTAGCAGGGGTCTTCATAAGACTGAAAAGACGGACCACCAGGGCCTATTTCTCAAAACTAATAGTTATAAGTTAAATAAATAAATGTTGGTGACACCTTACACAGATCAACTTAGCCCTAAACTAAGCAAAGATTGTACTATGGGTGCTAAGCGACGATATACATACTTAAATAGATAAATACATACTTATATACATAGAAAACATCCATGACTCAGGAACAAATATCTCTGCTCATCGCACAAATAAATGCCCTTACCGGGATTCGAACCCAGCCGGCGTATCATGCTGCCAATTTTATCACTTATCCACGTGGATAAGACATCTGTCACTCTCACACTGACATACTTGCTAAAGCGTGACGGATGCTTTATCCACGTGGATAAGTGATAAAATTGGAAGCATGATACGCCGGCTGGACCGCGGCTTAGCAGGCAGGGTCACTACCGACTGAGCCATACCGGTCGTCAAAAGCGGGTCGTACAAGCGGAAGTCTCTTTCCGACTTGTCATATTAGCATATTAGACAGTGACTACCACTTTTAAATTGTAACTTGTAGCTTGGGCCCATTTCTCAAAACTGAAAGTAGCAAGTTACAAGCGGAAGTCTCTTTCCGACTTGTCATATTAGACAGTGACTACGAATTGTAACTTGTAGCTTCTAGAAATGGGCCCCAGTCCTTTCTTGTCCTGTTGTCCGAAACACGGACCACGATATACATAAAAAAAACGGACGGCTGAATAAACTTCTGCCATCGAGCATTGTAGACGATGTTATAATATTGACTGCATATATTTCAGGCGAGCCGGCAGTACCACTGGGCGGGACCAAACAGCATCCTATCCGAGATCGGCACCCTCGATCTGGAGTTCAAGTATTTGAGCGACATCACGGGAAAAGATGGTAAGTTGTACTATTTAAATAATCTAGTTTTTTTTTTTATACCACGTCGGTGGCAAACAGGTATACAGCCCGCCTGATGGAAAGCGGTCATCGCAACCTATGGACGTCTGCAACTCAATGGGTGTCACATGATTGCCACGTATGCATGAATGGTGACATCACGTCATTCATGAATACGTGGCAATCACGTCATAGTTTGATAACAAGACTATTGAACGCTGGCAAGATAAGTATTTTTTTCTACTCGTCGACTTTAATCTGTCAATTAGGACACCACAGACTAAACTATACGTGCTGACTTTTCAGTGTTGGATAGTCTTTGACACTTAGTCAATTATAATATTTCATTACCCTTTACTTTAGTTAACTGAAAAAAATTCAAAAATAGAACTTCATACAAGTTCTATACTAATTTGCGATACCTGGCAATTTTTTCTGCATTTGAAACACATTTTTTTTATCTTTCGCGTTATCGACCAATCAAAGACGGTTATTACAAACAATTCGTTGCCAGGTAGGTAATTCGATGTTGATACAACGGTGAACGACGCTATTAACATTAATTTTAACTTGAATGATGATATTTTTCGTCCATTGATGATGAAGATGATGACTCATAGAAAAACCGGCCAAGAGCGTGTCGGGCCACGCTCAGTGTAGGGTTCCGTAGTTTTTCGTATTTTTCTCAAAAACTACTGAACCTATCAAGTTCAAAACAATTTTCCTAGAAAGTATTTAGAAAGTTCTACTTTTGTGATTTTTTTCATATTTTTTAAACATATGGTTCAAAAGTTAGAGGGGGGGGGACGCACTTTTTTTTCCTTTAGGAGCGATTATTTCCGAAAATATTAATATTATCAAAAAACGGTCTTAGTAAACCCTTATTCATTTTAAAATACCTATCCAACAATATATCACACGTTGGGGTTGGAATGAAAAAAAATATCAGCCCCCACTTTACATGTAGGAGGGGTACCCTAATA
This sequence comes from Leguminivora glycinivorella, assembly GCF_023078275.1. Classification (NCBI taxonomy): domain Eukaryota; kingdom Metazoa; phylum Arthropoda; class Insecta; order Lepidoptera; family Tortricidae; genus Leguminivora; species Leguminivora glycinivorella. Next base: position 5,676,949 of record NC_062973.1, read on the forward strand.
AAACATTTTTTTCCATTTTTTATTTTTGCACTTTGTTAGCGTGATTGATATACGTATTGGTACCAAATTTCAGCTTTCTAGTGCTTACGGTTACTGAGATTATCCGCGGACGGACGGACGGACGGACGGACGGACAGACAGACATGGCGAAACTATAAGGGTTCCTAGTTGACTACGGAACCCTAAAAAAGTATTGTATACAATCGTGATATAATTAAGCTTTTCACTCTCGAAGCTTGCTGAGTAGCCTAATAGTACGGTACGAGAGTGAAAAGCTTAATTATATCACTATTATCAAACATGGTACTCGACTGAGAAGCTTTGTATTTTATCACGATTGTATAAAATACTATTATCTACATCCATATCCAATCATAAGCTCTATAATGTGCTTAAGGAGCGATAAACAATAGCCTACATTAAGAAATCTAGTGCATCTTCATTTTTACTTTACGATAGCGGCAATCGATACTTTAATTCCAAACAACTTTCTGTTCGAAAGAAAGAATCATAGTTGCGATTGGTGCTCATCGATCATTCATTTGTTACGTTTCAAATATCGAACGTTTTAAAAGTGAACTGACAGTCAATCACTAAAGTTGATATTACCAGGATCCAGGAGCCCATTTCTCGAAGCTACAAGTTACAATTTACAAGTGGTAGTCAATGTCTAATACTTATGACAAGTTTGAAAGAGACTTCCGCTTGTAAATTGTAGCTATATCTGTACATATTTTAGGAAAAAACATTACATGGATATGAAATAAAAATCTTGAAAATAATGGAAAAAGTAAGGCACGTTTTGCGCTGTTTTGACAAAGGAATTCGCTAGTTCTTCGAATCTGGACCGATATCTTTGTACACAAATTATACCTAAATTATGAATAACAGGTTATCTGTTATAGCTGACCGGTTCACCTCTTAACCTGAGGGTTTTCAACGGACAATCTGACTGATTATTTGGAATTGTTACTTGTCAATTAACACCGATAAACAATATAGCCAATTTTCCTTATAAACATTCATTTTCAAGACTAGATATGACTTTTTTTAATGATGATAAGAAATACTGTATCGTATATGGTGCTATTTGAAGTATCATGAACTATTAACGTTATAGTTGTAATAATCCGTTTTATATGCAATAATGCAACGCGGGCTTCAGCAGGTAGAAATGTATAAATATAGCAACTGTAGCAACGCTATACTTTTTGAAGGTAATTTAAGGCTGTAGCACACCTCGGACAGTGGCGATCAAATATAAAATAAATAAATAAATAAATAAATCGTTTATTCTCAAAATAAACCCTTTTTTAATTACATTAAATCTTCTGCCAAACTGCAGGACAGTTTGTTGGCAGAGGGGACTCCCTTACATAATCTAAGTGGGTAGAACTATCTAAGTAAGTTTACGCTAGGTACAGTTTTGATGTATTGCTTACAGAAAGTTTTAACTTCAAATTATCTATGAAAATAACTATCTAAGTGGAAAACTCTAACTATGAAAGAGGCGCGTTCCTACGCACACGGTCTAAGCTCGTGTAGGTGAACGCGTATGCTCATGCGTATGCATGAGTGAGATTGAGATACATATGACAGGTCGACTGTTCGCGTTTTTGACAGACGGTAACTGTGAGGTAACCGAGAGCGGGTGGGCGGCACTTTCAGCGGGGAGCGGGAGTGGCCATACTGTACTAGAGTAGGTACTCTTTATTATACTGTGGCTAGTGTGGCTGTAGACTGCTTCCAAGTACAAGAGACTGTGATGATGATGGTAATCATAAAAGACGATTGACTTATCTTATTTCTTAAGACAATACAACCCTTTCTCCCCTAATACAATTGTTTGGACTATTTTAATATACTTAATTTAAATTTAAGACTTTTGTCACTTTCAGTGTACAGAAAGAAGGTGGAGCGTATCAGGGATGCGCTGAACAACATCGAGAAGCCGAGCGGACTGTACCCGAACTTCATCAACCCGCGCACCGGCCAGTGGGGACAGAGTGAGTTCCACTATATGATTTAATTCATTGCTGGAATAATATGGTAGCAAAGAGGAGTCCGTCTATAACTGAAGACTACCTACGCGCTCTTAACCTTAACCTACTTAACCCCCTTACTCGTAAAAAAGTTACTGGACTGATTAGTTAAACAGTGTTTTGTCCCTTTTTGTCATGTTGACTTATATATTTGTGAGACTTCTCATCGCACTACTTTGTACCAATTTTCGGATATCTAGTGCGAGTAACTAGGGCAGGTCAACCAGCTGGACGTAATCAGTAATTAGTCAATAATTTAATTAGTTAATTATTTGTTTATGCGATTTAGACGAGCATTTGAGCTACGTTTTTGGTCACTGGGTCATTTTATTTTATTTGTCGATACGTTAACATGACATTACAATGAGCTAATACGCCATGAAACTTAAATAACACATAACAACGTAAAAAATTAGAAAGGTACACAATATAACACTAAGTACCTCACATTACACTCGATGGCCTAGCATCCATCACCTCACAAAACCTCAAGCATTCCTTTCTCACATGCAAATGTAGAATGACCTTTAGCTGTTGAATGTCCTACTTTATGTTTTCTGGCGTTGGGGCGTTCCACAAGAATGAAGTTTACGACATACAATTCTTCTATTTGTCTGAAGACATTAAAAAAGCTAAGTTGTGTCTGACAACCTTTCATGACTTGGTTAACAAATTGGCAGTATTTTCTCGAGCTTTACAGATTTGCTTGAAATAGCTGTCATACAAGGTAAAAGCATGTCATAGGCGACGTTCTCGTGGAATGCCCCTTTTTCAAGTCTGCGGAATCTGGTTTTGACGATTAGATTTATAGGTTTTACAACTCGGCGCGAGCAAGGTAAAATTGCCCAAACATCCAAACTCGTCCGTGATAAGTCGGGAATTTCCAAAAAACTAAGGGAATAAAAAAATTAAAAATCTAAGATATTTTCCACATCTGGATCTAACTTGTTTATCTCCATTTCCAGGACACATGTCTCTCGGAGCGCTGGGCGATTCTTTCTACGAGTACCTCCTGAAGGCGTGGCTGATGTCCGGACAGACTGACGAGCAGGCGCGAGCCATGTTCGACGAAGCCATGCCAGCCGCCTTGGACAAGATGCTGAGGGTCTCGCCTTCGGGGCTCTCGTATCTGGCTGAGATGAAGTATGGAAGAATCTTGGAGGAGAAGATGGACCATTTATCGTGCTTTGCAGGTTAGTTCAATAAAGAAATATTCCGTCTAAGAACACCTGAAGGCGTGGCTGATGTCCGGACAGATTGACGAGCAGGCGCGAGCCATGTTCGACGAAGGGTCTCGCCTTCGGGGCTCTCGTATCTGGCTGAGATGAAGTATGGAAGAATCTTGGAGGAGAAGATGGACCATTTATCGTGCTTTGCAGGTTAGTTCAATAAAGAAAGATTCCGTCTAAGAACACCTGAAGGCGTGACTGATGTCCGGACAGACTGACGAGCAGGCGCGAGCCATGTTCGACGAAGGGTCTCGCCTTGGGGGCTCTCGTATGTGGCTGAGATGAAGTATGAAAGAATCTTAGAATCTCTTCTAAGATGGACCATTTATCGTGCTTTGCAGGAATTGCAGGTAAGAATACTGAAATCGATCTTTAGGGAAAGAAGCATGCGCAAAGTGTGACAGAGCCATGCCAGCGGCTTTGGACAAGCAGGTTAGTACACAATAAAGAAAGATATCTTCTACTAGTACCTCCTAAAGGCGTGACTGATGTCTTACTCACTTCCGTTGGCGCTACAACCCTTTGTGGGTCTTGGCCTCCTGCACAATCTTCCTCCAGTTGGCACGATCCTTGCCTGCCTTCTTCCAGTTAGTAAACTTTCCCATCTTCCTCAGGTCTTCTACACAATCTATCCAGCGTTTCTTCGGTCTGGCTCTCGGTCTTTTTTGTTTTGTTAGGCCGACCCTTTTAAGTAACGTTATTTAATAACGTTAACAATTTTTTTGTCAAAACTGGAGGAGTCATGAGAATGCTTTGTGTTCTAGGTGGCATGTTCGGGCTGGCTTCCACGACGTTGGAGAACACGTTATCAGAGCGGTACATGGACGTGGCCAAGAAGCTGACTCACACCTGCCACGAGAGCTACGCGCGTTCCGAAACCAAACTCGGACCGGAGGCATTCAGGTACAGAACGAAATTGTATCAACATATCTTTTTTTACTATTACAAAACACGGATACGTATCCGTATATAAAGGACGTCATTTTGACCATTTCTATCCTAAATTATACCTGTAGAGTAGTATCAAATATGTAGATTAGATTTTACACTAAAACGTTTTTCACTATTGTTGCCATTTAACTTTTTGACCAATGTTTGTGTCTGTTACCATCTGTGAATCTTTCTCACTTGGTCTCATCGGAAGATCAGCGCTGGATGTCGCCATCAACACGCTGAGATGAGGCCATTTCATGGCACTTCATTCCTTTCTGTTTGTGTTGTAATGTGGAATTAGTCTTGTCTGTATTCACGAATAAATGATTCATTCTATTCTATTCTAAATATGATTACTGCGTCATAATCCCTGCCGATTCATCGATACCTCTATGCCAATTTGTAAATATTATACAGAAGTACGGACCACCTAATAACGGGTATCATCGGTACCTAATCAGTACAGTGAGTGCCCCGATTAAAGTTCCCATGTCGCCCTATTGGCTACGTAGAAAATACGTGTCATATTAAAGACAACTATACATCAAATATTAATTATAATTTCTAACCCCAAATTGTTTTATCCAGATTTTCAGGCGCAGTCGAAGCGAGAGCGCAGAAGAGCAACGAGAAAGTTTACCTTCTACGACCAGAAACCTTTGAGAGTTACTTCATTATGTGGCGCCTCACCAAGGACCAGAAGTACCGCGACTGGGGCTGGGAGGCTGTGCAGGTAATGAACACGCAATACACATAAGATTGTGTTGTTTCTGTTTGCAAAAAGGTCTATTCAAATATTGATAAAAGCACATACGTCATTCGCCGGGTCCACATTGACTGCATGCCTCGCGAGGCACTGCGGCCAGTGTAGATCCGGCGAATCTGCGGGGGCCCTAACGGATACACTTCGACCCATTGAGATACTTTGTGCAATTACCCCCTACGACACTATCTAGTATGCGTACTCACAATTACTCTTGAGAAAGATCGTTGTATCGACTTAACACGTGAGTAACCCGCTTAAAATATTTTTAAATACCCCCTACGATCCTAAGATCAGCTATTCAAGAGCTTCTTGACCATCTCCATGTGTCTGGTGACTAATCTCATAGGTTTGTAGCTCTCTGAACTCCTTTAGTTCTAGGTAACTTGCTCCAAAGATCTTCATTATCAAGTCTCGGCACATAGTCTCGGCCGGCCGAGACTTTATACCATTTATTCGCGGCCGAGAATCTCGTTCGGACCTTAATCTGTATGTCGATGATGATAATAATTATTAGGGCGTTCTTAGTGATGAAAGATGTGAGATGGGTAAAGTTTTGCCGTGTACCAATGTTTAAACTTGTGCGCTTTGCACTGTACCTCATTATACTCAAATTTGAAAACATGTAAAATCATTCGAACGAGCAGGTACATACTACATTTTGTCAAAGTGGCTTTTTTTAACCCCCGACGCAAAAACGACGGGGTGTTATAAGTTTGACGTGTCTGTCTGTGTGTGTCTGTCTGTGGCATCGTAGCTCCCGAACGATTGAACCGATTTAGATTTCGTTTTTTTTTTGTTTGAAAGCTGAGTTAATCGGGAGTGATCTTAGCCATGTTTCATGAAAATCGGTCCATTATATCGGGATTTTTTCTGAATTTTACTTTTGTTTAACTTATAATTTGTGTTTTTAGGCACTGGAGAAGCACTGCCGCGTAGAAGGCGGGTACACGGGGCTCGTGAACGTGTACCACAACAAGCCGCAGGGCGACGACGTGCAGCAGAGCTTCTTCCTAGCCGAGACACTCAAGGTACTCAATTTATACCTATAGGAAATACCAAAGAGGATCAAGTATTTTGTGAATTTTTTGTATATTTTAAATGTATATGGACCTGGTCTGAAATAAATGATTATTATTATTATTATTATTATAGAGAGTTACTGTCAAAGTAAAATGTGTAATCACAGTGCATAGACTGCCATCTCCCGACACAGGCTTAAAACTTTTGAACCTCAGTCTTGACAATTTGACCCATATTCTTAGCTTGATATGTGTTAAAATGTCAAATATTAATATTAGCGCCATCTAGCCGTGCGTTCCCCAAAGGTGTAACACCATCTAGGCCTCCGTACCTTTTTAGGAAAGCAATTTTGGTGTAGTCGACATTTTGGAAGTGTGAGTTGTCTCTAAAAATTTATAATATTGATGATTTTTTCCGGGTGGTAAAACAGAAAACTAATAAATATTGCAAACGAGTGAATGAGAGTCATCAATGGCGAGCCGTTATTTGGATTTGGAACGCTAACTTAACCAGTGTAGATTGAGTTTTGTTGGGTTGTTGTTCAAAAAGGACCGCGACGATCTTATGCATACAATTATGATATAATTGGTGACTTCTGATGTAAGAGCATTTTCAGAATTTGGGTCCCCCCAATTAGCAAAAGTTGTTAACAAAAATTAACTCGCTGTTAGTTTTGTGACGACAATTAAGCACATAAAATCTGTCTAAATATTTACTTTTTCTATGTTCTGAATATAGATTATCGCTTAAAGTTTATGTAATTAACACAAAAACAATATGTTTCTTTAAATTTTATGCTTAATTATCGTCACAAACCTGACAGTGAGTTAATTTTTGTTAACAATTTTCGCTAATTGGCGGGTCCCAAATTCTGAAAATGCCCGTAAACTAACGAATACTTCATGAGTATGAAAAATCAATTTCGCATTTACATAGTATACAATATATCTAGTTTAAAGTTAATATTTTCCGTTCGACTTCAAATCAATGAGAGTGTTGCATGTTTACATCGTATTAGTATAGCAGTTGCGCTTGAGCGACCTTTCACTGCATTATTTTTACTTTTTTTACTACTCAATATCTAAACAAACCGTTATGTTTCCAGTACCTGTACCTGCTGTTCGCGGACGACTCGCTCTTGCCACTAGACGAGTGGGTGTTCAACACCGAAGCCCATCCTCTACCCGTCAGGAACAAGAACCCGCTGTATCGACCCGCGCTCACCGGGGAACTCAGCGACGACAACCAGGTCTAAAACTTATGGAGCTGCCCACGGTAACATACTTACGTTCCACCAAGTCTAAAACTTACGGAGCTACCCTTCGGTAACATAGCAACGTTCGACCAAGTTTAAAACTTACGGAGCTACCCTTCGGTAATATACCAACGTTCGACCGTGTCTTGAACTTACTGGGTTAGACCGACCTGAGATCGTTCCGTCTAGTCTAAAACTTATGGAGCTACCCTCCAGTGACATATAGTCAGCGATAATAACATCGTACAAAAAGAAGGCTGCATAAATATCAGACACACTTTTATGACTAACAATAAGATTGTGTCACATATTTTTGCGATCTTCTTTTTATACGATATTATTGGTCTTCGACCTGTGGGCAAAAAAAACACAAATGAGTGCCACAAATGTATAAAGCCTGAACAGAAATATATGACTTGACAGGAGGGCACTGTTATTCTGATGTATGGGGTGACAGTTCAGTTTAGTATGAAGAAAATAGTTCTAATGAAATTCCGCAACATGGCGCGTATATATTTCTGGTAAGGCTTTACAAGGCCTACAGGCAGTCGTCAAAATACTACGTTTGGTCACACAGGGGGAGGGCGGGTCTAATCTCTTGTCACGTAACCTGTGGAATATTGGCCCAGCCGTGGCCAGCTGTGGGACGCATATCTTGGCATATACTACGCTTGGTCACGTAGTTTGGGTATGTTCCCTCACTGTCTAAACGAAGATTCAAACGACGAATTTTTTTAATCGAAGGGCACGAATTTTTAATATGTTGTCTTAAAATTCTTAAAGTCGTGTTGATGTACCAATATGATGTGACCAAAAGATTTACTCTTTTAGAAAACGTTATAGGTAATTTTACTAGGCGTTACTGATTAAAATCAGTGACTTAGTATACTCTGGCAAGCCAATTTTGTCATTAGTAAAGGCGTATACTCAAAATCCTTGGCACTTACAATTTTCAAATTTGCCGGCGTTTCCTACTGACACTTAGATTGCTAGAGTATAGATACCATTTTATTATGATGGAAAGTGTGAGTTTGGTTAATTTATATTTGAAATATCTATCCTTTTTGTTTCTTCTCAATTTCAATGCTGAGATGAACTCAAGTTTTAACTAAAAAGTTTAGTCAAAACTGAAGTACATCTTGGCCAACTAGCGCATTGACTTTATAGAGACAAATTGACACGATATACGATATATTTTCATAGAGAATTGTTGTTCAAACAGACAATTCATCATGTAAAGATTCGGGATACTTACATTGGCCCGATTCTAAAGTAAGGACGCAAAGCACTAAGGATTTCGTACATTGACCCGCATGTTCCTATCTCTTTCCAACGCGCATATTTTATATAGGAGTCATGCTCATACAGTCACCCGAGGGTCAATGTCACTAAAGATGAGCAGAACAGCAATACATTATATATGATAGTGCGATAGAGATACTCTTTGTACGAAATTCTATGAGCGTGGCGTTCGTACTTTATTCACAATTTTATTTGTCTATGTTCAGCTAAGTGATGTTTATGGATCTTATTGTCTGAATTGTGAGAACTCGTAGCTTATTAATTTTATTACTTTACAACCATGGCCAGTTATAGTGAGTATTATTGGCCATTAATTTAGTTCAATTTCCATATATTATCACTGTTTTATATACTTTCGTGGGTACGTTTTCTTCCCGTAGTACCCGTGGTTAAAGAGAATGTACAAATGTATTATTATATTGAAATATTCCTCAATTTCAAATAGATATCGCAATTTTGGAAAGAGTCCAGTTTTTGAAATCAAATAGGCCGAATTTAGTGTTTCTATGTGGACCTGATTTTGTGATGCGTTACACAGAACACCCCACTAGAAGCCTAATGCAAGCGATATTGTTCGAGACGCAAATCACCAATCCTTGCGGGGTGAGGCGGGCGCGCACGGTGCTGCCATTGGTCGTTTCAAATAATGGCGCGCCTTTACGATTAGCAGTAGGGATGGGAATGGGACATGTCTATTATAGACAATGGTACCGGTACCAGTACTGTGGTGAATTTGTTTTGCAACAAATTATAATATTATAATTAAATTATAATAAGGCCTATTTACCCTTCGGGTTGGAAGGTCAGATGGCAGTCGCTTTCATAAAACTAGTGCCTACGCCAAATCTTGGGATTAGTTTCCAAAGCGGACCCCAGGCTCCCATGAGCCGTGGCGAATGCCGATGCCGGGATAACGCAAAGAGGATGATGATTGTGATAGCACCTCAATAAAAATCATTCTAGTAACTAATAACTAAACTGTGCATTTTTACTTACGTTTACTAAGTTAAATTACCAACTAAATATTCTAAACTAATCAATCAACTAAATAACACTACAGACTACAGATTCTAGATAATTATTCACAATTACAAATTTGCTTTCTTTTATATTTCATAAAATGGTAGCACATGGTACGAACGGTAGTACGAAGTTCCCGCAACAGACATAGACTAACATGGCCCCATCCCTAGTCGTTTACGTGAAAGGGATAGCATACCGCATTGTTAACTAGGCAAAAAGGGATGGACGCGCTTCGGCGCCGCTCAGTACAACCATATTGACCAGTATAAATGAACTCCGCGGATAATAAACAATATTCAACAAAATAATTAATTTGACTTAACTGTGGAATGTTATTCCATCTTTTTTATATGTAGAAGTGTTAGAAGACTTGCCACACCACTTTATGCTGCAAGAGACCATTGTTTGCAACCAAATTTGATTATTTAAGATTTTTTCCCGAGCGGACACGAACACTGTTAGCGGGTCGTATACTTGGGCGCTACTGATCGGTGGCGCAACTGGCGCACGCGTTCAAACTTTTATAAACCTGATTTGTCGTATGCTTGGTGACCGCGAGTCGCCCTGTAAGGGCCGTCTTGTTGTATTGGTCTGTGGATGCGTTAAGATCTAATTTAGAATAAAATGATTCAAAAAGGAGCTAAATCCTATGTTTAAATATCTCGATCGTTTTTCCTTCCCAGGAAATATTTAATTAATATACACTAAATCCAATACATATTAAAATCAAACTTACTTCGTAATAGATATACTATTCACTCTTACTAGCAATGATTTTGTATCTACATCTATACCTTATAAAATGTAGTCTAGAAAATTATACTAATAAATTAGCTACAATTTTCTATACATGAAAAATATTTGATACTTCGAACTAGGAAAAGTATCAAAATTTTTAACGTAATGTGAAAAGTGTACACTTATTTATGACCATGACTTTTCAAGTAGCTTGTGTAATTTTACGTTTGGTGTATTAGAGTCATTACAATAAGTTTAGAATGACGGAAATAAAAGAATAGCCATAATATCTTAAATTATTGGTAATTTTCGAATTTAGCTGACTTTTTTAACTTTTCGTAATTACTGAAATACATCTCAAGTAAAGTTTTAGATCACTTTTGAGTTAAATAATAGTTAGCATTGAGTTGATGATAGTGTCATACTCAATAGTCGATATAGCTACAGAATGTTTTTTTGACAGTGTGGGGAACAAAACAAAAAATATATTTAAACTTTGTTTGGATATGTTTGTGTGTCATTGCCTCTCTGTTTAAAAATGATAATAAGTTTTAGGTACTGTTTACAAAAACCTTTTTTAATACTTTTCACCTATCTTGCTTACTTAAGGATTTTTCCACACTGTCGTCTTAAAAAATGTTCTGTATTTTTATACATATGCATTGTTGCTCAAGTCAATTAGAATCAAAGGTAGTGCTTTTCTCATTACTATTCCATTATTCAAAGACACGTTAAGTTGTATTCCCCTTCCGAGAGCTTATAAAATGCTCAATAGTAACTTTTTGAGACCAATGACACGATATAAATACTACGGCGCAGTATTTTGACTTTATACAAACATCAACTCCTACCGTGAAAAAATAAAATCGTAATTTCGTTCTCTGCCTCTATCGGCCTTAAATGTTCGGAAGATAGGAAGAATGGCAGATAAGTTCCTCGATTTTCATTTTTCGCTATAGGTCCTATGATACAAGTCTTGTTCAATAAATTTTGGTTTTGAGTAAATACTTACTCAGAATCGAAATCGATTGGATGAGTTTAAAAAGTTATACTGCTTGTAAAGAATATTTATATCATGCCAGTGGTCTTTCCCGGGCATTATCTACGACTCGAAGCACAAACACTTACATTTGTGATTTTTAAAGTATAATCTGATATATACGGTAACAATTAAACTGTAATATATAAAATTAATGATCACTTTTAATATTATAGTAGAATAAAATTAAACTATGTAATTCAATTTTACTGATATTTAAACATAACGTTAGGGCTTCATATTTATTTAAGTTATTTTTATTTATTATATTTATGAATACGTGTCAGATCTCTTTAGAACTTTGAGATTGTTTATTTTTTCATAATAATTCGATATTATATACCAAACATATCTGTGAATTACATTTAATTAATGTATTAGTAGATGACTTAATATAAATTGTAGGACCCTTCGGCCTAAAAGAGGCTTGGTTGCATCCGAGCCGTAACGTCCATGTCTATCGACAACTTTATTTATAATTCTTATATTTTAATATTCTTATTTTTTATATTTATTATTTGAATGTAATACCTATTATTCCCTGATCAGTCTTTAAAACAAGAAAGAGAATTGTGTTTTAAAGTCTAAATCTAATGTTCTTTTCCCGGTCTTTAATTGTTGTAATATTGCAAATTGGTTTAAGCTGATGTGTATAGATATAAACAAACAATTAGTGATATAATATGTGAAGGGCCTTGAATAACACTTTTAACAACCATTTAAGATAAGGATTCTGATGTAAACACAAACGTTTTGTAGTTATACATATACACATCAACATTGTCTAACCAATCTGCAATTATTAGTGAATACCAACTCTTTGCATGTACCTATAACTCCAATTATTTTGTATGGAGTGGGAATCTTTGCGTAAGTCAAAATACTGGTTATAATTATCATCTTATAATTATGTTTACTTTCCTACAAATATTGAGTTATAAATAAATAAAGTTTATGTTTTTAATATATTTTTCTGCACCTGTTAACATAGCATGTCCATTGTTTGACCAAGATTGTTAATTTAATAACTTTTAGTGCATTTTCTTTCCCTGAATGTTTGATATGTTAATGCTATAATAATACTTAATGCAAATTATTGATATAAAGTACCTATTTGATATTGATTTTGTAAGGTATGTACTCACAGAGATACATACAACTAGGTAATATGTGTACAATATGTATATAATAGTCATAGACGGAATCTTAGGTATAGACGTTTGATGTTTAGATATACTGTTGGTATTTTTTAACTTAAAGCGAATGCGTGAGAATGTGAGTGTATATTTTGTTTATTTATTTAATTTAATATCTTTTATGTATTTTCTGCTAATTTTCGCATTACTGTTCCTTTCTTTATAATTCGCAGTAAACCATTTCTACATGTCCATCTTATGTAGTTAGATTTACTTGGGAACGTGTATGTGATTGTGGAACATTTTCTTCTAATTTGATACCTTTGACTACAACTAATCATGTATTATGTTAAATTCCCAGTCTTATAAAATTACTCCGAAACTATTTCATCTGAAATAACAGTACTTACTAGAAGTCAAATGATGTCTAATAATATTTCACCTAAACATCCGATTTTCGTTCTTATTTCCTTTTTTTTTCGGATCAGATCCGTCTAACCGCTTGTATTATGTACATATTTTGTATTTGCATTATTTGTCTCTCAAACTAGCTAGTTTGAACCGAGTGGGTGTCTCAGTCATTTTGTGGGCTATGTGTCTGGCCGTTGCCAGCATTCGGCCGAGAGCATTGACTGGCTAGTGGCTGTACTATAGTTACTGCAGATGTAGTGCATAATACTTTTCCTTAGTATTTTCTCGGTAAGTTTCGTGTCTCTCGTGAGAGTTCGGTTATCATTAGTACATCTTTTACTGAGACTGACTGAAATAGCATAACATGGTCTTGGGTTTCCTTTCATGAGTCTTTTCTATGGACCTTATAAAATTAAAGATTTTGATTAAAACTACCACGAAGTAAAAGGCTTTAGAATTTCTCTAAAGAAAGATAAACTAAGAAAATTATGTGAGTTTATTTTCTAATGTCCATAAGGAATCGATAATCAAGTTCCTATCTCAATCATATTTAAAAGAAAAAACATACAAATGAAATACCTAAACAGTAAAAATAGGTACAGTCACCAGAGCGGCCGGAGCGCTCAAAAATATCTAAGCACGCCTTATCGCCTTGACAATAGAGCCGTGTTCAAATATTTGTGAGCACCTTGACCGCTCCGATATATCTGAAGGCGACTAAAGCCGACAGTCCACTATCATATGTTTATCATAGAAATATGATCATAGGTCTGTATGCCTCCCTTTTTCTCCAACGTGAAGAAAAAGGATGGCATGTTGCCTATGATTATATTTCTATGATAAACATATGATAGTGAACTATCGGCCTAAGTGCGTTTTCACATTATCCGATCCGATATCGGATGTCGGAAGGATTTCAAAGGAAAAATTCAAAGAATTTAAATGTATTGGATAATACGCACTAAGGATAACTCGAGACAAATAATGCAATGTCAAAATGGAGTCGGCTGTTCTTACGGGACGAATATACTGCCTGTTATCGTGTAATTTATTTAGGTATGAAGTTGTAGTATTTAAATAATATTGTACATTTTCGGTTATTAATAAAACATGTTTACAAAATATATGGTTTTATTATCGTTCCGTCAGGAACTACGTTCCTAATATAACATAATCAGCTTACGTGATATCGAAGTAATAAAATGTTTTATGTCGAAAATGGTGGCACAGTTATGCACACGCCAACATCATTGGCACAAAATATGAAACAAGTATAATAATAAATTTATAATAAAATTAGGCTATTCCCTCTAGTTTTACCAGTTGAACCACTGGGAATTTTCTTCCCAGTACTTACTGATAGTAAGGGGTAAGGGCTAGGCAATAGGTAGGTTAGGTACCTATACACCGTGTTTCACTTAACACTTTGTTCCGTTTGTTCAGAATCGAGAGTAGAATCGAATGAGCTATATCTTGATGGGGGTAATATTTTTATTTAAACTAGTATTATTAGTTATTTTTTACGTGCCTATTCTATTGTATTCGTAATACAACATTGTGTATATCGCATTGCTAGAGGTTGTTTACCTTTTTCAGTATTTAGGGTTATTAATACTGGCTGGTTACTTGGGCGATTATTTTTTCCGCTACGAGTTTGACGTTGTTTGTCAGTTTAATCGTGGTTTAATCTTAATGTTTATCATAAGTCATAACAAATTGAACTCGTACCTAATTACAACCTTGTCATTCTGAATATTGGGTTTAAATTTGCTTACTGCGATTACCTGTCCAATTTGAAGTTTACTGTGACAAAGCTTTAAAGTGTTTTACAATGACATCTTAGGTGTCTATTGGTAAACCTTATGTCGTTGCAGTAACGTACACAAATAAATAGTTTTAGGGTTTATGATGGTAGTTAGCAATTATTTTATTGAGTGTAGAGCTAAAAGTCAAGTAGAGCTGTACAGAAACTAAAAATTCAATAAAAAAAGTAACCATCAGATTAAAAGATGAATACTCTAGTCTAGATGAGTTTAAAAAAATAAAAATCTGTTGGGGTGTCTGAGGTTTTGAGTGATACCGGAAACACGTTGTAGATGCCCGAAGGGCAAACAAACTAGAAACAGGAGCCCCGCGCAGCGGGACTCCGTCGAAACAGTTGTCGCGTCTGTTTCGTACAAAAAAGCAGTCTTACAGTCAATAAGTCTATTGGGAAGAAAATTCCCAATGGTTCAACTGGTAAAACTACGCGGTAATACTACAGGGAATAGGTCATAAATTCACCTAATCTTGAAAGGGCCAAGGAATAACCACAACCAACATTTTTATTCATATGATTTCTGGAAATAAAATAAATATATTCTTAACGCCATTAAATTTTGGATTCCGTGTTAAGCATAGGTAGTCGTAAAAAAATATCAATAGTCCCCGTTTCCAATTCGTACATCGTAAACACAGAATGCCAAAACGCTTTTCATTATATTATCTGTCTACTTCATCAATCTGTGCGTTATTTCTTACCCTACACAAAAACATCTTAAGTGCCCAAACTATTTACTATACTAAGTCTATTTTCTTCTAGGGTAGTTCGGCCTATTAAAGAGAAGTGAAAACGTCGTAAGTGCCGTAGCATTTCACTTTGAAGTTGCCTTTTTCGTCTAGGGTAAATCGGCCTATAAAGGGGAGGAAAGGTAACGAAGCCCATAACCGGCCAAATGCCGCGCGATTGTCTGGAGCTAACATTTGCTGCTATCCAATTAGGGCGAGGCCTTGGCTCGAAGATATGACATTATGGAATGACTTTATTAATTTGCTGCAGGTTTAAAAATGTTGAGTCCTATTGATTTACGGAGGAGAGATAATACTTATAACTTAAAAGTTTAGTGAAATAAATGGGAAGATACGACCTAAAAGTGAATATAATTATGCAGGACTTTTCGTCTTAAGTACCTAGGCGTTACCACAACTGGAATGAATCTGGATTGAACTTGAGAGACATTTGGTCTTAGTCAAATTTATCCAAAGTTAGTTTCTATTCGAATCTACCTACCAAAAGCTACCTCTGTCAAGTCACCTCTGACGATGGGAGTTATACACGTAGGGCATATTATGAATATTATGATGCTCTAATGGTCAATTTAGAAAGAAGAACCCATCTACATCATGAATACCCACATATATGCATTGTACAAATTGGTGGAGTTGCAGTATTTACGCTAAGTTTTAATGCAAATGCCAAGTTAAATTTCGGTAACCACGGCTGTGCTATAAATCGGGCATCCCACGCAAATCCCGGGCAAGCAAACATAGTTCCAATCGACGGAGTGAAGACAATTTTCTTTACGGGCCGGGACGCTCCCTGTCCCCATTTCGCGCACCACTGCCAAAGGGTGGTGGGGTTGGGATTGGTAGGGTTGACCACTACCCACATTATTTTTTGTACAAAAAAGTTTTTTTTACAGGGTAAAGTTGTATAGTTTAACCCGTGGGTATATTGATAGATAGACCTATTCCCTGTTGTCTTACCGCGTAGTCTTACCATTTGAACCATTAGGATTTTTTTCCCAATAGACTTACTGTTTGTAAGACTTCGCTATTTTGTACGAAACCAGACGCGACAACTGTTTGGACGGACTATTTCTACACTGTTTGCCCTTCGGGCATATATAGGTACCTAACAAACCCAACCAACCTATTGCCTGGCCCTTACTAT
This sequence comes from Leguminivora glycinivorella, assembly GCF_023078275.1. Lineage (NCBI taxonomy): Eukaryota > Metazoa > Arthropoda > Insecta > Lepidoptera > Tortricidae > Leguminivora > Leguminivora glycinivorella. Next base: position 5,693,555 of record NC_062973.1, read on the forward strand.
CAATAAGTCTATTGGGAAGAAAATTCCCAGTGGTCCAACTGGTAAAACTACGCGGTAGGACTAGAAGGAATAGCCTGATAGATACCATAGAAAATGAACAACATTGAAATGTGAAACTGCAATTTGGAACAAGGCGAGGGTTTTAAGACTTTCAAGGGAATGAAGGGTTAACAACGTTTGCTACCTAATTATACAACATTTTTCTCACAAAAAGCAAAGATATTTCGAACCCAACCAGAACAAGGCACATTTAAGATGAAAATGAACTTTATATATTTATCATTGAAAACCTTCACTTAAGTCTTAAAAGTTAATTGTATCACGAAGCTTAACATTTTCATTAAGTAATTTGCTTGTCCAGTTTTGTAGATAAGATGTAGACATACTTTTTAGGTGGCGCTATTCACAACAATCTACTTATGCGGTTTTCAGAGAGTGAAAAGCGCCATTGCGGGCTCATGGCGATTGGTGACTTCAGTAGTCACTTCATTCTACCTCTGGTTTTCCGACTATCACCAAAAAATGTATCGAGTCATACATAAATCTTCAGCAACTAGTGCGATTTATTCTTACACTTTCTGTTACGAACAACTAAATAAATAAATCTCCCATGGACAACCCTAGCCATGGGACTGAAGCGTCCCTGCTGAAACGCCATCCGCGCTCACTTTCAAACCACCACCTCCGGGCTTCGCACCACTACCAAAATTAAATCCGCGACAGTTTATCATAGTGACCTTGCTGTAGTTTAGATAACTATGACCCAGTGATTCAGTTAAACGTGCCCGGCGACGCGAGATGCATCTCTGGAAGGTACCACTTTTGATCACCATCTGCGTGGCAGGTAAGTAATTTTAAAAGATTCATCCTCTAATTTTAAGCATACATTTTACCAGTTCTAAAGCGAGTCTGCGTCTAATGACATGAAGGTAAGGTACAGCGGGACAAATCTCGACTGGGGGCAATTGTAACTAATGCATTTTTTTTTCATTATTACACTATGATGTTGAGTTTTACATGTATCCACTGAACACTCCTACCATATATAACCGGTGGACACTATTTAATAATGCAAACATTGTAAAACTTAGAAAAAATGGACCCGTTACATTGGCCCCCAGTCTTGATTTGCCCCGCTGTACCTTAAATGTATCCATATCGTGACATTCGTGACGATTTAGGTTTAAGATCATTTAATCTCATAAGAATTACATACAATTCACTTAACGAGATTAGTATACAACAATATATAAATTTAGTTTAGAGCGCACAAAGAAAGATTAATTATGAATGAAAACTCGCTGAAAGTGGAACGTGATGAGTGTGATGCTGATGACGTTTTTTGTGATACAGGCAACGTTGTCCTACTAGTCCTACTCAAACAAGCGAAGATTCCAAAATAGGCGAGACGACTAAAAAAAACTAATTAGTCCGACAATTAGATTATCAAAGAATATTAGACACGTATTTTTTCTTTTTTCTCGTAAAAGAAAAATGACGACGGTACAGGCCCCGTAGCCGAAGGGCATTTCTCCGACGCGAAACGATAACGAAACGCCGAATACGCAAGAGCGATAGAGATATATATCTAGTAGCGTTTCGTTTCGTAAGCGTTTGTGCCATTCGGCTACGCACCCAGTACGTTGAAGTTTCGCGTGACGTCACGCCTAGGTACAATTTTTACTTAGAAGTGACGTCACAAGCCCCTACTCCGAAACTTTGATGCTCTGTATTTTTTCATTAATTAGAAAGAATAATATGTGTTCAGTATTTTTGGACGATCTAACTGACGGACTAAACAGAATGGCATTTTTTTATGTAGTCGTCATCCCTATTATTTTTTAAATGTTGAGCATTGTGGGGGTCAAGGCACGAGGTTTGAACAGACTTTTGCCCCCGAGAGAAACCTTTTTTTTTTACACCAATAAAATACAATACAATTTTAAACATTCAAGAAATTAGAAAGCTTTGCCACGTTGGAGCGACAGAGCCAGTTGCGTACCGTTCGCCACGAAGCGCCAACGATGGCTATAGGAAGAAGTTGAATAAGGTACCTTTACAGTATGTAAATTAACGAAAAGCATTTACTGGAAGACGTTAATATTAAGTCACACTGAGCAATTTTTACTTTGAGAGCAACCCCAAAATAATAAAAAAACTCTCCCATAGGAAATAATAACCTAACTCATGGAACTCTCAGAAGATACTTTCGTGATTTCGGGCATAGAGTATATTGAATAGTATGGTATAGAGTTATCAGTCAAGATTTTCGAATGCAGCACCATCTATTATTAAGTTACGACAACTTTTCAGATGACTTTCCATGCCTAAAGGTTCCTTATAGCACATAAAACATTTGGACCCCTTTAGATATGGAGCGCCTCTTTTTAATCATAGAGTATATTGAATAGTATGGTATAGAGTTATCAGTCAAGATTTTCGAATGCAGCACCATTAAGTTACGACAACTTTTCAGATGACTTTCCATGCCTAAAGGTTCCTTATAGCACATAAAACATTTGGACCCCTTTAGATATGGAGCGCCACTTTTTAATCATAGAGTATATTGAATAGTATGGTATAGAGTTATCAGTCAAGATTTTCTAATGCAGCGCCATCTATTATTAAGTTGTCGTAACTTAATAATAGATGTCGCTGCATTGCACAATGCGCAGATAAACGTCAAATAAAGCTACGCCGGCTCTAACCCTACGCCTCAGCCTCGAGAAGATTTCAGTCCGCCCTCAGTTGGGAGGAGGGTATCCGCTATGGGACCGGCAAGAAACTCGGCGGGCTCTGGATTTGTTCAATCAAACATATATCTAAACTTTAAAGGCCTGGCATGACGAATGGCGATTCTAGCCAAGTCATGTGTCTTCGTGGTTGAAATGATCCACACCTAATGTATTATGGAGTTTGTGGCGTACAGAAATAAATTGGCCATAATGTCCTTCGTTAGACACAATTGTGCATTCTTAGGGTTGCAAAAAAACGGTTTTTTTCTGGCTTGAAAAAAAAACATGAAAAAAAACCGTGAAAAAAAACAGTTTTTTTTCTGGAGTATGTTTTTTTTTTCTAAAGTACGAAATCTCAAAATTTGCAAAGTAGTTAATACTTCTATACAGGTTTTTAGACTTAATGTTAACTATTAAACGAATTTAATCAAATAACTTTAATTTCTGGTCTTATAAAAGTAACATTTACGAAATCTGTAGTTCTCGTAAGTATCAAATACAAAACCTATCTGAAGCTTTTACTAGGCTTTCAGCGATGTAGGCGAGTAATAAAGAGAAATAAAGCCGAGCGGGGTCGGCCGCGAGCTTTTGGGTCACTTCCGATGGCTCATTTACACCGAACAGGTCTACATAATGAAGGAAAATCGTGCCGATCGCTATCCAGGCTGCCTTTTTGTATTAAAAGCCTATAAACTAGAACCATAGACTAACACATTCGCTAGAAACTAGAACTTATCAAAACCTGTGTGCGTAGCCGAATGCACAAACGCTCACGAAACGATCACGATAATATATCTTTCGTTGCTATCTATACAATATGTAAACTAACGAAAACCATTTACTGTAACCCGTAAATGTCCAGGTGATACTGAGAAACTTTTACTATGGGATCAACCCCGAAATCACGAAAATATCTTCTGACAGTTTCATAGGTAGTTTTATTTTATAGTAAGTATTTCCTATGGGAGAGTAAATTTTTATTTCGCGTTTTGGGTGTTGGTCCCATAGTAAAAGTTGCTCTGTGTAACTTAAATATTAACAGGCTTCAGTAAATGGTTTTCGTTGGTTTACATACTGTATACATATCTATATCCCTATATAGATATGCGGGTATAGCGTTTCGTTTCGTGAGCGTTTGTTGTGCCAGTCGGCTACGTACCCTGGGTGCCTAGCCGAATGGCATTTCTCCGACGCCAAACGAAAGCGATACACCGCTGGCTCTGTCGCGCCAATACGCAAGCGCGATAGAGATAGATATCTACTAGCGCTTCGTTTCGTGAGCGTTTCGTGAGCGTTTGTGCCATTCGGCTAGCCACCCTGACCAGAAATTATGACTATTGTCAAGACAAGACTCAAGAGGGCGCTGTTATTCTGATTTATGGGGTGACAGTTCATGATATGTATGAAGAAAATAGTTCTAGTGAAATTCCGCAACATGGCGCGTAGTCATATATTTCTGGTCACACTTTAGATAACTTGTTTTCTACGCGTCTCGTACTAGAGCTAGTCCAAGATAATTCGGCAACGATTTTGACAGACTCGCCGGTACAGATGTTATTTTAAACGTCAAACTTCTGTGAAATTAAGGGTTACCAAAATCGTTGGCAGCTTTATCTTGGCCTGACAATATTAACATAATGGGGTGCGTATCTATCGATATAACTTTTTTTTTATATATTTTTAGTCGTTATAACGATCATTTGATATAATTATTGAATCATATAACAACAAATAATATACTAACAAATTGTATAATTCTTATTTAATATAATGATCATTTTTTCGAATAACATTAACATTAAGTATTACCTACATTGTATACTTTGAGTATAATGCTTATTTCCGATAATAAATAAATTGTATAACGCAAATTCTGTCTAAAGCACAGTTAGAATAAAAACAAATTATACAATAAATTAGATCCATCATGTACCAGAAAAGTAGATTAGGTTAGAACTGTGACCCCTACACACAACGCGCTGTCAATAAATTAAATCTATCATGCACCAGAAAAAAAGGTTAGGTTATATTAGAACTGTGACCCTTAAACATATGTACTGCTATCAGAAAAGTAGGTTAGGTTAGAACTGTGATCCCTTCAAAAAAGAATAAAATTAATTCATGAAATGTTTTATACTGTTTGCTAGTTATATGATACTAGTCATATATCAATAGATAGTTATAACATAAAACGGTTATTATAAATAATTGTTATACGAAATAATGATTATAAAAAATAAAAGTAGATATTTTGTGGTTATAGCAAATGTTAATTATGTCAAATGAGTGATTATATTCTTTAAATATATACCAAATGTTGTTATATCAAATGTTACTATACCAAAAAAAGTTATACCAATCATTACACACCCAACTTAATGTTACGTAGCTTACCAGCATGTAGGTATACATTATGTTCGCAAACGTCTGGGAATAAATAAGTCATACCTACCCATTATTAAACTCGCACACCATTGTAACTGACTCCGAACGACTTTAACAATGGGAGAAATCATGAAAATGCGCAAAAAATTGGCTCGTGCATTGAAAATGTTGATATGCCGAGATCTAATCTATGAAGTTCGCATTTGTCTAAGACGCGACCGACAGCGTGATAGAGTCCGTGTCCATTTTTGTTTTCAATTGCATAGCGTTAAAAAGTGACTAGTGTTTAGATCAGTGTACCATCATTTAGATAGATTGTTTAATTGTTTTATTAATTGACAAAAAAATCTTAAACTCCATAATGTGTAGGTACATAGCCCTAAATGAAAAATCAAACTTCTCATACTTGTGAATGAATCAATGTAATTGTCATAATCATAAACTTAATTGGTTGTAGCTAATCATCACTTTTTTGGTAGGTACTTTTAAACTTATTGTCATTTTTTTAACTAAAACTTTGATTCGACCGTCCTCCGATCCGTTGACATTTTAACAGCAGGTAACTAACTATTTATAATTGAACCAGTTAAAATGCCGACTCAGCCGTTGGAGGTTCTCATCATACAACCAACGTGTGCGACGCGTTCTACCCAGGGATAAGAAAGAGATAGCGAAGTCATCCCGGGCTGAGCGTGAGAAAAACGGGACGCCGCCGTTCCTTGGTCATTAGGGGAGCAGGGGTTACCAGGAGGTGGAGGAATGTAAGGATTCTCGAAGGCGTGTTAGGATACAAGGTCCTTGATACATTGTTGCGACCGTATGTACTTTGTTATTTACTGTATGAGAGAGAACTCAGAAATGAGTGAGGGAATGAGATTCGTGTAGCGCAAATGCGATAGTGTATGTTGCATAGAGTCGGACCAAAATAACCATGCATTGAATTTGTAATGACAAAGGGATGGAGGGATAGCTTGGATTCCGAAACGTGTGGAAGAAGCGCTTTTGCTTTTGCTCAGCAATGGGACAACAAATAAATTGTAGAATAATTTAAATGCCACAGCCTAGGTTTATAATGACATTCCCCCACTTTGCTCTAAGTTAGTGAAAAGTTGGCATAGACTAGAATTGCAAAAAAACGTTTTTTTTTTCTGGCTTGAAAAAAAAACCGTGAAAAAAAACAGTTTTTTTTTCTGAAGTATGTTTTTTTTCTGAAGGACAATATCTCAAAATTTGCGAAACAGGTAATACTTTTATACGGTTTTTCAGGCTTTATGTTAACTATTAAACGAATTTAATTTAATAACTTTAATTTCTGGTTTTATAAAACTGACATTTACACAATCTGTAGTTAGTAGTTGCCGCTATTTACTGTTGGCAACACCACCGCCTCTCCACGCTCCACGCCGCATCGGGGATTCCCCAATAAAAGTTTGCACAATACAATACAATACAATACAAATATTCTTTATTGTTCACCAATATAACAAGATTACATCACATAATTTTAATTAACTATGGTAGACAACAGGCGGTCTTATCGCTAAAGAGCGATCTCTTCCAGACAACCTTTGGGTAGTGGAGACAAGACACAAAAAACAACTGATTTGAGTAGGTGATGCAGTGAGTGATAGAAAACGTCAAATAAACCTAAATATACCGTACATATATAAATACTATAACAACACAGCTACGAATGTACATAGATCAAAAACAATGCGGCCAATAGCGATAAAGGAAAATGAAACAGGACCATCAATAAATATTGTATTATGGAATAGATAAATAATGTTCTATTACTTGACTTTTAAAACTGTGAAGAGACTTAGAATGAATGTTTATCGAATTAAAATGTACGTTATTGTTATTGAAACGTTAGAAATCACGAAAAACCATTATTGTCGTATTATTTGTTCATCTAAAAAAAAAACATATTTAGAAAAAAAACCAGGGTGCTTGGTTTTTTTTCATGTTTTTTTTTTTTCATAATTCTGAAAAAAAAAACATTTGGTTTCTTTTCTATTTGCAACCCTAGCATAGACATACTAAGATTGTCCATCATTGAGAATATTGACATTAAGTATTTCAATATATCTTCTATGTATTTGATTAGATTTGAAACTTGGTTACTTTTGCGTATTGTTTTTTTTGCATATCGTTTTATTTTCTGTTTCACTTGGTGCCAATATTTTTTTAACTTAAGTATACGTGCCTTGAAATTTTCGCAACGCTCAAGATTCCACATTTTGGAATATTTCGCTTGGTCAGGTACCAACCCCTTGTAAAACCAATAACCATTGTCTGGGATTCCGGGGTTTGACTCATGGAGAATATTTCTCAGTATGATATCATATCATACTTTCCACCAGGACTCGATCCTATGAACCTAAACTAAATGTGTGAAAAAAGTCCAGTCTTTTAAGCACAGAACTAATTTTACATAGAAGAAACAAGTTCATCTATTTGTCTAGGCCGAGCGTGTCAGATTTATATAATTTGCGTGCGCATAATTTGTGTGTTGTTGCAATTAAATATTTACGTTACGTGTAAGTGCGTTTTCACATTATCCGATCCGATATCGGATGTCGGACCGATATCCCATATAGTTACGCCGCCATCTTTGTTTTTTTCCTTTGAAATCCTTCCGACTTCCGATATCGGATCGGATAATGTGAAAACTCACTAACGAGGCATTTTTTTATGTTTTTGTTGACTGCAACTTATAAAAATTGACGCCCAAAAGCTCCAATGAAGATGGACAACTCAGTGGATTTTACTGAGTTCATTTATTTTGACACGCTAAGTAGATACGTTTGCTTGATCTAATATGACATCTGTGCTTTTAAGCCCCGAGTTAAGAGTCTTTTCATCGCAACCCTCCCAATGTCCCTTCGTAGTGACGAGTTAAGCATTTCACCACCTCCATATATTGCACAAGCAGCTCACTTGTATAACGTAGTTGATGCCAAACTTTCTATCCATCCACTTACAACAGTGAAATGTAAAAAAATTGTTCGGGATTGGATACATAATTTAGACTATGAGCAAACAGAGTCATTATTAAATTGCTGTACTAGGTAATCATCATATATTTTGCTCTAAACTCAATCTGTATCGCATGAATGCACAAACACACATACATACAAACACACTCAAACACACTCAAACACACACACACACACACACACACACACACACACACACACACACACACACACACACACACACACACACACACACACACACACACACACACACACACACACACACACACACACACACACACACACACACACACACACACACACACATACACACACACATAATATATCTAATACACACTACTTATACACTTCTAATTTGTTCCTAATATTATATACACATGTAAATAGCCATTTTTGTTTTTCCTATGTTAAGTATTAGTTATTACCAACATGTAGTAAGAAAGTTATTTCGCCTAGACTTTAGACTGTCTCACTATTGAGAAATATTATACTTTTAACTTAATTTTTCTGTACCTAACGTAATTTAACGAGTTTTGTATTGGTTTGTAGACCCCTACCTTGCCGCTGGAAAAGCGGGGTCTCCTGCTACAAGTATTGATATACTTAATAGGAGGTCCCAACCCTTTCTTACCTTGTAACACAATATCTGTGACCAATAAACGATTTTTCATTTTCATTTTCATTTTTTCCATTCATTCTGTGGGTCTCACAGAAGGAGACTGTGTGGAACTGTGTGAACTGTGGGATATGGTGTGGGCGATGAGGTAGAAACCTGTTACAACCATATCACAATTTCATTTTCATTCAACCTCTTAACTGGTAAGAGTGGCACTGAAACTTTAGCAGTTTTATGTACCCCGGCCACCCCGTTTGGGAATACAGATGTGGGTTCATACAATATTTAGCGAATCAAACATTCGCATTTTAAACTTTTAATCAAAAAATGTAGGTAACTGTTAGATAAACTGGGCTCGTACATTTCATGCGGATGACAAAATAAATTGATAATAACTTGAACGACTTGGCGGGGACACTGCCGTGCCCCCTGATTTCGTGTGAATTGAATTTGGATCAAAAAATTGGTGCGTACTGATGCGAACTACATCAGTACTTGTCGTGTTAGTCAGCAGGTCAACTTCAGTATTTTTTGTACTGAAACTGACAGAAACGTGAGCGTCAGAATGGCGGGTGTACATCAAGCAATCCTGGTGTGGTATACGTCAGGAGTTAGTGCTAGCAATGTGCCAAATGTGCGCCAAAATTCGAGCAATGTGCTCTTTGAACTCCAGAGATATTTAAGAAATTAATGACACCCGCCATTCTGACGTCAGGTTGGCGGGTGTACTTCCAGTTCTAGCTAATGGCTGCTTACTCGAGGGTGAAAGTACTGCCTAAGGTTAGTGCTCGCAATGTGCTTCCACATGTATGAAACACACACTAATTCAGAGAGCCGTTGAAGAGTAATATGGGATTGAATAAATATATCTATAACGCCTGCTGAAATAAAATAGCAATGTTCATTGCCTGCAATGCAGCATTAACATGCAGGCGCTTTTCACAAAAAAGTGATACTCATAGACATATTTATTCAATCCCATATTACTCTTCAACGGTTCTCTGAATTAGTTTGTGTTTCATACATGTGGAAGCACATTGCGAGCACTAACCTCAGGCAGTACTTTCACTCTTGAGTAGGCAGCCATTAGCTAGAACTGAAAGTACACCCGCCAACCTGACGTCAGAATGGCGGGTGTCATTAATTTCTTAAATATCTCTGGAGTTCAAAGAGCACATTGCTCGAATTTTGGCGCACATTTGGCACATTGCTAGCACTAACTCCTGACGTATACCACACCAGGATTGCTTGATGTACACCCGCCATTCTGACGCTCACACAGAAACGTTCGTGACATTCCGTGAAAACACGAAGGAAAAACATTTCACACTATGTACATCCAAAGGAGCCGTTTACAAAATGCATTGCGTGTGTACTTGTGTATTTATTATATTCCTGCAGATCACAAGGGTTGCACCAATGCAGGTCAGTAGGCCGGCGCGCCCCACGCCTTGCGGCCATGCTGCCCTGGTGGCTGTTTCTTTTTATGGGCTACGGGTAATGGCCAGGGGAGTGCCGTGCGCCGCGGGTAAAGAGTATGCCGCGGGCGCGCCGGGTTATGACTGCCTTTATGTGGAAGAGTTTGCACCGTGTTCAGTCAGTGCCTATGACGTTTCTGAAAACTTAATCAGGTCTACATCATACACATAATATAATTATGTGATGTTCCATGGTGAAAGGCTTACAACCATGCTGCCCCAGTGACTGCTTCTTTTTATGGGCTACGGGTAATGGTCAGGGGAGTGCCGAGCGCCGCGGGTGCGCCGGGTTATGACTGCCTTTATGTGGAAGATTTTGCAGTCAAGTAGATAAGGATACGGAGAAACGGGCCCTTTTTATTTTGGAGTTGTACGCCGGGACCTAAGACTAAGCTAGATCAATTTTTCACCCCCGAAAACCCCAGAACAAATTTTAGCGAAATTGTTAGACCGGTTTCCGAGATCGCTGGTATACCTATGTCAATTAATAACTATGCATATGTATGTACACGAATGGCTCGTTTAAAGGTGTTATTTAAAGGTATCCATACTAATATTATAAATGGGAAAGTAAGTAAGTAAGTAAGTAATTTATTTGTATAAAATAGTGTACAGTAAGATGGTCAAAAGGTACAATTTCGTTCAACTATTTTGCCTATAAAAGGCGTGCAAATATGATTTAACTAATCTAGGAACATACATATAGTATCAATTAATCTATATAGCTTTACAATTAACATGCATACATACATTTAACTACGTTACTAATTATAATATTTAAATTAGAATAGTAAGAAAAATACAAACATTTCAAATTTAATAATTTACCCAATAATCATGACATTTTAATTAAGTATGAATTGTGTGGGTAAATTATTAAATTTGAAATGTTTGTATTTTACCAATTACGCAGTTTTGATATGCATGCTTTATAAGGCAGGGATTTTATGTCTTCAGGGACCTGATTGTAAATTTTTATTGCCATGCAGTAACTGTTCTTGTCACACAGTTTCGTTGTCGCCTTAGGTTTTACTAGTCTTAATGGATATCTCGTATTAAAGCTACATATATTATGTCTTCTAATTTCGTAAACAAGGATTGATTTGACTTGACAAATTTGGTGACTTCCAGAATGTATAAGGATGGTAAGGTTAACAGTTTTAGTTCAGCGAAGAGATTCCTGCAAGGTGTTCTTGAGGGTTTCCTACAAATCGCCTTAATGCATTTTTTTTGACAGATAAAGAGTCGTTCTATTTCACAACAGTTTCCCCAGAGTACGACTCCATATCTTAGCAAGGACGCAACATAGCCATGATATGCAAGTAGAGCAGTTTCCTTGTTTACACAAGTTGCAAGTCGCCGGAGCGGATAAACAAAACTATTTAAGCTTTTGCATTTCTTTTCAATTTGGGGTTTCCATGAGCAATTTTTATCTACAACTATACCTAGAAACGTTACTACATCAGTTTCGTGTATAGTTTGATCATTATATTTGACATTTAATTCAGGCACTTCTTTTCTATTACAAAATTGTACGAAATTGGTTTTATCAAAGTTAACATTCATATTATTTGCTTCTAGCCATTCAATTACTCTCGTAACTTCAGTATTTATGTCATTATTATAAGTATCAATATTATTACATGTTATTACTAGGGAAATGTCATCGGCAAATAGGATACATTGGTTATCTGTCATGTTCGGTAAATCATTAATATACAGCAGAAATAATAAAGGGCCCAGAACACTCCCTTGTGGAACACCAACACTATTCACTGCAATATCTGAAAGTGTGTGTGTCTGTTTGTTTGTCCGTCTTTCACGGCAAAACGGAGCGCCGAATTGACGTGATTTTTTAAGTGGAGATAGTTGAAGGGATGGATAGTGACATAGGCGACTTTTTGTCTCTTTCTAACGCAAGGGAAGCCGCGGGCAAATGCTAGTAAGATATATTATAAAGATAAATAGATATTATCATCACTCACCACTAAATTTATAGTAAATTCTCATTTATTATGTTCCAAGTAATTGACTTAGCTCTACCGTGAAAGGAATATTAGTCTGAAAATTCATAGTTCTGCCATCAAATATAAACAGTGGAAAGAAATGTCGTCTTTGGTATTTCCTGGCCGATATTACCGTTCAAGAAAAATCCTTAAATGCAGGCAACATACCTAAAACCCTTCTGGTGTTTCTCGGCTCATAAGGCCACATCAAAAAAAAAACAAAAAAAAAGGGCGTCCGTGGGCGGCACTTTTTACTCCTATCTCATAAAATATAACCTCATTAAAAACCCCATGACATCACAGATTCGCAAAGCAAGAGTGATGATGTCAAGCGGTCAGCCCAAAGGTAACGGGGTCAGGGAGGGGGAAGGGGGGTGACAAATGATGCCCGTTGTCTTTATAGCGGTCGTCGAGGGTTGCTATAAATACCTGAGGGTCGGGTTTGATACTGATTTGGCAATGTCACGATTTTCGTTGTATATCTTGTGGTTTGGTTTGGCCTTTACAGTGTTGTGCATTAATTACCAATTGTTTAAATAGAAAGTGCAAAGTAATAGTGTAGATACTATAGTACGTTGGGATTAGGAGTGATGTAAGAAAGTCTTAATTAAACTGTTTATATAAACAAATACGCTGGTTTAGTTTGTAGGTTTTTTTTTAAATATAAAAATTGTGTTCTGTGTCTTAACTGTGTTCTATTACATCGAGATCAAAGAAAAGATTAACATTAAATTGATTAAATGCCCGTTTTAGCAATCCGTTTTTTGATAGATACTTAGGTATGTATTGTAAGTATAATTATAAATATTATGACGACGGAAGGACGGATCCTACTATTGTAGGTACAGTCGAGTTCATAAATATCACCTTAACTCGTTGCAATGAGGTAAAAAAATGTACACATATTTATGAACTCGACTGTACATTAACCAAAACGCGATGCTTGCTACATTATATGTTCTGAGTGCTAACTGAGCGATAAACAAAAATGTTGCATTTTAAAACAATTGATAAGCACTAATACACACTGGGATAAGCAAATAATCTATGTATATGAATTATGATTAACTTGTTTTTCTGGGGAATTATTTATTCAAATATTTCAGTTTCCTTCTCATTAAGTATAATATAATGAAACTTAGTAAAATAACAACTCTGCTATTGAAATATATGTATAAATACCTAGTATTCTATCAGACAAGGACAAAATATGCCGTACCCGTCTTAGCTATAAAGAGAAAAAAATAATTTCGTCCTAGACTACGTTTTCATAGCGTACCAACTAAAAGAGACGCTCACAAACCTTCATAACTAGATCTCTAATGCTTCGTAGTTCCTCTAGCCCTTAAACTCACCCTTAAACTGGTTTGTACTAATCAGGAATAACCAAAAGGGCCGTGCGAGCGCAACAAAAAAGGGATCAAAAAGGGAAGAAAGATGGAGTCCCGGGAACGAAGGTGCGAGCGTGAGAAAACGGGATGCGGGCGCTCCTTGCTCATTAGGGCGCCAGGAGCGACCAGGAGGCTGTGGAGATCCTTCGTCCTTAGAAGGATCTTTGGCGGGCCCTTGTCTTGAGCCTGTGAGGGCCTTTTACTAGGAACATCATCTATTACGTAGTATGTGTATACATATAAATTTGCCATAATAAAACGATGTTCGAATCAAAGTGATGTCATATACAGACTATAACCTATAAGTACAAAACGTTATAAGGTTTTATAGACTCGTAAAATACGACAGGGAGTCTCAACCAGGGTTCGGAACCCGTTCCCAAATACCATTCGATATCGTTCGTAAACCGTTATAAATCTCGTTCAGTGGGAACAAAATAATTTCCAAATAATTTTGAGACTCTCAGCTTTACTTTAACCGCCTGTCTGGTTTTTTTTTTTAATTTTTTTTTTTAAGGGGGGGGGGGAATGCGTTCCGCATACCACTAGGGTGCGAGAGGGACCCTAGCGGTTATGTGGGACTCCCGTATTGGCTAATGAGGCCCACGGTATACCCACTAAAAACCCCCCACATGCCACATCGCCGCCTTGTTGGCGGGGTTACCAGTACACTTACGCTCACATCCGCAACCCCGCCGGCGGCAGCTGCACACATGCGGCTTCTACACGGATGCCCAAAGGCCCTCCACAGTGAGTGCGCCAGATGACAGAGCGCACCTTCCTCCTCGGCCGTTTATAGGTACAGTGACGAACCCCCTCGAGTCCGCCACAAAGAGGCCATGGGCGCCAGAATGTTCCGGCGCCCAGCGGTTCCACCGCTAACCAAGTCGGCCGCAAAGGATAGGGAGAAAGGCGCACCGTAATACCGGCACTCCTCTTCCCTTGCGGCCCCGCCAAGGTCGCAGGGGGTAGGGAGAGTGGCGCACCGCTATACCATCACGCCTCTCCTCCTGAGATCCCACCTCGGCTACCGAGGGAGGGCACAGAGCGGCATCCCATACTGCCGGATCTTCCCTCCCACGGCAGTCCTCCCAAATGCGTCTCAAGTGGGCTTCACAAGCCCATTTGGAGCATCCTCCTTGGGCCAGCTCGCCCAGCAACAAGCCGGCCCTGGTTGCCTCTTCGCTTCACCGTGGGTAACCAAGCCACGGCTACTAAGCCCCTCCACCACGACAAGGTGAGCAACCTGCGGGGGGCTGTCAGGTTTACCTAGGTTATCTGTATTTTAACGCAGCTGTTAAGTTTAGTCTAATTTGTCTTTCAGTCCACCTGTCATGTCTAATTCTCCTCAAACGATATCGCAGCTGATTTTCCATGATTGAGTTGTAAACGACTGCAGTTAGTGAGGTGCGGCCACAGACCGCACCCACACTGCGTGTCTGCAAATAACCTTAGTTTAACCGCCTTTAACCCTTCTTGAGGCCGCACAGAAGGCTTTGCCAAAAAACCGTATATAATATTTGAAGATTTCGCGCAACATTTCCCGAAATTATAATCTAATTTCAACCTCTGATCTGGATTACTGAAGTTGTTTAGGCTCGTAGGAAAAGAGTTATGTTCGACTACCAAGTTCAACTAGTCTACCTCTACATAACTCTACCTCATAATTTGATTTGTCCTGTTAGTTTTTGGTTGCGCCAATCTTGGGCAAATTAGAGCAATCGAGCTGTATCCGGGATGCACTGTAGCTTCTGTGTCGAAAAATAACCAGATTACCAACTAAACTCTATTACCGTATTTTAAATCTTTAATTTCCTAACCAATACTAGTTTCCTAAGACAGCGTGTGAAAGTTATCAATTGAAATTTCAAAATTAACTCTATGCCCATAGATTAAATCAATTATTCCAAAACCAGCAAACTGTGGTACAATACAAGAGCATGTGCAAATTATTAATTAATTAAGTTATTAACGTAGAGTACGAAATAGCCATTGCCTAATTCTAAAACGTCTTTCTCAAAGTATAATTTCATTAAATTCTAAACTCTATCTCCTTAATTTAAATTTTACATTTACAAACTTAAACAAACGCTTCAGAGAGCTTGTGAAAGTTACCAAAAGCAACGACCGACCGTGTGCACCGTGCACTGTGCAGCCAACGCACTGCGGTGAATGCACTTTGTGCACTCGGGTGCATCTGTCGGCGGGTATGCGCGCCTGGTGCCGCGGCCGCGCGCCTCGGGCCAACGAGATGGCCACTTGGCAACGACAGACAAACAAACAAACATGGATGAAGAATGTGATGGCCATGTGGTGAGGTGGTGAAGATATCCTTGTATTCCGATAAATGTATGTGCCGTGGTAAAGGTAATATCAGGGAGACGTCAGGTAATACATACATATATGTAAAGAGGGCAACCCGTCAAATCATTACAGTAACTAATTTTAACTACAAAATTAAAATTTTGAAAAAACCCCCGACCGTGACATAGCGGACCGATTTTCATGAAACATGGCTAAGAACACTCCCGACTAACTCAGCTTTCAGACAAAAAAACTAAATCTAAATTGGTTCACCTGTTTGGGAGCTACGATGCCACAGATCGACACACACACAGACAGACAGACAGACAGACAGACAGATAAACAGACAAACAGACAAACAGACAGACAGACACGTCAAACTTATAACACCCCGTCGTTTTTGCGTCGGGGAATAAAAAGCGGGGGAATGTGAAAGTCATTGTGCATTTGTTTTTAGCAGTTAAGCCAGTTTTATACTTTTTTGTTTATTTAGGGTGCGCGCACACGGGCGACAAAGTTGCTCGGCGACTTTCGTATTTGTATGAAAAGTTGCGTCGCCTCGTGTGCGCACCTTCATACTAGCCCATAGACCGAGCGACGGAGACAAAACAGTTTTGTCTCCCGTCTGTGGGGGCCCTTATTGACATAAAGTAACTACCTAAACTAAACTCGTGTAAGTGGGAGTAGGTGTAGGTATTATGTCACTACTTTAAAATTTGGGCCGGGAATAGGAAATTAGTAGGTATAGGTAATTTGTTTTTCTGAAGTAAATAGAAGACAAAACATATGGATAGATTTGTGTAATATTTTAAAATCTGAAATAGGCGAAACATGATATCAGCAAATATTGTGATATTTCAACAAAACAACCACAATCCTCCCTGACTGTAAAAAGAAATCCAGGAGAGGAGACAGGGAACACAATATTGGAACTTTCTCTTCCCTCAACCTTCTCGGACTTATCATGCGCTAGTAAGTGGGCAACGCCGTTTCCATAACGACACCCACGCGGTCTCTCCGCCTACCCCGGGGAGGAACCCGAGGAACGTTCCACAACTATGCGACACCCCAGGCCAACCCATGTATCCCTGGTACAAGCAGATTGTAAGCTTTCAGGAAGGGAATCCGTGCGCAGTCGTAGCGCATTTTGTGCTTCGCGATCGCGATCCCTCACATGGCCCTTCGCTCCCAGGCAACACGCAGTCTTCTCTCGGATATGATCTCCTGATACTTCTCCAATCTAATTACGCATATCATTACCGTAGCTTGTTTGTCGGAAGTGGGGTCGTTTGTCACTTTGGTTCCCTACACTTATTCAAAGCAAGACGTGAGAAAAAAAACTTTCATCAGCTTTTAACCGCCCAACAGGTACTTTGATTGTATGGAGATAAATCTCATTGAAAAGCTTTGAAATTTAGTAAAAACTAGTAGGTAACTCGAATTCCAGAAGGATAAAAACAAACACCAACATGCATACGTTATATAAATCATAAAATGACCAAGGATCAAATCATATAGCCACAATTGGTCGATGGTCCACCGAGATGATTTTTATGCATTCCATAAATCACTTCACGATGATCATAACTATAACGACAAGCCGCAGCAGCGCAAGCGCGCTACCGCAGCACGCCCCCTCGTTGCATCCCTTCGAAATCCCATTCACCTGTCCGATATACCATGCCCTATAACTTCGAACGTATTAGTGGGATATCGATTTCTGGTCAACTTGGCTCCTGCGAACTCATGTAGCCTTGGTGTTTTCCGAACGGTTCGACATTATCGGAAATCGCCGATACATTTCCGATAGCTTCGATGCTGGGCCATTGGAGATTTATCGACAATCGTTCTTGAGGCTACCACATCTCTTAATTTTGATAAGCACAAATTTCGCCAATTCAATAAAGCTCATTCGACCATGACTTTGTTATATATATGTATATATGTATATATTTTTATTTTTATTTATACTTATTTTCATTCTTTGATTAATCATACATCAATTGTATTTTTGATTGGTCTTCGATGGTAACCCATTAAATAAAGCATCATACCATGTTAAAGAATGCACAAAGAGAAAGCGCCTGACCACAATATGTAGGCAAAACCGCATGCCCTACAGCGTGCATTATTTTAGTATAAGAATTTAGTTTTTAAGCACTTACATTTAAGCATCTCTACTGACTGGTAGCACTTTAATATAGTCATGTTGTAAAATTTATACTAGTTTCCATTTTCCTCCTAAAGACCTAAACATGGTCCTTAAGATACGGATGAAGGATTCCAGCGACTAAAATAACACGGTCAAGAGGAATGTGGAATTGTTGGAGAGTTACCTAACAATTGGCATCGGGTGGCACCATCATCGAACCAAAGAAGAGACAAAGGATTGTCTAAAGTGGTCGAGAATTAAATAATTACAAGACTTTAATGAAGAAAAGTGGTAATCCAGTGCTAATTGTGTTTATTAAATCTAATCCAGCACTCTAAAGGTATAAATTTAGCGTAATTTAACTCTGTGACAAGGTCAGTATCCACGTGTTAAGCTCAGTGTTCTTTATTTTAAGTTTAATTTAAGTGTACCGGTCTGATTTAATCTTAACCTTATTAATTAGGTAGTACAAATAATTATCCTGCTATTAGTTAAAATTTGTATTTCAATTTAAAATCAGAACGCTTATATATTCACACTTAAAGTCCTTAAGCTTACATTGCACTTGCAGTTAATATTAATTTAATTAAGTAAATAGTTAATACGTGCAAAGAACACTGGTTTATGTTAAATTATTTACGCAATTTAAATCACTTAAACTTAGAGATATAAACTGCTATGTATGGTTAACCTCAAACTGATTTGTAACTTCAAGTTTCGCTTGCTTATTGCTACGGCATTTTAATCGATTGTTATTTCTCTCTTACATCTTTGTAAAATAAATATTCCAGGTTGACTACACTCGCTTCCCAAAAATGGCTGAAGATAAAGAGTTAATCGCCAAGCGGGCCAGCTATAAAGGTCGACTAACCATGTTTGAAAAATATATGGATGATTTGGACGTTGCTTCATTAACATCGGCTGAGGTAAATGAATTGCAATTACGTATGGCTAAAATTGAATCATTGTATGGTCATTACGACGAGGTTCAATTAAAACTTGAGTGCAGCTCAAACAACTCCGAGGCTCAGTTAAATGAGCGGGCAGAGTTTGAAAGTAGGTATTTTAAATTACTTTCCCATGCGCAAGATATACTAGCCAAACATACAAAAAATCAAGAATCGGATTTTAATTCGGCCGCAAGTGAGCAGTCATCACGTAAGGGAAATAATAAGCTTGTTCGGTTACCGACAATTCAATTGCCAAAATACAATGGCTCATATGAGAATTGGTTAGGTTTTCGCGACACCTTTACTAGCCTGATACACTCTAACGACAATATAGACGATATAAATAAATTCCATTACCTTAGGACTTCCCTGGAGGCTTCCGCCGCAGTCGTCATACAGTCGGTGGAATTCTCGTCAGACAACTATGCCCTGGCATGGCAGCTTCTATGTGATCGTTTCAACAACAAGCGTCAGTTGCTGCAAAATCATGTATCAGCATTGTTCAACATTGAACCGATCACACGAGAATCTTCTAGTCACATTAAGAGGGTCATAGATCAGGTTAACAAGAACCTGCGTTCTCTAGAAACACTAGGCGAGCCAGTTAAAGAATGGTCTACACTTCTCATACACATAATTTCACAGAAGTTAGATTCAAAGTCATTTCGCGAGTGGGAGGAGTTCAAGGGTGGTTTAGACAAAAATAAAACTGTTACTTTCGAGGAGTTTCGAACTTTCTTACAAAACCGTGCTGATTTACTCGAAACACTCGAACTATCGTCTAATCAGTCACTTCACAACACTAAAGGTGTAACTAAAATTAAAACTATGATAGCAGTGCAGGAAAAAGTAGGTAATAACATCAACAAAACTCAGCCGCCAGCGATTAAGCCGTGTCCGAGTTGTAAGGGCGATCATTGTTTATCAAACTGTGCGCAATTCCTCGCGTTAAGTAATACAGCCCGATTACAATTATTACCTACTTATAAGGTTTGTTTTAACTGCTTTAGAGGTGGTCATTATGCCAATCACTGTAAGAAACCTGGTTGCAAAATATGTAAACGTAAACACCATACGTTAATTCACGTATCGGAAGGCATACATAATCGATCGACATTAAATAGCGATAATTGCACGGGCGTTATCAGCGGGGTCGACAAACAGACTGCGCCCGCGCTTCCAGTCCCCTCCAGCGCCGAGCCGGCCCAGGTTGCATTGTCAGCGAATGTTTCCCCGAGTACTTCTTCCTCATACTGACATAAGGCACAAGACGTACTGCTATCTACTGCACTTGTAAAAATATATGATTCAAATAAGCAAGAGCACATCGCTCGCTGTGTTCTAGACAATGGCAGTATGTCTTGTCTCATGTCTCAAAAAATGTACAATAGGTTAAACCTGGCAACCGATTTTGTAAATAAAAGTCTAACAGGTGTAAATAAAAAGTCAACGCCTATAAATGAAATATGTCGAGTCGAAATTAAGTCACTTAATGAGAAGTTTGCAACAGACTTACATTGTTACATTTTGCCTTCTATTACGGACGAAATTCCCCCTAATCGTATTGACCTATCGAAATTAAAAATCCCATCAAACATATGTTTAGCGGACCCATATTTTTATAAGCCGTCTGATGTAGATATGATAATTGGGGCCGAATTATTTTGGGATTTATTAGGGTGCAAAAATATTAAATTAGGTCACGGATTGCCCATACTATGGGAAACTCAACTCGGCTGGTTGGTTTCCGGTCCTATTTTTAGGCAACCAAGTAGGCAATCATCATCATCATCATCTGTCACGTGTAATTTTTTGACTGTTGATTCAGGCAGTGCTCGTTCAACCGTTGATGACGACATACAAAACCAATTAGCGCGTTTTTGGCAACTGGAGGAAGTTTGCCATCAGTCGTCTCAATATTCTCCCGAAGAGAAATTATGTGAAGAGCATTTTCAGGCTAACACTACACGTTTGAAGGACGGAAGTTTTTGTGTTAGATTGCCGTTAAAGCAAAGTCCTAAATTATTAGGCGACTCTTTTCAAAGAGCTAAACATTGCTTTTTATCATTAGAGCGAAGGTGGAAAAATAGACCATCATTTAGGAAGCTATACATCGACTTCATGTCAGAGTATCACGCTTTAGGTCATATGTCTGAGTACGTACCTACCGATTCGAATACAGGTACCTACTTCATCCCACACCACGGAATTTTAAGGGACAGTACCACTACGAAGCTGCGAGCTGTGTTCAACGCTAGTAGCCCCACTACTTCCGGTGTTTCGCTGAACGATTTGCAAATGGTAGGACCTACTGTCCAAAATGATCTGCTATCCATACTCTTACGGTTGAGGCAGCATCGATATGTAATATCTGCGGATATTGAAAAAATGTACAGAACCGTATTCGTTCATCCTGACGATCGAAAATTACAGCTCATCTTATGGCGCGAAAATGAGTCTGAAGTTTTAAAGACGTATCAGCTCAATACCGTAACTTATGGGACGGCTAGCGCACCATTTTTAGCATGTCGATGTCTGAAACAGATAGGTTTAGACTGCCAAGATAAACCATTGTCTGAAATTATAATTAACGATTTTTATGTTGATGATTTACTGACCGGGGGTGATGATTTCGACGAGGTAGTTAGACTTCGGAAAGGTGTCACTGATGCCTTAGCTGCCGCACGCATGCATTTAAGAAAGTGGAAAGCTAACGACCCACGATTAATTGACCGTTCTCCCCTGAATCCAAAAATTTAAACATGGGATCGTCCGAGCCTAGTAAGACATTAGGTCTGGGTTGGAATCCAGACGCGGACGAGTTATATTTCCCAATCGGCAATTCAGTTCCCAAGGGAAATACTAAAAGGGATATATTGTCAACCATTGCACAAATATTTGATCCTTTAGGCCTTTTAAGTCCTTGTGTCATTAAAATGAAAATATTTATGCAAAAACTGTGGTTGCAGAAGCTTTCCTGGAACCAGGAGCTTCCTCCGGAAACTTTAAAACAATGGGCAGATATAGTTTCAAGCCTGCCTCGTCTCAACACCATTCGCATCCCGCGACGAGTTTTGTGCGACTCCTACAAGAGTCTGGAACTGCACATTTTCACAGACTCCTCAGAGCAAGCTTATGGTGCCTGTGTTTACGCTCGTAGCATCAGCGATGCAGGAGAGGTTCTCGTGCGCTTGCTTATAGCAAAAAGTCGTGTTGCTCCCATAAAACCCTTAACTATCCCGAGAAAGGAGCTTTGCGGTGCTCTCGTTGGTGCTCGGTTATACCAGAAGGTTATGAATTCACTTCGAGCCCAAGTTAGCAGCGCAACTTTCTGGTGCGACTCGACTATAGTTCTCGCGTGGCTCAAAACATTGCCGAGCAAATTGCAACCATTCGTTCGCAACCGTACAGCGGAAATTCTTGAAATTACAGGGAGTTGTACCTGGCGTCACGTTCCAACTGACGAGAACCCTGCTGATCACGTATCACGCGGTGTGACCTTCGAGGAAATAAATTCCTTGGACTTATGGTGGTCTGGTCCTGGCTTCCTAAAGCGTGATGCTTCGACATGGCCACAGAACCCATGTATCGAAGTGGCTAATTTACCTGAGACTCGACCAGAAATAACCTTGTCCGCATGTATTCGAGACGAGACTTTCATTAACTTTGACAAGTTTTCAAATTTCTTACGGTTGAAACGCGTCGTAGCGTACGTTTTGCGTTTCGTATCAGCCTGTAAAGGAGTAACTGCTACTACCCAATACTTATCCGATTTAGAGTTGAAAAACGCATTGAACTTACTTATCAAAATTTCGCAAGCTGAGTCATTGCCTGAGTATAAATTACTTTCAAACTCTCAAGTATTACCTAAAGGTAGTCCACTGTTAAAATTAAACCCATTTTTGGATGAAAATTCGATTATGCGTGTTGGTGGTCGCCTTGAAAACTCGGAATTTCCATATGAGAAAAAGCACCCCATCATTCTACAGTCCACTCACAAATTCACAAAGTTGCTTTTTCATTTCGAGCACAGGCATCTGCTGCATGCAACACCACAGCTTTTGTTAAACGCTATTAAAGATCGCTATTGGCCGATAGGAGGACGCAACTTGGCTAAGTCTTCTTACAGACAGTGCGTCCGATGTATCCGCATGAAGGGACGCGTACTTAGCCCTTTAATGGGTCAGTTACCCAAAGCTCGGTTCTCTCCAGAGGGCCACGTATTTATTAACGTAGGCGTCGACTATGCAGGTCCCATTAACTCCGTTAGTCGTCAGGGAAGAGGTTGTAGGATAGTCAAGGTGTACATAGCTATATTTATATGTTTTACAACCAAAGCCATACACTTAGAGTTAGTTGGTGACTTAACAAGCAATAATTACCTAATGGCCTTGAGTAGATTCATGTCGCGCAGAGGAAAGCCTGCTAATATCTACTCCGATAACGGAACCTCGTTCGTTGGAGCATACAACGAATTATCCAGGTTCCTCAAAAGTAATTGCAATTCTATTGCTGAGAGTGCGTCTAATGAAGAAACGAACTTTCATTTTTTGCCAGCCTACGCCCCACACTTCGGTGGCCTCTGGGAAGCGGGTGTAAAATCAACCAAACATCACCTGACCAGAGTGCTGGGCAATTCAAATCTCACGTATGAACAACTTAATACAACGATAATTAGGATCGAGGCAATTTTAAATTCTCGGCCACTCACCGCGCTGTCGACGGAACCCGACGACCTGATGCCGCTCACCCCAGGACACTTCCTCATCGGCCGTCCGCTTACCGCATTGCCTGCTCCAGATTATCGGGACCACTCCTACAACTATCTGACACGTTTCCAGCGGGTAGAACAACTGCGCCAGCACTTCTGGACTCGCTGGAGTAAAGAGTACATTTCAGACCTTCAGCAAAGAGTCAAATGGCAAACAGGAGGAGACTCTTTAACCCTGAACACGTTGGTTCTTCTAAAGGAAGATAATCTCCCTCCTTTGAAATGGAGACTAGGCCGCATCGTCGCAGTCTTCCCAGGACAAGATGGAATCAACCGAGTCGCCGATGTGCGCACTGCCAATGGAGTAGTTAGAAGAGCATTCTCCAAGATTTGTCCGTTGCTGAATGCTGATGCTCCACAAAAGGACAGCCTTCAGCGCGCGGGGGCATGTTAAAGAATGCACAAAGAGAAAGCGCCTGACCACAATATGTAGGCAAAACCGCATGCCCTACAGCGTGCATTATTTTAGTATAAGAATTTAGTTTTTAAGACTTACATTTAAGCATCTCTACTGACTGGTAGCACTTTAATATAGTCATGTTGTAAAATTTATACTAGTTTCCATTTTCCTCCTAAAGACCTAAATCTTTCGGTTTTTTACTGCGGCTCATGGCACATGGGAGCCTGAAGTAAGTTGTAGCCAGGACACCCTGCAGATCCTTATCATGCTCCTGTATGATCGAATCATGCATGATGCATGATCCTTATCAATTATCCATACATGGCCCAGCCATCAAAGAGCCAAGGCCCAGCCACAAAATCCTCAATGTGACACGGTGTGCGCATGTGACACTGTTTGAGTTGCAGGCGTCCATAAGGTTACGGTGACCGCTTTACATCAGGCGGGCCGTATGCTTGTTTGCCATCGACGTAGTATTAAAAAAAAAATGTCAGCGTTCTTCTGCCAGCTGCTCTTCTCAGGGTGCAAGGCCCGGATTACTATTTCTATTGATTGTTTTGAATTTAGAGAAAAGAAATATCCATTAGAAAGTGAAGTGACGGAGTACCTAGTACAAAAACCGGCCAAGAGCGTGTCGGGCCACGCTGTAGGGTTCCGTAGTTTTCCGTATTTTTCTCAAAAACTACTGAACCAACCTATCAAACTCAAAACAATTTTCCTAGAAAGTCTTTATAAAGTTCTACTTTCATGATTTTTTTCATATTTTTTAAACATATGGTTCAAACATATGGTTTTTTAAACATGTGGTTCATATGGCCTAACGAAAAAGCTCCAAGTATTCGTCAACAAGTCCCTGAGGTCGATCCTTCGCGTTTTCTGGCCAAACACTATCCGAAATCAAGACCTGTGGAGTATATGCCAGCAAACACCCATTGACGAGGAAATCGCGACACGAAAATGGAGATGGATTGGACACACTCTTCGGAGAGGGGGAAGAAATAATGCGAGCATTGCTTTCGACTGGAAACCGCAGAATGCAAGCCGTGGCCCCGGGCGCCCTGTTCACTCATGGAAGCGGTCCGTCGAAAATGAGCTACGAGCGGCTGGTCTGAGCTGGAGCGAGGCCACGAGGGTCGCTGAAGATAGAAAGGCGTGGCGCGAGCTTGTGAAGGCCCTTGCACCTCTGGGGTGCCTTAGGACTACAACAACAACAACAACTACACAAAAGAAGACTACTGTATAATTTTTATTGGTGAAGAGGATTTCAAATATTCCCAATGTTATGACAATTTAGTGCTCTATATAAGGAAGATAACTACCGCATTAATGCACACAAATGTTATTGTATGTTATCCTACTTACAATATTGGTTATTTTAATAATATGTTTAATTCTAGAATAGAATTGTTCAACCAACTATTGTACAATGACAATTCAAAGTATAATTATGTATATTTATTAGATAGTAATCGTAACTTAGCCTATGATCACGAAATGTTTTACTTTAAGTCGGGTCGCATCAACAAGTACGGTATTAATATAATTTTTAATGATCTAATGACCCTTATACATTTAATTCAGAATGATAATAATGACATCTCATTACATGACCATTGTTCGTGTCAAAGCAGCCTAAAAGAATTAGAGTTTTTTCGTGAATAATGATTACATAATTTCTGACATGAATGGTTCTAATAAACTGACAATTTTCCATCAAAATATAGGGGGACTATTAAGTAAGCTAGATCAGCTTCAAATTGTAATGAGCGATTTCCACACAAAAAACCAAGAGATAGATATAATTTGTCTTAGTGAAACGTTTCTAAAAAAAGGTTCAGAAAAAAATGTCAACATAGAAAACTACGCACAAGGAGCCTTTTATAGTAGACACAAATGTAGGGGTGGAACTGCTATTCTTGTGAACAAAAATTTACAGTTCAAACAAATTGTGTTTGAGCCAAAATTGGTGTCAGATTATTATTTTGAATCCTGCGGTATAGAAATTATTGGTTTGGATGTAATAGTCATAGTAATTTACAGAATTCCAGTACAAACAAAATCCCATGTCGGAATATTTTTTCACAAGCTAAACAAATTATTATTTCAGCTAACCTCCAAATACAAGAAAAAGAAAATTGTAATTTGTGGAGACTGGAATATAGATGTGTTAAAAGATAGTCCTCACGCAAAAGATTTAAAAAGTACATGCCATAATTATAATTTTACATTGCACATTAATTCGCCCACTAGAATAAATACATGTATCGACCAGATAGCTAGTAACATAGAGAAAGTTAAGGTAGCTACACATCAATTATGCTTATCTGATCACGATATGGCTCAAACTATCACTTTTAGGGTAAAGCAAAAAAATATATGTCAAACATGGTTTGAATACAAGAGAGATTTCAATAAAGAGAATATTGATAAGTTCATACAGTGTATATCTGCGTTATCGTTCTACGATGTTATGTCTTCAACTGACCTAACGGAAGCATTTAATTCGTTTTATGACATAGTGTGTTTGTTTTATAACTTATGCTTTCCAATCGTAAAGGTCAAGATGAATAATCTCTTCAGAAGAACTGCATGGTTAACAAAAGGACTACGAAAGTCATGTCACACTAAAAGAAAACTGTATTTAAAATATAAATTTTCCAAGACAAATAAATCAATTTATAAAAATCAACTAATAAATTACAATAAAATTTTAAGAAAATGTATTTACAAATCGCAAAAAATTTACAATTCAAACCATATATCTTGTAGTAAAAATCAGTCTAAAGCTACATGGGACATTATCACAAAAAATTTGCAAGCATTAACAGTTATAATGAAATTGATTATTTAAATTATAATAATATGACATTTAGTAAGCCCGAAGATATTTGTAATTTAATGAATGATTATTTTATTGACATAACTTTATCAAAATCTAATCCAAATGGCAATGTGAATAATGTAACAAATAATATAAATAACTTTCCTTCTACAATATTTTTAAGACCTGCTGATGCCCAAGAAACTTTCAAAATCATAATGTCCCTTAACAATAGTAAGACGTCCGGATATGATGACATTACAACATACATTCTCAAGCTAAGCGCTCTATGGATATGTCACCCTATAGCCCATATAATCAACCTATCATTAGACCAAGCGGTTTTTCCCGCACAGTTAAAACTGTCTGTGGTAAAGCCCTTATTCAAGAAAGGTGACCGCAAAGATCCCAATAATTATAGGCCCATAACAATTGTTCCAGTTATTTCTAAAATAATTGAGAAGGCAATGTGTGAACGGCTAACGGGATTTCTCGAAAGAAACAAGTTATTGCGACCAGAACAATACGGTTTTAGAAAAGGTCTTTCAACTGAACTGGCGTGCTTTGATTTTGTCAGATATGTTACTGAAAGTCTAAACAACAAATTACCTGTATTGTCAATATTTCTGGATTTAAGCAAAGCGTTCGACTGCGTTGATCATAGTATACTACTAGCCAAACTTGAGTATTATGGTATTAGAGGATTGGCGAACAATTGGATAAAAAGCTATTTGTCACATAGAAAACAATGTACAGAAATACTAAAAATTGAAAAGGTCGGGAAAACCTTTACAAAAATTAATTACCGTTCAACAGTTCGTGAAGTTAAATCAGGTGTCCCTCAGGGGAGCATCTTAGGGCCTCTTTTATTCTTAATATACATTAATGACCTTCCTCTAGCCATCTCACATAAGTGTTTACTTTTCGCGGACGACACAACTTTATTAGTAAGGGGGAAGACGCTGATTCCTACGAAAATACTGTAAACAATGCGTTAGCTGACATAAAAAATTGGACATGTAACAATAATCTAGATATTAATATGACTAAGACATTCTATATTCAATTTCATTCGTATAACAGTGTGCCAATTCAATTAAATATAGATTATAATAGTGTACCTATATCAAATTGTGAAAATATAAAGTTTTTAGGATTAATTATAGATGAGCATCTAAATTGGAAGGAACATATCAATAACGTTTGCAGTAGATTGGCCAGATTCGTATTTGCATTAAGAAAACTGAGAAATACTGTTAGCATGGAAGCAGCACTCACTGCATATCATGGTGTTGTGTCGTCTGTGCTCAATTACGGGCTATTACTGTGGGGTAATTCGGTGGATGTCGACAGAGCCTTAATATTACAAAAAAGTTGTGTCCGTGCAATCATGAATGCGTGGTTTGATGATCATTGTCAGCCGCTCTTTAAGAAATCAAATATATTGCCTCTGCCATGCATGTATATAAAAAAAGCATGTATACTTGTAAAAACCCGCCCAGATTTATTTAAAATGAGGTCAGAATTTTTTTGCAGCCAGAGATCACAATATCTAAATCTTTTATACCAACCTCGATGCCACTTAGCCATTTACAAAAAGAACGCATATAATATGTGCATAACTCTATATAATGCCTTGCCAAATAGTATAAAACTTTTGAATGGTACGCAATTTAAAAAGAACTTGACTAGTTTTCTCTTGGAGCACTGTTTCTATAGTGTACAAGAATATACTGACTTTAGTAAGCGAATGGCGCAATAAAATCACCCTCGTGCATCTTCTGGTCCGGCAGGGGTACATGTTGGCTGTCTATTTCACCCGGTTTCTCGTCCTGTAACAAGAGAATACATAGTTAATTTCATTTATTTCACATATAGTATAATTATTTTTTAGTAATCAACGGGTACTCTCATCTTTTAAATCTACAAAGATCCAAGTATCGTTATAAAGTAAAAAAGATTAATGACTTACCCTGTAGTCTCGACGAACACTTGAAGACAGTCTTTTGTAGCACGATCAGCCATTTCTGGGTTCACAAAATCTCGATTTGTAAGTTAAAATTAATTTTTATTTTAATGATAATTTTACAAAATGGAGGATAAAAATGAAGAAGGAGCCAACTTCAAAAGTATGTGTGGCTACCGCCAATATCGTGGAATGAATGAGGGATGGATGGTAGTGGAACGGGAAGGAAGCATGAACGAATGAACGGAAGTGACTGAATGGAATATTGTTTTATTTTATAATTTTTATTTTTACATCCTAGTAATAATATATTGAATTTTATAAATTAATTTGAATTTTTTTAATTGTAATTTTAAAACATATTGAAACATTGAATAATAATAATTGTGATTTACGTGAGAATAACTCTTTTAATTATATTTAGTCGTTGACATACTTTTATATTTATATAACAATGGAATGAAGTTAATTATTATTGTTGTTGAATGTGTAGATTTTAATTTTGTAATTTTTTAATATTAGTTATATATTTTGTATAATTAATAAATTTAATACTTAGTTTTAAGAAACATTTGCATGTCGTCATGACGATGACTGAATACTTTTACTTGTCTTCTTACGCGAACATCTGTACCTTAGTTATAAGTATTCTAGAAAAAAAAAAAAAAAAAAAAAAAAAACAACAACAACAACAACATGGTTCAAAAGTTAGAGGGGGGGGACGCACTTTTTTTTCCTTTAGGAGCGATTATTTCCGAAAATATTAATATTATCAAAGAACGATCTGAGTAAACCCTTATTCATTTTTAAATACCTATCTAACAATATATCACACGTTGGGGTTAGAATGAAAAAAAATATCAGCCCCCACTTTACATGTAGGGGGGGGGGGGGGTACCCTAATAAAACAATTTTTTTTTGCACTTTGTTGGCGTGATTGATATACATATTGGTACCAAATTTCAGCTTTCTAGTGCTAACGCCGTGTCTTGCGTGGGCGACGGTCGCGCGACCGTCGCGTGACCGTCGCCGTCGCGTCTCATACTTCCATATCGATAAGGTTTGATTTCGTATGCGTCGCATCGCCGTCGCGCGACCATCGCGCGACCGTCGCACACGCAAGCCACGGCGTAACGGTCAATGAGATTATCCGCGGACGGACGGACGGACAGACAGACATGGCGAAACTATAAGGGTTCCTAGTTGACTACGGAACCCTAAAAATGAGCCTATACGTCCTGCTGCCGGGCACAGGCCCCCTTTCACGTATGAGAGGGATCGGGCATAGTCCCCGCGCTAGTCCAATGATTGAGGACTTCACAATCACCTAATTTGAATTTTCTTCGCAGATTCAAAGAAGAAGAAGCTAGGTCAGAGTAGTACCGTTAAATACTCGTACTTATAAAAAAAAACATTTGAAAAAATAAATTCTATGCAAGTGTTGACTTACTTAGTTATCCTAGTCTATATATGTCAGTTCCAAGTGTAACAGCATAATATTATAGCAGTAAATAATTATTTGGGCATAATATGTAATTTGCGACGATCGAATTGCTCTGCAATAAGTGTAATTTGTAATTTGTTTATTTTTGCGTCAGTGTCATTCTGTCAATATGTCAGCGTTTATGTTTCTGTGGCGAGATAGTTGCCTGTTGCCTGTATCAAAATAGTTTAGTATCGAAAGGGGCATTTTCACGAAAAAAGATTCAAAACCTTTTTTCCCGAAATAGGTAAATTTTATGTTTTCCTACTCAAAATCACGATAGGTAAAAAAAGTCCCAAATTTAATTTTTCCACTTCGTTTCTATTTTTCAAACACTTTGTACATCAGCGGTATAATAGAAAATTTTGGGACCATTTTTTTGTCTCTTGTTTTTTGTCCTAGATCGAAAGGGCTCGTTATTTTGAGTAGGAAAAACATAAAATTTACCTACCTTAGAATTTTTTTTGTAATTGTTCTCGCGAAAATGCCCAAAGACAATTTGTCCCATAGATTGTGGAGACCCCTAGACTGTCAGCACAGCATTGAGCCTAAGGGTTTGTGTAGGTTTGTGGGGTCATCATGATAGGACCTGCAGGGCAATCATGGTCGCGCGATAAGTGATAAAACATCGGGCCGTCCCTATCGCATTATTTGTAAGTGCGATAGGGACGGCCCGATGTTTTATCACTTATCGCGCGACCATAATTGCCCGCCTGTACGACAATGACTGACAGCCAGTTGCTCACTAAAAAATCATATTATTTTCATAAAGTTGGAGAGTGCAAGTGTTGCCACGGTACTGATTAAAGCAACAAAGGAGCAACATTTGCGCAAGCAAGCATGGCAATGCGCAGCATTTGAGCAAGATACTCGCGGTAGGCGCCATCTGACTAAGTTTTTGCGTAATTAGGTATCTCCCATTTGTGAGAATCGTGAGAGACCATGACCACATCTCGGACACTGGCGATCAAATATATGAAAGAGGCGCGTTCCTAGCACACATTCTAAGCTCGTGTAGGTGAACACGTACCATGCTTGTATGAGTGAGATATGACAGGTCAACTGTTCGCGTTTTTGACAGGCGGTAACTGTGAAGTAACCGAGAGGGGGTGGGCGGCTCTTTCAGCGGGGAGCGGGAGTGGCCATACCGTACGATAGTACTCTTTACTATACTGTGCCATGACCATGCTAACTTTGCACAAACAAAGTATAATCAAACATCACATAAATATATACATGTATGTATCATTGTAAGCTCTATATGTGGCGACATCCTAGTGTCGTCCCCTTTTCTCACACATATTGATTTGAAAGGGATGACACTACAATGTTACCACTTTTTAATTTCTACTCTTTTTGATCGGCCTGTAACATATAAAAAAAAAAAAAATAGGGGATGGCGATATACTGCGCTAAATTATTTTAAGCACTAACTGGCTACCGAGACAAAACGCTGTCATACATGACATAATTGGCAGCTGACACTGACAGCATTGCAGATATGTGACGCTATCCGAGCGATACTTATTTATATTATCTATTTATTTAAGTTATAGATTGTTAATACTTATCTAAACAGGTATAGCCCATTGAAATTTTATAGCCACAAGCGCATAATAATTGAAAGGAAGATATTTAAATATACTGACGAGGGTAAATGGATGGAGTAAGTATTACCTAAGTTTCTTGTTCATTTCTATTTAACTAAACTTTTAGGTTATAATTATACAATGTTGTCTTCAAACACCTGGTAAAAGCAAGCGCATTAGCCATTCTGGCCAAAATTTGAAGGAATTTTAAGAGGAGGGCCAGAATTTCACCAATAATGCCTTGTTACTCTTACGGGATTCAGGTAACAATGCTGCCACGAAATAGTACACGTAGGTACCTAGATACGAATGGGCGATTGGCAACTCGTGTGAACAACTGAACACTCTGCTCAAATTTTCTACTTTTCGCACTTGTATATATCATAATATACTGTTTTAGTATGTATGAATTTATAGATCACGTTATTCCGGCCTGTTTTGTAGGTTTCAACCTGTGGTTTCAACACTTACTTTCCGACGTATTGGTGTGATAGAAAGGGACAAACGAACTTTATCGGCTTGATAACTTTAATAGTAAACGTTTATGAATAAGGGTTTTAAACTTTAAGGGAATCAAAAGCTGATTTAATTTAAAGCTTCACCCTCACAGGCGAGAATATTAGAAAGATAAGAATTACAAAAATATAAGGGTATTTTCCCGCGAGACGTAAAACGTTTAGTAGTTTTGTTGTGGAAAACTACCACAGACCAAGTTTTCCACAGAAGGGACTTTTTTCTAGAATGTGTTTGACTTATGTCCTCGTAGTCCATAAAATAATCGTATCAACACTTTGCCTGGACATCGACTGGGCAACGGTTAAAGTGGATATTATCTCGAATGTTAACTTGCTTAGAATATTGGAAAAAATAAATCAAAAATAATTTTACTCCATATCTACCCATAAATAATACAGCTACGCTCCGCAGAATTACGAAAGCGACCTCGTTCGAAGTAAAGGGCCCGGTGCGTATCTTGCGTAACTCCGCGCTCATTGGCCGAAGAAACCCCGCCCTGTGCGTAGCCAAACCTTGAATTTGGACAGGCCCTTACACTGCCCTTCTTATCTCCTCGCGCGCTTTGCTCTCCTAGTAAACTGTGTTATATTATAAATAATTTAAGGGCTCGTCAATAATATTATTTGGCAAAACAAACATATTTTATTGTGTTATTTAATAATAAAAGGTCATTGCAGTCATACGAAATCTTGCAAGAAAGACACAAAATTTGTTAGGTAAGTAAGTATATGACGCGCCGTCACTGTTCGTATACATTCCTTGGCCCTTTGTTTCTAATGCAGTCAATTAACAGTAATTATAAATGTAAATGAGGAAGGGCCTGAATGTACTTTGGACGCCTTGATGAAGGTGTAAATGAATCGTAGGGCTTAGTTTGAGCAAGAAATAATGGGCATGTCACTCCCAATGACTTTGGGTACTAGGGACGCATGGGTTGGAAGAATACTTCCAAAGAAAGGGCGTTTTCGAGGTACTTGGAAGACTGCTGACGTTTTTTTGTAAATGCCTACGCACGCCGGTAGAAAATGAAGCAAGTGCAACTGAGTGATGCAGACGCGTTAAAGCCCTTGCGTTGCGTTTTACGGAATCAGAACATAATGTAGTAACAACATAATGATGTTATACTTCTATTTACGCGTATGTGACGGAATTATTTAGGATTAAGGGATTATTTCAGTGCATGTCATGTTTTCATTAGAAAATAGTAAAATACATTTTTTTTCAGTACAGATAGTGTTTTTTTACGCACTAGTGCGAGAAGTTGTTCATTATATGCCAGATCAAAACTTCAGAGTGCCATCTGTACTGAAAAACGTCGTACGATACACGTGCGAAAAGGAAATTCGTAACTCGTGTCGATTTAAAACACTCCCTTCGGTCGTGTTTTAATTTATCGCCACTCGTTTCGAACTTCCTTTTTTACGCACTTGTATCGTAATGTACTATTTCAGTTCAGTGCTTTTTTTAGGCACTAGTGCGAGAAGTGGTTCGTTTCTTTTCAGGTCAGAACTTCGGGGGCCATCTGTACTGAAAAACGTCGTACGATACACGTGCGAAAACGAAACTCGTGTCGATTTAAAACACTCCCTTGGGTTGTGTTTTAATTTATCGCCACTCGTTTCGAACTTCCTTTTTTTCGCACTTGTATCGTAACGCACTATTTCAGTAGGTATGCATGGTGCTTTTGATCCGCACTAATGCGCAAAGTAGTAAGTACATTTCCTGTCATGTCAAAACTTCAAAGCACCTGCTGAAAATCATCGTACAATACACGTGCGAAGAGCAAATTTCGTAACTTCTGTCAATTTGAAAAACTCTCTTTGGCCGTGTCTTATTAGTAGAATTTAAATGGCTAGTTAAACTTAAAGTATAGTGGGCATGTTCCTAATTCTATTACTAAATTAAATTCATGAAATCGGGTGGTGGATAGGTATTCATTAAATCGGTCCCCAAATCTTTTACTTGCCTCAGCCTTATTTTTTACAAGGCCCAATTACATACTCATAGTATAAAACGTAATCAAATGCAGGATGCAACAAAAATATTGAGGATGTGATGTGATTAAGGACGCATACTTATTCCGCTTATTCGGTATCGCGTTTTGATGAGGAATTATCGTGTTTTTCTTGTCCGGTCGAAACTTCATTGGGTTTGACCACCCACCCTTCGCTATTATGTATTGTAAAACGTTGTACGATTCACGTGTTTCTTGTTTCCGCACTTGTATAAAGCCACAAGAAACATATGACTACGCGTCATGTAAGTCGTGTTGCGAAATTTCATTAGAGCTGTTTTCTTCATACTAAACTGAACTGTCTCGTCTGCCTCCTCATACATCAGAAACAGCGCCCTCCTGACAATAGTCAAATGTATATTTTTGGTCAGACATTACGAAAAAGTTTTAACTGCGAATGGAGATTGAAAATATGGTGATCCCAATACTGTAAAATTAAGATTTTTACTGCAAAGTGAAAACACCATTCAAAATCAGCAGTTCTCGAAAAGTTTGTACAAAAATTAAGGAAAAAGTTAAATTTGTTTTTATTAATTCCTATTTTGTTACCAAGATTTTGTTGATGAATTGAGATTTTATTAAGTTTTATTTCGTCATTAAGGTTCTCTAGTATCTATATTTTCTTAATTATAACAATTAACCTGTGTATACCTGTATAACCTGGTATAACCTGTATGTACCCGTGTGGTGACGGGTTAAGAATTTCACCACCCCCTTTCTTCCCGTGGGTGTCGTAGAAGGCGACTGTGGGATATGGGTTAAATTGTGGCGTCGGCGAGAGGCTGGCAACCTGTCACTGCAATGTCACAGTTTCGTGGCACTGAAACTTGAGTAGTTTCATGTGCTCTGCCTACCCCTTCATGGGATACAGGCGTGATTGTATGTATGTATGTAACCTGTGTATACATATCTTACGAAAGTCGACTTATATTACTAAATGTTGGTAACAAAATAGGATCAATTAAAATTTGCTGACGTGGCTATGTACAAAGTTACCGGGAACTGCTCAAATCATCCTCTAATAACTCTAATTTAAATATTTATATTTATGAATATTTCAGACCTCCGCATGAATATTTGCGGACATTTCATACATGTACACTTCCATCCCCTAACATTAATATCTTCGGTTAGCGCGATAGTTACCCATAAAATAAAGGAGCACCTTATGTACCTAGTACCCTTAGATTAATAACACGATAGTGTATCCGAACATCCTAGTGCAGCCATGTCAAGTGCGGCAGCTCGCCGGACTTGTGTGACTGTATCCAAACGGCCCTCGGCAGCTCGCAGTACTCAATGTCAAGTCGGTGAAGTCGGTCTAAAGTAAATTTTTCTACTCGTCGACTTTAATCTGTCAATTAGGACACCACAGGCTAAACTATAAGTGCTGACTTTTCAGTGTTAGATAGTCTTTGACACTTAGTCAACTAAAATATTTCATTACAGTTCACTTTTAGTTAACTGTAATAATTTCAAAAATAGAACTTCATGCTAGTTCTTTACTAATTTGCGATACCTGGCAAATTTTTCTGCATCTGAAACACGTTTTTTTTTATCTATCGCGTTATCGACCAATCAGAGACGGTTATTACAAACAATTGGTTGCCAAGTAATTCGATGTTCATACAACGGTGAACGACGCTATTAACATTATTTAACTTGAATGATGATATTTTTCGTCCATTGATGATGAAGATAGAAAAAGTATTGTATACAATAGTGATATAATATAATTAAGCTTTTCACTCTCGTACCGTACTATTAGGCCACTCAGCAAGCTTCGTGGCCTAAACATGGTACTCGACTGAAAAGCTTTGTAATTGTATCATATCACGATTGTATAAAATACTATTATTATAGTGATATAATCAGTTTTCGTAGATTTATTCCATCGCCTAATTTAAGGGTTTTTCAGTGT
This sequence comes from Leguminivora glycinivorella, assembly GCF_023078275.1. NCBI lineage: Eukaryota > Metazoa > Arthropoda > Insecta > Lepidoptera > Tortricidae > Leguminivora > Leguminivora glycinivorella. Next base: position 5,730,055 of record NC_062973.1, read on the forward strand.
TCTTGTCCTAGGACCTAGGTGATCATCATCAGTGAGGTGAGCAAGTGATTCAAAGACGTCGTAGGGGTTTTGTAGAGGTAGATAATTATCACAATTATCACAAGATGCTAAACTGTAAAAAAAACCTACTTACTCCCATCACACTGCATGTACCAGTAAGATATAAGATGTACATGTATGTAATAAGGTAAATGAATAAAATAACAAAATCACCCCAATTATGTCACAAGTGATACATGAGATGACACACAAGGTCCAGGAAGCAAAAATATCGTGTCAAATCTATTCAAAACACTGGTCCCTTCGTCCCGACATCACGGAATCCACAGAGCAAGCGCCATCTTGGAAAATGGCGAATAAAAAAAACAAAAGCCCAACAAAGATGGCCTCACTTGAATCTCGCGCACCAGGCGCCCATGAAACCGCAGAGGCTCAATGGAATGTTCTCAATGAAAGCTAGTACTTTCTTCACGCTAGAGAAAGACAGCACGCGGTGCAATTAGTAGAAAGAGAAAGTCCCATGTATAGGGACTTCTGCCCAAGTACATTGAATTTCTAATGTAAAGTGTCGGAAGTTCGTGATTGAGGGGTTGTTAGTAAAGACGTTTAGTATGTCGATGTTGAAAGTAATATTTATACCGTATCACGATTAAATAAGTACGATTTTGTAAAGCCGAGTCCGCTGCAACGTGTTTTAGTGTTTTTCTAACACCTAACATGTTTTTCTAACATAGAAGGGGCGTGGCTTAAGCGTTTTTGTTAGCAAAATCAGTCAAACATGTTTGCCGCGACAAATGGATAACATGTTAGGTGTTAGAAAACACAAAAACACGTTGCAGCGGACCCGGCTTTAAGCTACACTGGTTTGTTCACTTGACAAGTACTGAGTTAAGTGCAGAATGGAGCAGTAAGTAATACACTTTTGCCCCAAGCGATGTCGAATCAATGCACACAGTACATTAACTGAACTAGACTAGCATGACAAATACGAATGTTTCCGGAGTGATTAGTACCTATCACTCGTAGTCGAAGGAAACCCTTTTCGCACTACATTTGTATGTGTAGGTATTGCTTTAAGGAAACGATTCTTGATTTTGAGGAAAGAGAGCAAGAGTCAAATTGAGTGACAACTGTGACTCCCGAGGAAGCGAAAGAATTCCTATAATGGAATCACGAGCGCAGCGAGTGCTTCTAATTTATAATCTTGAACGCAGTGAGGGACTCAAAAGTCACGAAACTAACTAACTTTGGTCTCGAGTCGCACATACAATTTTTTACCTCAGCAGGGCTAACAAGAAGAATATATAGACATGTAATGAACGAGTATCGTAGCAAATTGCTACGACGCGACGTAACCCAAACGCAACCCATGTAAAAACCCGTCTACCATCTTTCACGCACGCACACAGGCGCACGCACACGCACGCACCCCTGACCTACGCAAGGGGATCACACACTCGAAGCACATGTGACACGACCTCCGCGACCCCCATGCAGCTCTGGTACCCGTAGCCCACATGTGCAACCCTTTCCTGACACGTGGCTTATGTGTACGCGACGCATGTGTCAGGTGTACGTGTAATATGTGTAATTGTGTATCCATGTGTTTCTAAATCTAAATTATACCTACACTACATCTACACTTTATAAACTGTAATTAATTACATGTCGGCATGCACACACCAGCTGCTATAGTGTAGTTGTGTAGTAAATGAATGTTTATCTGTTTACATATTTACACAGTGGGCACACGGCCATGGCGCAGTGACATGCGTCAACACCGCTCGCTGCACCAGGCCCGCAGCGCCGCGAGGCGATGCAGTTATTTACTCACACAACATAAAAAGAACTCTCTATTCTGTGCCCTTCGTGCAGCGTCGTAGAAAAACTGCATAGCTTCTAATGATTTGCCGTGGATGTAGTGGATCATAGTAAACTGGTTTTCTGTAGGTGTGATTGGGAAATTGTAACTGTTACCTTCGTTCGACAAATACAGTTGACCTAATTTATAACGCAGTCAGTGTCACAGACATGTTTTCCATTTTGTATCTTATTTCATTGTACTAAGGCGAAATTTTTCCTATATATTTCGCAGACGAAGTACGAGTACATTAACCTCTACATTTTCCGATGTCTTTTAAAACGGTAAAACTAATAAATGTTCCTTTGAGCTAATGTTAGCCAAGAACATTTTTGTTTGACATTTTGAAATAGACACATGAAAAAAATAAGAATATACATAGTAATAGGACTCATACGAATAAAACGGGTGTAGTGTAGGTGTATCTACCCCATGTACCATTCATGGGTAACGTCATATTCGCCTAGACATTTACGTTCTACCGCTGTGTACTTTAATCATTATCTTTTCATTGATAAAATGTAACTTTTGTAGTTACACAGGTAAACATACTCTTAGTAGTAGTCTAGTAGTTATTTATATCGGTGTAAACGTAAATAGCGTAAACACACACATGCACAATGAAAGTGTGCGTATAGATATCTTCTCGCGACGACTAGCCACCTATTACTTAGTTCGCCGTTCGTCCATCTTCTGCGAGTTAGGCGCTCCTGGTACACGGAGACCGGGTGCTTTGAACGGGTTACGTGGTTTCTACGTACCCACACAGTTTTACTGAGAATTTGTATACCTTATTGCAATCTAAAAAGGTCTACCTTCAGTTATTTTGCTGTTAACACACGTATGCGGTTATCACACTGCACACTGCTATGGCACGCTGCTTAGATGTGAGAAAGAGACAGCTATGTGTATAGTATAGTGATGTGAGGATGAGTCTACAGCAGCGTACAGCTACACTGGAGCGGCGTGAGGATTCGCGTTCAATGTGAAGACCGTCGACCGCCATACAGACGCAAAGTGTGGTTGTGGTGCAAAATTAGGAAACCCTCACCCTCATGAAATCTGAAGGTTATGTTTAGGTAGTTGCTAGACTAGACACATGGTGTGCTGCGTTGTATTAGATATCATGCTATTACGACGAGGACAGATCGTATGACATTTTTTTTTAACCCAGCAGATTTAAAATACTCTTATAACAAAGTGTACCAAGATTCGACAGACACGGCAATCTATTTGTACAACAGACGCACGACTAGCACGAGCGATCCTGTAAGCGTTCCGTTTTTCCTTAAATTTTTGAGGTACGGAACCCTAACAGCAGCAATGTATATTTAGCTACTGTACGTGTATAGGTAATGGAACAGGCAGGACATCTCAGGACCAAGCCGACCAAGCAACATCTCTTTATAAACGTTTGCAACTGGTGAATTATTTTTTCGTTACATGCCATTCATTCATTCATTCTACATCAACCGGATCAAATAGAAGTATTATGATTTATGTGGTTGTACTGTACAACTTAAATTGAACGTTAATATTTCTTACTATGGATTCCCTTTCCAATACATAAGCGACGCCCTACGCAGAAAAACCATTAGCGCAAATGCCCCTACTCCGAACTCGAAACGAAACACATACGCTTGAGATACATGTATACTGTATCGTATGGCGAGGATTCACCCTCGCGAATACCGCCTCGGTGCCATGAAGTCCTGGTGACAATTGACGTCACATGACGCAACACGTTCTGCAGGAGCTTCGCAACAAGCTTTAGCTTATAACTTATAAGAGCACACATGGTGTTTAAATTCCGTATAACGCCACTCAATGTAACGAGCGTCTTGTTTTTAGCTGTTTTTAGGGTTCCGTACCAAAAAGGTACAAAAGAAACCCTTATGACGCCGCTCTGTACGTTTGTCTGTCTGTCACATTATTAAATATCTCGAGAACTACTTAATCTACTTTTGCTATCGCTTTGAAATTTGGAATACTTATGGACATCGTTAACCTCTACAAATTGAAAGTATTTTTTTAATTATTAATATTAATTACAGAAAATGGCCAAAATGAACGGGGGGCAAACTTTAAATTTCAAGTAACTAGGTCAAATGGGGTACCGTTAGAAAGAGCTCAAACTGTATACATATCAAAACTATTTTTCATAATTTTTTGGTTTAAAAAATGTTTTTTGAAGGAAAATGTAAAAAAAATACCGTTCCCCCTTATCTCCGAAGTTTACCCAACATAATGAAATTTTCACCAAACATGGCTATTATAATAAATATTATAGGACAAATAAAATCGTACACGTATCTTGAGAATCTTTTTTTTTTAATTTTATAGAAACCTTTCAGTTTACATTTTAAAAATAACAATGAAATTACCTGCTTTCAAATAGTGGCAAAATGATTAAAATCGGGTCACGCAATAAATGAACAATTATCCCATAAAAATAATCTTCCGTAATAGCTCGCGCGCATTTGTTTACTCGATTTGCCGATAGATGTCGCTGTACGTTGGACGCTCATTTCCTACATGGCGTTTTTCCTGATATAATGAGGTCGGTTCAGGAGCGTCCTTGCGACATGAAAATGTCGTAAGTCGCGTAAACTATTGAAGTCGAATAGTCTTGATTTTATTTGGACGTTGTCTAACAATAAAAATATTGTATATTAAAATATTACTTGTTATGTGGGAAATTGAGTCTTGAGGGATTTAGTCAAGTCTGTAGAGTTCTATGAATAACATTTTGATAAATTTAAAAGTGGAAAATGTCTGCCTTGGGTGAGACTTGAACTCACGGCCTCTGGCCTCAAATTTCGCTGGCTTGGTTGATGTCTTGGTGGCTCAGTTGGCAGAGCGCTGGAGTATCGATCCAGAGGCCGTGAGTTCAAGTCTCACCCAAGGCAGACATTTTCCACTTTCAAATTTATTCTAAGCCTAACGGCATCGATTGCAGACGTTTCTGCTAATCAGAAGTTAAAATTTAACATTTTGATGATTCGACTATTGAAAGTTTGTACGGAATAACGGAACCCTCGGTGAGCGAGTCCGACTCGCACTTGACCGGTTTTTTTCTTTAATATTATCTTTCTCAAACTTACAATGTATCCGGACTATTGCAACCTCCAGACTTTAATTTGCTGCGGCAAGCCGTCGCGAATTAACTTACTCTCGTTAACAACATTCAACTTACGCTCCATGTTCACAATTTTCTTTTTTAACCCCAGGCGCAAAAACGACGGGGTGTTATAAGTTTGACGTGTCTGTTTGTCTGTCTGTGAGTGTGTGTCTGTCTGTGGCATCGTAGCTCCCGAACGGATGAACCGATTTAGATTTCGTTTTTTTTTTGTCTGAAAGCTGACTTAGTCGGGAGTGTTCTTAGCCATGTTTCATGAATGTCGGTATTGTCGGTATACTATGTCGCGGTTGGGGTTTTTTTCAAAATTTTAATTTTGTGGTTAGGTTATTCTTTGCTAGTTTGAGAAAAGCACTATACATACATGCCTCGCCGCGCCGTGAAAAGGGCTTACGCCATGGCTTGCGTGGGCGACGGTCGCGCGATGGTCGCGCGACGGCGATGCGACGCATACGAAATCAAACCTTATCGATATGGAAGTATGAGACGCGACGGCGACACGCAAGACACGGCGTCACATGCTTCGTATCACTTTCCGGATATACCGGCCTACTCAGCCGGTATCTTCTCTCCCGGCGACGACCGAACTGGCCTAGTGCGTAGTGACCCTGCCTGCTAAGCCGCGGTCCCGGGTTCGATCCCGGTAAGGACATTTATTTGTGTGATGAGCACAGATATTTGTTCCTGAGTCATAGATGTTTTCTATGTATACACCCTGTTTTTATTGAATTCCGTTAACTTTGAGGGAAGGTTCTTTAGATCAAATACAATTAATTTCTCTAAAAAAACTAGCGTCTTAACTCTTACGGTTACCGAGTTATTAAAAAAATAAAAATAATTACTGAACACGTGCCTTTACCACTCCCTAATGTTATTTGTTTTGACATGTGCCGTCAATCACTTGACACTGACTTAAATGTTATCCTTAAGGGTCTCTCACACTGATTAATTCATTTATTATGTATAAAAACGATGAAAAAAAAATTTTTTGCGAATTTAACTAAAAGTGATATACAGGGTGGTTCCTGATAATGAACCTAACAACGTGTGGAATTTAACGGATAACAAAAAAAACACGGTGTATAAGTACCCATAAGTATGTTTATCGTCGTTTAGCACCCATGGTACAAGCTTTGCTTAGTTTGGGGCTAGGTTGATTTGTGTAAGGTGTCCCCACAATTTATATTTATTTATTATTTCCTAGCTTTTGCCCGCGGCTTCGCTCGCGTTAGAAAGAGACAAAAAGTAGCCTGTCACTCTCCATCCCTTCAACTATCTCCACTTAAAAAATCACGACAATTCATCGCTCCGTTTTGCCGCGAAAGGCGGACAAACAAACAGACACACACACACTTTTCCATTTATAATATTAGTATGGATTTATCGGACGTAATGTACTATTTTCTATAGATATTTCTTGCTTGTCTAGGCACCGCTAGCTAGCTTAACCTTATTGTATATGCATCATTTATATTTTTGACTATATTGACAACATGTCAAAATTAAAATTTTAATATATGTATGTATAATTGTCAAGGTCATGCATTAAAGAGTTAAATAATGTAAATATCAAGACAAAACCTCCCTCTCCTCTAAAAACCAAATACATCAAATATCTCCCCCATATGCCCCATTGACCTATGTAGTGGAAAATTTCGCTGGCTTGGTTGGCAGAGCGCTGGAGTATCGATACAGAGGCCGTGAGTTCAAGTCTCACCCAAGGCAGACATTTTCCACTTTTAAATTTTATTCTAAGCCTAGTGGCATCGATTACAGACGTTTCTGCTAAACAGAAGTTAAAAATTTAAATTTTGAGGTTAGGATATTCTCAAATATGTTCCTGAAAATTGGCCGCGAAGTTTCAGGTGTGTCGTTAATGGATTTTTCTCAAACATGCAATGAAATATTGTCTTTACGTTCCTTACAATGGGCTGGGAAGTATCGCTTTTTGGGCGCAACAACTCGAGAGGACTGTAAAGAGATTTCATATTATTTTTTAGGCCTAGGCCTGCAAAGTAACTTTTTTTTATAAAATATTGTCCTTTAGAGCATTTATTTTTATTTCATTGTATGTTTGATAAAAGCACTATACATGCCTCGGCGTGAAAACGTATTCCCGGCCTCGTATCCCTATCCGGTATATACCTACCCACTTGGCCGGAAATCCTCATTTTCCCGGCCTCTGATGTAATGTACTATTTATACAAATCTTGCAGCCCTAGGCCGGCAAAGTCCTCTTTTTCAATTTCCAGTCACGGATATTTGTGACATAACATCTAAGTATTTAGCCATCAAAAAAACTATAAGGGGCTTTCCAGACGTGCCGACTGCAATTGGTACAGGGCCTAAGCTTTGATCGCTCCGATATGTTTGATGGCGACTGTACTATGCACAGAGCTTAGAGTCCGACTCTACAAATTCTAATAAAAAGAACGCGAAAGCTTAACCCTTTCGCCGCCATGTGCCATGATAATATTAAAATGTCATTCGTGTCATCAACGCCATGTCAAAAATTGCAACTGTTATAAAAACAAAACAACCCGTCAAGTCGTAGCACACATAGAATAAGTCACGTCTTTATAAGTATACTCTCTAACTTTTTTTAGTGACGCATCCCGTGACGTCCCGTCCCGCCTACAATGTTACCCCCGCATTGTTTGTGCCCGAATCTCTGCTCCGCTCATAATGTCCTGGTAGAAAAAGGGGGCAAACCATTGTTCTCACGCACACGCACTTTTTTTTATTTACTCATCGTTTTGGTTGATGTCGTTGTGATTTTGATTTTCCATTGATCTTCCGTTTGAGGTTAGAATCCGATTAATTCTAGGATCCTACTTAAGTAATTTGTATAATAATAGGATAGGGTAAAAAGCAAAATCAAGTATCAATTTTATCTTAAAATAAGTTAGCAAGATCGCTTAGGTACACTTTTGTAGAAAAAGTTCTAGAAGATCATCTTCCTAATGATGTAAAAGCGCGTGAAAGAGACATGTTTTGATGTAACAAACTAAAATGTGTGAGAATGAAAGGGATGTCCATATGTTACAAGTATTGCAACTCAATTTGAGATTAAGGGAATACAGTGAAACTTAACGACAGCATTTTATGTCAATATAAGCTTTATCATACAGTTTTAAGAGCGAAGTTACAAAGGGCTTAGTAAACTTTATGTCCCTACTGTTCATCCCTTTATAAAGCTTTAGGGACTGGCTTGTAACACGGGATCCTGAGGGTCATGTGATCCTGGTGACAAAGTCGGGAAAGTTACAAAACGAAAGTCCGATCGTACCTACTCGTAGGCGACGCCATTTTGGGTCGTAAGCGCGGTGAAAAGCTCCGGCTTTCGCCCGTCCGAAAGCTCAGGGAGGTTTTAGTTTTATGCGTTATTGACCATGACATGGGTTTTATTTGGGTGGTGATGGTAATGGGTTATTTTATTATGACGGTGGCGGAAAATTAATACGCGAATGTTCTGTTATTGGCACTTATATCTGAATGTAGGTACTAAGCGAAAGATGTTGAAAGCATAATAAAAAAGTCTTCTCCGAGACCACGGGGACAACGCCGTCCTTAAAAAGTTGGAGGTCAGTTTAATATATTATAGTCATACGCGATTAAGTCCCGATTTTAAAAATAATTATGTGTAATAATAGTGAAAGTTTAAATCAGTGTTAAGTTGAAAGCACTTGGAATTTTAGAAACAAAATTAAAAAGCTCAGTCCCATGTCCCACACACCACACATCATCATTTCATCATTTCAGCCATTAATCGCCCACTGCTGAGCACAGGCCTCCCTTCGTGTACCCCACTTATCCCGGTCCTGGGCTAATCTCATCCAGAAGTGCCCCGCAGTTTTTCGAATGTCGTCCAGCATCTATGAAGAGTCTTGGAAAGTTTAGGCACGGCACATGTTATTGCAATAACATTATATCTCATTTTCATTACAATTCGAACGGAGTTATATTTTGTACCTCTTGTATTATACTCACGTCTGTATTCCCGAAATGGGTAGGCAGAGCACATGAAAATGCTGAAAAGTTTCATTACCATCACTTTTAACGATTAAGGGGATGAAATAAAACGAAATTGTGACATTGAAGTGACAGGATACCGACGCCATAATTGCACCCATGTCCCACAGTCGACTTCTACGACACCTACGGGTACACAGGACACGGGTAATGATTCGATTTGAATAGAAGGGATGTTAAAAGGTACGACTTTATTTCCGTGATATTTTTTACCTGGTAGAGAACACTGGGTAGAGCCCTACAACTTGGCTCCATAGTCCATGGTAATCGTGCTTTACCAAGTATTCTCTAAGGTACAGCGGGGCTAGTCTCGACTGGGGGGCAAATGTAACTGGTCCATTTTTTCCATGTTTTACAATGTTTGCATGTTTGCATTATTAAATAGAGTGTCCATCGGTTATACATAATATATATAGTAGGCGTGTTCAGTGGATACATGTAGAACTCAACATCATAGTGTAATAATGGAAAAAATTAATTAGTTACAATTGCCCTCCAGTCAAGATTTGCCCCGCTGTACCTTATTCGAATATATAAATGCACTTATTTAAATTATGTATATCGTTAAAACTATTTAATAATTTTTAATCTGCAATGTTGCAATAGCGCTAATGAGAAATAGCATCTTTGGCATGCTTTCGACAATTTACATTTATAAATAGTACCTATTCCAAACCATATTAGAGCGCTTAATACAAAATACAATTTACTTCATTCCTCATTGAAAAATACTATTATGCCTACGATTAATAAATTTATTAATGATAATAATGACTCGACATTGTATTAGAATTTTATTATTAGTATTATTACCTATATGATAAATTGTATTAAATTGACATCTATTGTGAAAATTGTAATGAAATTTTAGGTATTATTGTTTTAATCTGCCATTATTTCCATTGACATAGCATTTTAGAAAATATTGTTATTGTGATTAAATAATTTAGATTTCCTTTTTATCTGTAGATCTTCATTCATTTTATTTAAATAAAGAGATATTTGTTCAATGTACAATCTTAAACAAATAAAATATAATAAAAAAAAATCCTTTTAGTTTAGATATGCATACGTTTAGCTTGATAATCGCACGAGACAATGTTGTACACCTGCATAGTAGGTAAAACATAGAATAGCGCTGACATTAATGTATTTTCCCCTCACTAGCTCGGAAACACGTGTTTTGTCCTTTAATACCAGCAGGTAAAACGCATTTTATCCACTAGTGGGTAAAGTAATTTGACCTTGGATAAGGTCAAATTAACTGCTTTAAAATTGATAAAAGTAGGTGAATCTAGTAATAAGGATGATTTACCACCTGTGGAACTACTGGAAGCAGTGATAAACGCATTTTTGCGTTATAGTTTCCTCGCTGTAGTGAGGGGAAAAGTGTTACACTTGGGTGCAAATGTATTTTACTTCTCGTGTGTTAAAAAACTCACAAGTTCAGGATTCTATTCTCGAACCACTCGCTTCGCTCGTGGTTCAACTATAGAATCCTTTCACTTGCTCGTTTTTCAATTCCACACTCGGCGTTAAAATACAACTTTGCCCCCTTGTATAACAAATAACTATTATCACCTTTTCTGTAACCTATGTTTAACAAAATAAAGAATTGATTGATTATAAATTATGCAAATATCTGTTTCATATATTTAAGTACAGATAAATAAGATAAATAATTTGTAAAATATTAGCAAAAATAAAATAAGTCGGCTGCAAGCGTAAAAATGCAATTTACTTGCATAATGCACTTGTATTGTTATCATCGGTCGTTGTCACCGTTGTCACATCTCTCTCTCATGACTCACTGCATCTAACCTTCAAAACGTCCGATCTCCGCACCAACTGTCTTGTACTTACGACCTTTTGTGTCGCATGCATTGTAACTCTCGAAACATCCTATCTCGGTACTAGTTTTAAATGCATATACGGCCTTTGTGTTTTTATTGTATTGTGCGTGCATTGCAATGTCAAAGGGGCGGTCGTTGGCCGTATCCTTGAGTATCCTTGAGGCAGGACTTACAGCCTCTTACATTAATATGATGCCTTGGTAGCTCGCAGGATATTTCGTCCCTTTGGGAATACCGTCCGACCTGAGGGCCCACACAGATTTCTTTTATTTTTTGTTTATTTTATTTTATTTTTGTATATGACGTAGCGTAGGGTGTCTTTAAGATCAAGTTACTTATGATATGATTTATCACGCATATGACTATGCATTTTATATTATATTCCATCTTTACATGGTATTGATAAATGCTACAATTGCATGTAAGAATTCTTTGTAAAAATTCCAAAATGGTATCTTTTCTTTTATGCAACCTTAGTGTGCGCCGATGTCACCTCGATGGTTTTAAGGCGCGTGGGAGTATTGCCCAACTAAACTTACGATGTAAGGAAGAAAGGACTCCTTACAACCTCTGAAGTCCTTGTACTTGTTGACGTCATTCCAATAGAATTCACATCCCTTGGGTACCTCACCGGGCAATGAACTTTCATCCTGCACTTGATTGGTGAAGGATATTTATGATTGTAATAACATTTTATCTATTTTTATACATTGAGTAAAACCTCAGAACAAAGCAACATCATAAATTGTTTTGAAACTGTTGATTGACGCGGCTACGCCCCTTACGCAAAGGGAGCAAAAAAGGATCCCCCAGCGCGAGAACGAGAGGGAGAGTCGCACCCGTTGTTATCCTTGTCGCTCTTGCGAGCTTTAGAGGAGCTTTTCTTGGCGAGCTCCGCTTGGTTTATGTGGCTCTGGTAGATTCCCGCGCCGGGAACGCCGCTGTCGCTAGCCGCTTTCTCCTTCTTGAGGGGTTTTATAGAATTAATGAGGGGGACGGCAATGTCGCGTATCCGAAGCGACTACCCCATTATACACTTTTGGCACATCACGTGCATGCAACTGTGACAATAATACGCGTGGTGTTTAACGGTTTATTAGAAGCTTGTCGGGAAGGCAGGTTAAAAAAAAAACCGGCCAAGAGCGTGTCGGGCCACGCTCAGTGTAGGGTTCCGTAGTTTTTCGTATTTTTCTCAAAAACTACTGAACCTATCAAGTTCAAAACAATTTTCCTAGAAAGTCTTTATAAAGTTCTACTTTTGTGATTTTTTTCATATTTTTTAAACATATGGTTCAAAAGTTAGAGGGGGGGGGACGCACTTTTTTTTCCTTTAGGAGCGATTATTTCCGAAGATATTAATATTATCAAAAAACGATCTTAGTAAACCCTTATTCATTTTTAAATACCTATCCAACAATATATCACACGTTGGGGTTGAAATGAAAAAAAAATCAGCCCCCACTTTACATGTAGGGGGGTACCCTAATAAAACATTTTTTTCCATTTTTTATTTTTGCACTTTGTTGGCGTGATTGATATACATATTGGTACCAAATTTCAGCTTTCTAGTGCTTACGGTTACTGAGATTATCCGCGGACGGACGGACGGACGGACGGACGGACGGACGGACAGACAGACATGGCGAAACTATAAGGGTTCCTAGTTGGCTACGGAACCCTAAAAAAGATCGGAGTTAAAAAAGGAGTTATTTTTGGATAGCGGCAGCAAGTCACTTTTTATCTACAGGTTTTAAGTTATCATGCTCGTTTAAATTTTCCTATTTTCCGCACTTGTATCGTATTGTAATGTAATGTACCAATGGTGTTCTCGTAATGTTTCTAAAAGCTTGGTGGCATTGTACGAGTACAGTTAGTACAAATTGACTAGTACAGAATAAGCAGTGGCGATATTCTTGAGTGCTTTATAAATCTCAATTATCTAATCGTTTGTAATTAACTGCCATGTTGACTTTATGCATTTGTGAGAAATGGATAAGACACTTAACTAATCTGTTCAGTAACTTTTTATGAAAATAGGATTTGTAGGTACATCCGTTTTCTAAATCCATCAGAAAATGTTAGGTGATTTAGACGCCTTCAGTCGATTTTATATTGTGCAATAAATCTTTCTTACTTATATACATTTGAATTGGACTTTTCTTACTATCAGTTGTTTGCCGGACTGAAATCATTTCAAATAGATTTTTTTGCACATTTTTGGTATAAATTGTACAGAAATGACCAAGGTTCATGGAAGATGACACATAATATTATGTATCTTTTCAGTATGTCAAGCCGTGCTCCGTACCACCAACGTCACAACCACGATGGCCCCACCAACGCTACCCACTCTGCCCTCCCCTACCGAGAACCAGCTCTCTGTATCCTCCGTGACCTGCCCTGATGACGTCAGCACGAGCCCCCTCCAGCGGCTGAGGAGAGCCATGAGGGACACGATGTATACGCAGATGAGCAGCTTCTTTGATGCGTTCCTGGTGTTTTACAGCGACGAGCACTTGGTATGTAGTCTTGGTAAAAATTAGGTGGCTCTTTCCGAGAACCAGCTATCTATGGCAGCTATCGGTATCCTCCGTGACATGCCTTGACAGCCCAGGGTGGCTAGCCGAATGGCACAATCGCTCACGAAACGAAGCGCTAGTAGATATCTATCTCTATCGCGCTTGCGTATTGGCGCGACAGAGCCAGCGGCGTATCGCTTTCGTTTGGCGTCGGAGAAATGCCATTCGGCTACGGGGCCTGATGGCGTCATCTCGAGCCCATACGATCATATAGCTCTACAAGTGAATTTGAACTTCATCTAAACACCGCCCAGCAAACGACACAGAAAATAGAGAAGTGTTTCTTCTTTGTAAATTGCGTGTACGGATGTTCATCTTCCACACTTGGAATCGATTTGAAAGTGAATAGCTACATATCTTCTTTCTCGGTTCCCATTAGTTCTGCAAGCTTCAATTAGTCCCAACAGTTCCAAATTTCATATCCTATATTTTACAGAGCGAGGAACCGCCAGCGGACGAACGGCGCCTACAATACATCAGCGGCTGGGACGGAGCCGGTATTGCCGTAGTTCTGGCACAAGGCGAAGCAGCAGTCTGGGTGGCCAGTGGTGATGTGGGAAGAGCAAGGGCTTCTCTGTCCTGCTCTTGGTTGATTATTGATGCTGATGACTCCGGACAGCCTAGTATCGCTGAGTGGATTACGGTGAGACTGAGATTCTACATAAATTTCTTTGCCTGGATATTTCCCTAGTACAAGTGAAGCAGCTTAGCAGTCTGGGTTGCCAGTGGTGATGTGGGAAGAGCAAGGGCTTCTCTGTCCTGCTCTTGGTTAGTTATTGATGTTGATGTCTCCGGGCAGCCTAGTATCGCTGAGTGGATTACGGTGAGGTTCTACATAAGTGTCTTTACCTATATATAAGTAGCTTTTCTCAAACATGGTATGAAATATTGATGTTATGTGCCTTATAATTGGCAGCGAAGTATGACGTTGCAGGTGCGGCTAGGACGATTGATAGATAATGGAATTTCATACAAACCTTGCAGGCCAAGGCCGGCAAAGTCTTCTTTTTTAATTTCCAAACACAGATAATTGTGACATAACATCCAGGTATTTAGCCAATTAAAAAAAAAACTATAAGGGGCTTTATAGACGTGCCGACTGCAACTGGTACGGGCCCTAGACAATATTTGATTTTGGGTGCGTTTTGTTACAAAAAAATTTTTTTCGTTTTTTTTTGAATTTTTTTTTAACTTTTTGTTTTTTTATAAGCGTATACGGGGTATCAAAGGGGAACGAAAATTCGATTATTTTTGCGCTACGACGCACCGTTTAGGAGATACAGCCATCCAAAGTTACTATTTTCAGTAGACTTTATTTATTTCATACCATGTTTGAGAAAAGCACTATACATACCTCGGCGGGAAATGGGGTTGCCCGCCTCAGACCTATCCGGCTATATGTCTATATGTCTTCGGCCGGCAACCACCTTTGTCCCGGCCTCTGTAGTAATGTACTATTATCCTTTGTAGCTGGTAAGACAGACACTTTTTCTGTCTTTCGTGCTTTAATATTAATAAGTTCGTTAAACAGACGATAGCGCGACCATCCCTACTGCAGTAAGTACTAAATAACCTATTTAGTTATTATGGGTAACGTTAACTCCATCCTTTTATGTCCGTAAAAGTGTGGCGTTAAACATTGATAGTCAATTAAAATGGGTCAAGGTAGTGCTCGGGCCATGGCCAATTGGACACCCTATTAACCCTCAGACTTTATTGTTTTACTTTCCCCAATGTCATTGCTTCATAATCAGTTGACTTAGGCATGTGAATAGAATAAAACTATTACTATCACGTGCGTAGCTTATTCAATAAACATTCTTGAAGGTCGAATAGGTATCTCTTAAGATTAGTACGAGTACATTGCTCCTGGAAAGTTATGTATGAAAATCTTGGCATAATTAATGGAAGATTTTTTTTTGACTGGGATATGTACATTATAGGTCGAAGTTATTTTTCATCAACCCTCCCCATCCCTCCCCCCTCTGCGTCACCCAAACAAATTTCGACGATTTCGTATGCATTTTGGGCGAAAACTTAACATTCATTAAAGAAAATTGCAGGAAAGGACCAACTTTCGTGATGGATCACGCGAAAACTATAAGTGCTAGAACCAAAGTGTCAATGAATGATTTGTAGTAAATTTATTAAGGATTACTTCGTTCTTACGCGCTTTTTCTGTATCTTCAACAGTTTTGTCAGAAATCGAGAAAAACCGCATTTTCGGCACTTTAAGGGAGGGTAGAGGGGTGACGCAGAGGGGGGAGGAGTGGGGAGGGTTGATGAAAAATAACTTCGCTCTATAACGTACATATTCCAATTAAAAAAAATCTTCCATTAATTATGCCGTAATTTTAGCTAATTTCCCCGTATAGATCCTCATCATTGGCCTTTATTCCAAACTGATGACGACCCCATAAGGCTATAACGAATCCCACCTTCACTTTAAATACGACCGACTCGTGGTCACTTCTTTAGTAACCTTTATACTGGAGTACAGACTTACACATACTTAATTTTACAGACCCGCATCGGCCACACCGGTCGCGTCGGCGCCGACGCTCGCCTCGTCTCCATATCTGAGTGGTCAGCTTTGGCCACGGGGCTACAGCCTAGTGGAATATCTCTGGTCCATGTGCCGACGTTACTAGATCAGTTATGGAATGAAGAGACGGAGCCAGAACGGCGAAGACCGGAACCTTCCAGGATCGTGGCTAGCTTGCATCAGAACGACTGCACAGGTTTGGTCACACCTGATAATAGTATCTCTTCAGTCTTCTCCATATCCGTGAGGTCAGCATTGGAACTTACAGCCAAGTGGGATATGTCTGGTCCATGTGCCGACATTACTAGACCAGCCGTGGAAAGAGGGGACGGAGCCAGGACGACGAAGACCGGAGCCTTTGAGGATCGTGGCTAGCTTGCATCAGAACGACTGCACAGGTTTGGTCATATCCTGATAATATACTGATATGTCGTTCCTCCTCATCCAAGTGTGTCTCTTTAGGAGTATCACAGTGATCAATATTGATGCCTGCACCTCCAATTATGCTAAGTTTGCTTTGACATATCTGTACCAATGCATACTCACGCATCTTTTCACATTTTTACGTCAATCTTCGTGACCGATTTACTTCACTGTGATTATATTGATGTCATAAAATCAAAAAAATACTTATTTATTGTTTCTGATAGTCACTTACTGCTTTTTCTCCAGGACTCAGTTGGCGAGACAAAGTATCCTTCGTCCGCAATGAGCTCCGCGTGCTCGGAGCCGATGCCATGGTGGTGACTGCTCTCGATGAGGTAGCTTGGCTTCTGAACGTGCGTGGGCGGGATCTTCCTTACGCCCCGCTTCTGAAGGCCTTCGTCGTTGTCAGCACCAGGTAATGCCATCATGATCCCTGTAGGATGTAGGCATGAACTTGAAGACTGGCCTGGAATGATGACAGCTCTCGACGAGGTAGCTTGGCTGCTGAACGTGCGTAAGCGGGATCTTCCTTACGCCCCGCTTCTGAACGCCTTCGTCGTTGTCAGCACCAGGTAATGCCATCATGGTCCCTATAGAATACAGTTATGAACTTGGAGTATAATCTGTCTTGGTGTGTAGCTATGTTGATATCCGTCTTAGACAAACCAGTAGATTGGCAATTGAACCAGTATGCTGCTAGCTTCAAGCTGCTTAAAGCATTGGAAAGAACCAAGTATCATGAGCCCAGTCAGTGATTATGACTCTCGATGACCTGTTAAACGCGCATGATCTGCTTTACACGCCGTAACGTAACGTGTTATCAAGGCATAATTATAGTTATTTGTTATACAAGGGGGCAAAGTTGTATTTTAATGCCGAGTGTGGAATTGGAAAACGAGCAAGTGAAAGGATTCTATAGTTGAACCACGAGCGAAGCGAGTGGTTCGAGAATGGAATCCTGAACTTGCGAGTTTTTTAACACACGAGAAGTAAAATACATTTGCACCCGAGTGTAACACAAAACTTTTCCCCTCACTATAGCGAGGAAACTACAACACAAAAAATGCGTTTATCACTGCTTCCAGTAGTTCCACAGGTGGCATGGCATCTTTATTACTAGATTCATCTATTTTTATCAATATATTTTTCCCCTCACTAGCTCGGAAACACGTGTTTTGTCCTTTAATACCAGCGGGTAAAAACGCATTTTATCCACTAGTGGGTAAAGTAATTTGACCTTGAATAAAGTCAAATTAACTGCTGTAAAATTGATAAAAGTAGGTGAATCTAGTAATAAAGATGATTTACCACCTGTGGAACTACTGGAAGCACTGATAAACGTATTTTTTGCGTTGTAGTTTCTTCGCTATAGTGAGGGGAAAAGTTTTGTGTTACACTCGGGTGCAAATGTATTTTACTTCTCGTGTGTTAAAAAACTCGCAAGTTCAGGATTCTATTCTCGAACCACTCGCTTCGCTCGTGGTTCAACTATAGAATTCTTTCACTTGCTCGTTTTTCAATTCCACACTCGGCGTTAAAATACAACTTTGCCCCCTTGTATAACAAATAACTATTTTCTTTGTTACCAGGGACCTGAAGGTGTACGTGCCACAAGGCAAGCTATCCATGCCGGTACGCGAAGCGTTAGCCGTTTACAACTGCCCCATTCACAACAACAATTGTACCAGGTTCGTTACACAGCTTACTTTTTCAACTTTTACTTGTTGTTAGAGCAAAGTTACTTTTTGCGTATTCCATCTTTATTAAAATTGTATTTAAGTGAAAGCATCAGATGAAAGCGTCCAGAGGCCAACTGCGATTAGATTAGACGCGGATTATTATAAGATACAGATGTAGTACGAAAAGGGATTCCTTCGTATTCTTTCCGGAAACGTTCGTATTTATCATGCTAGTTCAGTCAATGTTAGTACATCTTGTACTGAGACTGACTGAAATAGCATGACACGTTTGTGCGTTCCTGTAACGTAACAATACGAAGGCAAATCTTTTCGCGCTAAATCTGTAGGTAGGTACTTCTTTCCGCCAATTTGAGATATTTTGATTTCTCCCTAAACACATTTTACTGCTCAGGACATACGCCTGGGATTCATATTGGACAGTGAACGGGTGTGTGAGAACCAGCTGCCCGATAACGTTCGTACTATAAACGATAATCACAAGTATCATATGCTTTATATCTGTGACCCTAAATGCGGTGGATATATGTTATCTAACAGTGGATGTGGCTACCGGGATGTGCTTGATATTGTTGTGGCCAAATATTTGGATATGTTATCTCAATGTCATATTGTACCGTCCAATATATTGGCTGTACGTTGCACATTATCTGTTCCATGTTTTAGCAAGTCTCGATAAGTCATCGTCTTGTTTCGATGTATATGCTAAATGTGACATGTCCCAAAGGCTGTACTGTGCTTGATGTTCGTTAAAGTGAATTTGATTCTTTGCGTCTTCTTTGGAGACGACATCCGAGTTTTTACTTCGTGCTTCAACACATAACAAGTACGATGATAACAAAAAACAAAAAAAAAACAGTTTTAACTAAAGTTTTAAGTAACTCGGTGTACTGGATGTAACTTCCACTCTATATCATATTTTGCAGCATAAAAGACTACTCCATGATCTACACCGACCTCCGGCGCATCACTGAGGCCAAAGTCCTCATCCCTTCCGGAGGAACATTCCAGAAGGGCGCCTCGGCAGCCATAGCCCAGAGCGTGCCTCGGAACAGAGGGTTCTACGTGCTGTCGCCTATTATGTACCTGAAGGCGCAGAAGACGAATGCCGAAGTGAAGTGTATGAGGAAGGCGCATTTGAGGGATGCTGTTGCGATGTGCACTCTTATTAGCTACCTCCAAGGAATGGTACGGTTATATATATTATATTATTACTCAAGTCTTGTCAACAGTTTTCCACCCTTTACTTGCCCTTATCCCACTCAATTTTCCACTTCTTTGGTAATTTCCATCTCATGATTAAGTATTTTACGTCGTCTAGCATAGAGCCCATCTGGTTTTTCCTTTTTGCCTTTCCTCTTACATCCCTCCTCAAAGTCCTTATCCCTTCCGGAGGAACATTCCAGAAAGGCGCCTCGGCAGCCATAGCCCAGAGCGTGCCTCGGAACAGAGCCTACGTGCTGTCGCCTATTATGTACTTGAAGGTGCAGAAGACGAATGCCGAAGTGAAGGAAGGCGCATTTGAGGGATGCTGTTGCTATGTGGTCGCTAATCAGTTATCTGCAAGGAATGGTATGGTTTCACAAATTTTAAATGATCGTATGTTGTAAAATACTTGCTTTACTTTTTTCTTCCATTCCATCCATCATTCCATCTTCCGTCAGCCTGTATGTATGTGAACCTATCTGAAATCTTTAGGTTTAGGCAGTGGTCCCACTAAATTCGAGTAAGCCATGAGCTATCAGCGATAGAAACGAACAAAAGATAGTCGCTTTCGAGTCCCGTGTCAGTAAAAGAGACGCGATGATGGCGCGAGCGAGTTACGGCTCAGCCACGACATTGGTCTAAGCGTGACAGCGGTGAGCGGCGGCCATACATTGGAGCGAGACACAGCGATGGGACTTTTCATTCGCACGTATGGCTGCCGCTCACCGCTGTCGCGCTTAGACCAATGTCGTGGCTGGGCCGTTATGGTTCATCGCCGAGCGTTGAACTGTAAATCGCTCGCTCTCTCTTTTATTTACACGAGAGCGACTATCTTTTGTTCGTTTCTATAGTCAATAGCTCATCGCTTACTCGCTCCTGGTAGGACCACTGCCTAATTATACATAACTAGCTTTTGCCCGCGGCTTCGCTCGCGTTAAAAAGAGACAAAGTAGCCTATGTCACTCTCCATCCCTTCAACTATCTCCACTTAAAAAATCACGTCTATTCGTCGCTCCGTTTTGCCGTGAAAGACGGACAAACAAACAGACACACACACTTTCCCATTTATAATATTAGTATGGATTATTAGAGGTATGTACTTAGGTATAAACTAATACATGAAAGGGGAGTCCGTAAATCTTCATCAAGACCTACGCATGAGGCGTCATTCAGCTCAAATACTTATTAAACCCTCCCAGATACAATCAAGGAATATACCAATTGTCATATTTAAAAAGTGTAATGAAAATGTGTAGGTAAAAAAAATATATTGCATTTCAGGTAAAAGGCCAGTCCGAGCTCTCAGTAGCCATGAAAGTAGACGTGACCCGCGCCACGCAGGCCAACTACGTGGGCCCGGCGATGCGCACGCGCGTGTCCTTCGGCGCGAGCGGCGCTGACCCGGACTACCGCGCCACTGTGCAGTCTAACCGACAAGTGTTCAGCAACACTACCCTGGTGATACAGTCTGGAGGACAATATATAGGTAATAAGTTCTTTTTAACGACAGCTTCTGACCTACGATCTGTCAGGTTGAATTGAACCGAAGCCAGAGGGGACCCAGCAGATAGGAAGGCGCGGTGCGAGCTTATGAAGGTCCTTTGCACCTGTGGAGGTGCCCCAGAACAACAACAACAAACTAGGTTTTCTCTTACACATTTGCATTTGTGACCCAATATATTTTACTACCTTGGCTACTGCTACTTTTAAAGCATTTGAGATATCTGAAACAAAATTCGGGAAAATAAAGCTAGTTACTCAATTACTTTCTTCCTGGACTTTTAGTAATATACTATCAGGCAATATAGATCGATTCGTTCACGAATAAACTATTGTATCGTATTGATTTGACAAATCTGCACGCAGTCGTGAATTACACGATTTGTATTGTATACAATCCTACCGGCTGCGCCATGTAATATTATGATATTTCTATTAATAAAAACGCCACTTATATTCAAGTAGACATCTACTCCACGGGTACTCTTAATCTATTACAATGTGTTTCGCGACCCTCTATGTCGAAACTGCAAACGAGTTGTTTTATTTCCAGAGGGCACAACCTTGGTGACCCGCACGCTCCACTATGGCAGCCCTCAGGCCAGCGAGCGTCGTGCATACACGACAGTGCTGCGCTCTCTCGCGGCGTTATCGACATTTCAACCACCAGCGGCGTTGCCGGCTGCCCACGCAGATCCTATCGCTCGCGCACCGCTGTGGGCCGCGAGGCAAGACTATATGAGGCCCACGGGCTTCGGAGTTGGTGCAGCTAATCATAGAAAAGAAGGTAAGCTGAGGGCTTGCCTAGTTTATAAGCTCAATAAGTACTACATGACAGTGCTGCGCTCTCTCGCGGTTCTGTCGACATTTCAACTACCAGCGGCGTTGCCGGCTGCACATGCTGATCCTATCGCTCGCGCACCGCTGTGGGCTGCGATACAGGATTATATGAGACCCACGGGTTTCGGAGTTGGTGCAGCTAACCATAGGAAAGAAGGTAATCTGAGGGCTGAGCCGGCTGGGCTAGTTTATAAGCACTATGAGATACGCGCACATGACACAGTTCTCCGCTTGAGGCGCTGTTGCCAACCATTGAAAACCACTACTCATTAAAAAAATTGACGTAAGCTGTGCTGATGTGCGCTTCAATCTTGCTTGTGCCCACATTCAATTTGAGTCGTGTACGATTATTAACCGCATACTATTGATTATGTTTTTATGTTACAGACCCCGTTGTCGTTGACTACAGACAAGACAAAAACCTGTACACACTATCGGAAGGATACTTTATCACAGTCGGTTAGTATTTAATTATTATGTTTTGAACATGTTACGAATCACCTACCGTAGCGTAGTAGGGTTTAGGTCACTTCCAAACGTTGGTCAGTCCGTAGGCGGGGCGTTCTAATATGAATCATCTTCATGTTTCTACCTAAAATCGAATCAAAAATCGAAACACTACATAATTATATATTCATGACTTTCACAGTTTTTTCTAGCATTTGCAGTTTTAGCTTAGTCGGATGTCGGTTCCTAAATCGCGTATAGTGTCCATTACAATTCTTCCTTTATTTCTTCCCCAGAGCCCGCTTGGTACGAGCCAGGCAAGTTCGGAATCGTGCTGGGGAACATTCTGGAAGTGGGCGCCAAGTCCAACGAATACCTGTACTTCACCGAGGCCACTCTGGTGCCGTTCGAGCGGAGTCTCATCGAGGTGTCCATGCTCACGGAATATGAGGTTAGTTTCGTACTGACTCTATGGGATCTGACCAACAATTTATGAATAAGGCAGTGGTCCCACCAAGAGCGAATAAGCTATGAGTTATCGGCTATAAAAACGAACAAAAGATAATCACTCTCGTGCAAATAAAAGGGACGCGATGATAACGCGGGCGAGTTATAGTTCGTAGCCGAGCTATCAGCTACAAATCGCTCGCTCTCTCTTTTACACACGGCAGCGATTATCTTTCGTTCGTTTTTATAGCCGATAGCTCATAGTTTGACCAATGGCTATGGACCAATGGTTTGGCTTTTGGTGGGACCAATGCCTTAATAACTAATCTTCGATTTTATTTGCGATTACGGAATGTTTGCTATTGGAAATGTTGGGATGTGCAATTGTGTAGACGTTATACACATGAGATATGCAGATGATGTCAAATAATTGAAAAAGTTTTGTTCGTGAAGTCAAATCCTACTGCATCATTATATTTGTCTCGTGCTGCACGTTTCTGTATTTAATTTTCTTAACCCTTTAACTGGCAAGCCAATATATTTATTACCTACATGAAAAGTCGTGAGTTCAAGCCTTCTCGGTCTGGGTGCACGCTCATATTGGGCGTGCGGCGTGAATGACAAACATTGACAGCTCATACAAGTGTCTTGAGTCAACGCTGCATATAGATATATAAAGATCGTTATCAGCGTGCTGTATTGGTGGCAGAGTATGGTTGGCAAAAAAACAAATACACAAATATTTAAAACATTATATACTTAACAAATTATGAAATATACACATATTTATAATTATTTATCTAAATTACATTGAATAAATAACTAAAATTTGTTCAACAGATTTGGCTTCGTGCACTACTTTTGACTTGAACTGGGTACTTGAATAACAATTCTAGATGGTCTTATCTAGAGTGCATTTGATTATTTGGATTAAAACAATAATTATGTCTACACTTCGCGTAATGTATTTTTATGACATAATTAATGTCATTTACGTACCTATATTGTTTTAAAAATATATAGTTCATCGGAAAAGGCTTTGTATCGTAGAGGTATAATCCTAAGAAAGTAAGTATTTATTTTGTAGTTAAGAACAAAGTGAATATTTAAATGTAAGTATTTGTTTTTTTAGCCAACCGTACTGTTTGCCACGAAAAGTGCACCTTGATAACGATCTCTATAGATATAGCACGCTCGCCCAGCTCCGCATTGAGCGTCTACTCAGGCCTTCATATAGAACAGGCCCCGTAGCCGAATGGCACTTCTGCGACGCGAAACGCCACCGAAACGCCGCAGAAATGTAGTCTGGCTCTGTCGCGCCATCACGCAACGATAGAGATAGATAGCTACGAAAGAGATATTATCGTGAGCGTTTCGTGAGCGTTTGTGCATTCGGCTATGCACACAGCTACTAAACCTTCTGCTTCAGTAAAAAAGCGGCAATATACAATCAGATTACCGTAAGATTAAGTGAATTTGTGTACAGTCAACCAATTGGAACCACTAGGCCACTCTACAACCATGTCAAAATGACAAGCAGTAAGAGATTTCTTACAATCTGATTTATAACGTCACTATGACATAGTTCTACAGTGGTCTAGGATTCCAATGGGTTGACTGTACCTACCTTTGAAGATAAGTCTCAAAAAATCGTTAGACTTTATTTTTAACGATGTGTGAATTTGTCCAGCTAACCTGGTTGAACAACTACAACAAGCGGATCCGCGACGTGGTCGGCCCCGAGCTGAAGGCGCAGGGCCTCACGGACGTGTTCTACTGGATGATGAACAAGACTGTCCCGTACCCGCTGCCCTCTAAACAGGCCAAGTGTAAGGCCAGCTCTGCCGACTGGAGGCAACCGGTTGCTGTTGTTATAGCTGGGGTTCTTGGTTTGATTATTTTGTTATAAGAATTTGTGTTAGATGCGGTTTTATGGGTGAGAACTTCGCAGAATTAAGCATAAGGTAGACCCTGATGAAATTAATCTAAAATACTCACGTACGTCATGCGTCATGATCTTGAAATAAATATGTATGGAGTAATGCTAATACTGATGTTTCAAATAATTTTATTAATTATACTGATAGGTGTACCTAAGTATATTCCTGATGTTTACTTCTGCTAATTCTGGTGGTGGTGGGCCATTTTTTTCAAAGTTGTCCACCCCACTTTTTATGTAACGCGATTCATACTCAGAATCGCGAGGTCTTTCGATCCTGATAGGAGAAAAAAAATGTCCCAAGACTTCCACACAATTTTCAAACCTTCCATTTCCGTTACCGCCATACAAAAATGTATGAAAAAATGGTAACGGAATGGGAAAAAAACCTTGGGACACTTTTTATCTCTTCATCATATCACTCTTTAGGATTGGAGGAGCTCGCGATTCTGAGTGGAGTCCACATAAAAAAATCCCAATTAAAAAAAAGCGGGGTGGACCACTTTGAAAAAAATGGCCCAGGTACTAAATACGACTTGTCGCTAATAGACGCAGTTTCATAGTAAATACAGAAGGCGAATTAATGAGATTCGACTCAGCGAGCCTATAATTAGTGGATGACAGCCTTAAGTCACCATTGGGTTTGTAACATAGGCTGCGCGTTACAAAATAACTCGAACAATTTAATTATTTTTACAGTATTTTGAACTACTTTACGCAACTTAGGCACTGGTCCCAGCAAACGCGAGTAAGCTATAAGCTGTCATTGGTAGAAACCACAGATGTCATATATACCATAGATCAAGCAAACGTATCTACTTAGCGTGTCAAATGAACTCAGTGAAATCCACTGAGTTGTCCGTCTTTAATCGCAGCTTGCAGCTTCGGGCGTCAATTTTTGTAAGTTGAAGTCAATCAAAACATAAAAAATGCCTCGTTACGTGATATTCAATTGCAACAACACAAAAATTATGAACAATCAAGAGCCTGAGACATATTTAAAATTACAGGCAAGAAACAACTTCAGTACAAAATTTGACACGCTCGGCCCCTATACAAATAGATGAACTTGTTTCTTCTATCTAAATATAGTTCTGTGGTAGAAACGAACAAAAGATGGTCGCTTCTGTTTAATTACAAGAGACGCAATGATAGCGGAAGCGAGTTATTATAGTTCGTCGCCGAGCGATGAACTATAAATCGTTCGCTCTCTCTTTCATTTACACGATAACAACTATGCTTTATTACGCCCTTTTGATGGAACTGTTGCTTTAGTTTACCTTCCCTTTTCTTTGTATTGAAAAAAACTTGTATCTTCGTCTGTCAATGAAAAGAAAATTGTAGTAAGTATGTATGGAATGCATATAGACTTACTGCGTTTTAACTTTGAGGAACAGCGTGAGATACGAGTTTTTCTAAAAGTAGTGACGATATTTGGAATGTTCTGATCAGAATAGTGTGGTGTTAGCTTGTGACTTGTGACCAAGTGTTATTTGTAAAGCTGCTTTGTGTAAAGTATATTTAAGAAATGCCTGTGTGGTGACGGGTTAAGAATTTCACCACCCCCTTTCTTCCCGTGGGTGTCGTAGAAGGCGACTATGGGATATGGGTTAAATTGTGGCGTAGGCGAGAGGCTGGCAACCTGTCACTGCAATGTCACAGTTTCGTTTTCTTTCAACCCCCTTATTTGCCAAGAGGGGCACTGAAGCTGTAGTAGTTTCATGTGTTCTGCCTACCCCTTTATGGGATACAGGCGTGATTGTATGTATGTATGTATATTTAAGAAATAATAATAATTATACTTATTATTTAATTTCACTAAAGCGAAATTTATGCACTTAGGTAGAATATGATATATTTCGAAAATTGAATATTTCATATTATTAATACTGATTGGCGAAATAACGGTAACAACACCTATGGCTACTTAAAATACGTGTGGCCTTTTATTAGATAAGGGTCCTCCTATCATAAATTATTTTAGTTGGGAATTTTGGTGAAAACGTCTTCTTATTTCTCTTGAACCACAAGGGGCCCTTCTGTCATGTAAAGCCACAAATATATGTGCCTTAGATAAGTTGAGATGTTCTTCGAAAAACAATTATATTAGCAATACCTATTTATTTACTTTTCCTAGCGTTCTACAGCAATAATACGACATTTAAGCAATAGATGACATACATGTTAAATAAATTATTGCCTGGATCATCAAGTGCCTTTACTGAAGCCTTAATTGTGTGCCTGAGTAATAACAGTCATAGGTATTTGGGGTAGTGGGGCAGATTTTTGAAATTCGATCATTCGATTTTGTGATTTTTTTCATTAATAACTATCTCTATTAGTAGCCATTTAAACACTACCAATAGAATTGAAAATGAGTGGTTATTGCCACTAGATTCTGAAATACGAGCGCTCGTTTGTTCAAAAATAGCTTTTAATCGTTTTCCACAGACTTCCGAATGGCGAAATCCTGATTTCGAGACTGAAAAATCGGTCCCCACTAAACGTATGATATACGTATATTTTTTACTAGTGGAATTATGATCAGTCCCATGGGGAAAATTGTTTATTAAGTATGACCAATTAACCACATTTACACAGTTTTCACCTAGAATAGGTGGTTTCGTATGAGTCAAAGTCTTCTCAAATCAATTAAAAAAAAATAACAATAGGCCTCCAGTCATCACATTTTAAAGTAGTCTTGTTATAGATAAGTGTTTATAGGTAGGCCAAAAAATGAGCTATATGCACCGAGTGCCTTACTGATCATGTAGTCTGTATAAAAGCTTTTAGAATAAGTTACCTCGAATATCATGCATATTATATACTGTCTTAAAAGTTTCGTGTGTTTTTTTAAATAGTTTCTACTTTATCAACTTGCTTGCGTGCATTTTTATATGTTTAGAATCAGCGTATAAAAGAGTAGAATTAGTAAGTGACAACATTGTTGGATCATTTAGATTTTTTACACAAATTGACTTAAAAGAGATACTATTTTTAGTCTGCCATGCCGTTACGTGTCTTAGACTTAGAAACAAATATTTAACTATAATTTAAGTGTTTCACATATCAAACTAAAAAATATAAATAAGTATGCAGTTTTGATATTACATAATGTATTACTGTAGGTATGCATAATATACGTTATCGTATTTATATGCATTTATCGTCTTTGATATCTCTGTTTTATGTCAGAAAAATATATCATTCATTATCAATCGTAAGTACTTGGCATACCTAAGGCAATATTTAGAAAGCAAGCAATATTTTGTCGATTACCTATTAATGTCTTTATTTTAATTATTAGGTAGATACGTAAGTATATATTAATTATAAATAATAATTATATGCAAAGTAGACTTTTCTGCTTAGTGCGTTTTCACATTATCCGATCCGATATCGGATGTCGGACCGATATCCCATACATTACAGGCGCCATCTTGGATTTTTTCCATTGAATTTCTTCCGACATCCGATATCGGATCGGATAATGTGAAAACGGCCTTACTTTTGTATCACGTAGGTGTAGTTTGTGCCATTCACAATGACGCGCTGAGTCGTCAATTCTAGCCTATAATAATATGTCATTACGAGTCAAGGCGGTCGTCATCGTGGATGATATTTTCTATAAATATCATTTGTTTCGTTTTTAGATATTAAACAAATGTTAATAATGTGTGTGAAAATTAATTGCTTGTATTATAATGCATAGTTATGAAAATAAATGTTCTACTGAAAATTACCTGTTTTTAACTCCGAATAAGTTAACTCGGTTCGGGCAAAACATTTTGCATTTCCTCTTTTTAAATTGGTATGGAAGCTGATAAAATTAAGTTTTGAATTTTTAAATTGGTATGGAAGCTGATAAAATTAAGAGTTTTGAATGATTCACGGTTATTTTCATTCGACTTATATTGACCGGGATATAGACCGTTATTATCTTTTTGATTTTTGTCGAGTTTGTTTTCTGTGATCATGTTGCATGTAACTGCGTCGTAATACCGGGAGCTCGACAAAAATCAAAAAGGTAATCACGGTCTATATCCTGTCCAATAAAAGTCTGATAAAATTAAATAGAACAGTAATATATCGGATTGAAGGACTTGATCCAAAGGGTTAGAAAAAACAAGAGTAAGACAATATGATAGCAGTTTTATTCACATTGGTCCATACGAATTGTGAATCACAATCAATTGTAATAAAACTAATTTGGTACATTTACCAAGAAAATTCGGGAAAATGGGACAAGGTATTCGTAGTTTTAGTAAATAAGATTACATACCAGTAAAGTAAGAAAATGTAATCAATTGTCCGCCGAGGCGGAGCCGAGGTCAACAAACATCTGATGCTTTATTGTTTACTGGCCAAGGTGTGTATACTATTGTTCGACGGAGCCGGGAAGAAGTAACTTCATTTAGCACAACGGCCTGAAATGTGACGCTTGCCGGCTGGTGAACAGAAAAGACTTTTTCAGAGATGATTTCTGAATACGCCCAATTTCAAAATCGGCTTGGTAAGTGTACCGGTACCACCTTGATATTGCACACATTAAATGCATCACTCTTACATAACCTCAATAAATATTTACATAAAATAGTGCTATAGCATAAAGCAGTGAGAAATTAATAATTAAATAACAATAGTAACACAGTGCGATTAACAGAAAATGCAACATTTGTTATAATAACGAGTAGTATTTTAGTAATTTGAGATAAACTTAATTAATAAAATAATCCGAAATCAACCTTACAATCTAATTAAACTCAATTTCGCTTTCACGAATGATTTTAATTTTAAAATCAATACGAACTACTTTTCAGTGATTTATGTCAATAAATAAGTAATTTGTACATGAAAATTAGACTTTTGAATATACTCATAAGGTATATTTTGGAACATGCGTAAATAATTCGACCTTGCTTCCCATTACATTACATAGCTTCGTGTTTTGCGAATACTTATAAATATGGATATCATTTTATAATAGCTATTTATCTTTTACAGCGAATATCGTCACAAATACATCTCACTATTTCATTTCTAGTTTAAGCTTCAGTCTTCAGGCTAAACCTCCGATTATACACCATTTTATTGAATTCCGTTAACTTCGGCATCCATCCATTATAGGAAACAGAGTGGCGTAGTTACTTTTCTTAAATTTGTATTTTTTTCTAAAAAAAACATACACCTGCGATGAATGTTACTTTAATTGCTGTTGAGAAACGGGCTTCACAATTAAACTCACACTAAGTGTCAAAACTATGACACGTCAATCACATATCGAACACACAAAGCCCGTTTCTTAACAGCAATTGATGTAACATCTATCGCAGGTGTATGGTGTTTTTGAGAAAAAAGTTACGAATTTAAAAAACTAACTAGGCTATTCTGTTTCCTATAATTGGCCTAACTATATGCCGAAGTTAACGGAATTCAATAAAAAACGGTGTACAAATAAATACTGACTAACTTCTTACATGTAGGTTTTGTTCTGTCATTGCACATATATTTGAACCTCATAAATTAATAATAAAGTTTGAAATTAAAGTCTGTATAACAATATAGAAGACGGTCAAGGGCTGGTGAGTCCTAAATTCTTCAGATTCTCCGCCTTTTTTTTAGTGAAAATTTTGCTTGGCCGTTTTAATAGTCTGATAGTCAATAAAATTCAAGCGAAGTAGAATTTTGTTTAAACAAACATAGCTAGTGGTAGGAAATCTCGCTGGTTTAGATGGCACACCGCTGGGCTAGTGACTCAGTGGGCGTGAGTTCACGTCACACTAGCCAGTAATTTTACGGTGCTACTGATACTGAATGGAACTCGAAGATCGGTTTGAGAGAAATCAGAATATAAAGTTTTTTAATCTGCCGAGTATTTATTCTTCAAACTTCAAGTGACAAAAAATTGTTTTATTTGTGAATTTGATTAAGTGAAACGAATTAAGACGATACAGGAGCGAAAATGCTAAATTGGAAAGGAGCCTCCTTTTAATTAGAGAATTCTAGTTTAATATACTAGTGTTATTAACTAGATTTATCGAAAAAAAATTGTCCATTAAGAACAACTCAGTTAAAAGATATGCCGAAATTTTTTTTTAAATCGAAGTTTTCGACTGTTTCCTCCTTCAAAACTTAGTCAATCGTAACGAAATTTGAGAACCTGAATAACAATGAAATAATATGTATCGGACCGTTAGTTTTTTTGGCTAATTGCTACCAATTTTGAATACCACACCTTTTTTGCGCCATAATCAATAAGGGCATTTTTGGAAATTTTTGAAAATAAGAATATCAAAAAAATCAAAATAATAGTAATCTGGGTTGAAAAAAATCATTGCTCTATCTTCAAAAACCAGGGAGGAAATAGTCGAGAGCGTTTGTATGGAGAATTGACCCCTACCGTATCGTCTTAAGAAATGATATATAGGGCCGATATTTTTAGCAATTTCAGAGTTTTTACTGCAGGGGAAAAATTCAGTGAGTGTGTGTTACCTTGGTAATCTATAGCTTAGAATAATACAATGTATTATGTTATAGTGGTTTTAAATAAATCAGTATTGCGTTGCAAATACAAAAATAATAATAAATATACCTATACATAATCTATTTAATATGGCACCCTTAACTAAAGTGCAAAAGGAAGCTCGCGTGTCAAACAAAAGGTTTTAGATCCATTTTTATAAATAGCTTTATAATCATGTTTGTTATACAGGTACATAACGCTAAGTTTCAGTGCGTTCATCTCCGGAGATCCACCATCTCGACGGTGGCTGACTGGTCGATGCGAATGTGATCTACCGTCTGAAAAATGGTTTCAAATGAAAGCTTGCAAACGGCCCTAATAGGATAACAGGTGGGCCCACACAGAGCCATGCGCGAATAGGTTGGCCATACAAACAGACCTCGTGACACACCCCCCTGGGGCCTGGGCCTTTACCACGTAACCCCCCCACGCACGAAGCTACATCCGCGCTTGCTGACAGAGCGAACAGACAATGCAATGTCGCCGACACTGGCCATTCGCCGCAGGAGGAAATTATGTGTGTTCACACAGCAGTATACTGGGTGAGGGTAACCCGGCTAAAGGCGGTAAACTGTTAAACAGAACTTACGTAGAAGAGTGGCGGGTCCTCAACGTGTGGATGGAAGCCCGTCTGCCGGCAGTTTGTGATGTACTGCATGCCGTGGTCTGGCGTTAGCGCGAAGAATCCAGTCCTACAAACAAATAATTTAAAATTATATTTTTTAGCTTATAACTGGTTAAGAGTTTTAGTTAAGACTTGGGTTCCGTTATTACCAAACTAAAATGGAGTTGGGTGGGACATGTTGCTAGACAGAGTGATGGCAGGTGGACTTAAATGTTAATGTAAGGAATCCCTGGCATCCGTGGGCTCGTTGGGTCGATGACATCCGGAAAGTAGCGAGTCACAACTGGATGAGACTAGCCCAGGACCGGAAAAAGTGGCGCACTAGAAGAGAGGCCTATGCTCAGCAGTGGGCGATAAAGGGCTGATATGATGATGATGATGAAGAGTTTTAATCTAAAACTCAGCCCGGTGAAAATTGCCCCCCGTAGTAATTGCGCTCCTGTAGCTTACTCGTTGTAACCGAATAGCCTCTGGCATCATGAACTCATAAGAGCATTTCATGTGGAAACATCAAACAGAACAAACACATCTCCACACGTTCGTGTTTGTGTGTGTTCACTGTTTGACGATGTTTGCCAAGCGTAGATGTACCATGACAAGTGAGTTGTGTGTGTGTGTGTGTCTGCTTACTCGTTGTATTTGGGCGCACAGACGATCGCTATGGCCTCGGGCATCATGAGCTGGTAGGAGCACTGCGTGTGAAGGTCCACGGATGACAGGAACGCCGTCTGCGTCGGGTGCGTCTGTAATGAAAATTCAACTCTATAGTTTAGTCTGTGAAGTACATTTTTTTTTGTTATCTTTGAAAGAAGACGGGCTCTACTAGATTTTGCTAGAATGCTGAAAGTAGCTGCTCAAGAGTCTCAAGACCGTGAAAAATGCCTATTTTTGCTGAGAAATATATCCCTAATGATGGATTTGTAAGATACCAGGAATACATCATCATTACATCTATCGATGTACAGAACGTCGCTGGATTCCGGAAGGCCTACAGGTAGCTAAAACGTAACCTTTTTTTCTTCTGAATCTATTTCTATAGTGATCAGGTCGCGATATAATACTTACGTGTATCCAACCAAGCGTGATGAGATTATTCTGGTCCTGGTACAGGAAAATGTCCTCCTCATTATTAGTACTGCACGAGTCCGCGGTGCCGGTCTGCTGAGGGATAATCACGTGGGTGATCTTCAGCTGGTCGCGTTCCTGTATTTTGAATATAGTTTTGCATTAGCAAGAATAGAAAATACAATCAGACTTTATAAAAAGTGATACCAAATGGAATGAGCTATAATATTATTATTATGTTATTTATTTATAATTGTAGGGGATTATTTTACTTCGATATCTTTAAATTATATATGTGGACTGTATTCGATTAATTTTATAGCTTAACGACACGAACGACACGACAAGAAATTAGGGAATTTAAGATAGGCTGGGTCAATTGTGGGAAGCACTCACCTTGTTCGGCTGTAGGCGACGATGCAGCAGTCGGCGGTGGCTGGCCAGGCTCCTCGAATCTCGGCTCGTCCAGACTTACCTTGAATCCGAGTTACCTTAACCAGCTCAGACACCGAAAATGGAACAGGCGACGTGCTTCTTCAATCGATCAGCCTTCCACAAACTCACACACGATTTTTCACGAGTATATTATATTTTACTTTAATTTCGAAAAGGTTAGCGCGACATGCTCCTCGAGACGACATGGGAAAAAAGGAAGTGAATCGACGGTTATATTTTTTTTTTACTTTTTTGCATAATGTTGCCAGGCGAAATTATTTTTAATATATTTTTAAAGCTACAATCCTTAACATTTTCCGCCCGCCAAAATGCAACGTATTTTCCACAAGTACTGTATGCTAAGGATAAGAAAAAAGGAACAATATGGCTTGGGTTATTTCCCTAGTTTAAGTTTACATACGTTTAAATATGAAGTTTAATCTAAATCTACGATAAAGTTAGTGCTTACAATGATACGATACGATAGTGAATTATTAGATAATTTAATTTTGTAGAGGCAGTGGACACAGTTTAACTACTGGGCGTTTAAGTTCGCCCGATTCTGTGCGGACCGTGACTACTCGACAGATCCCATCGCTCCCTGGATGGAGTTGTACCACCCGGCCAATCTTCCACTTCATGGGGCTACATTGCTCATTGACAATGAGCACGAGCGTCCCGACGATGATGTTTTTCTGGTCATCGAACCACTTATGGCGTTGCTGCAAGGTGTGCAGGTATTCGACGTGCCACTTGCGCCAGAAATCTTGATGGATCTTTTGGAGCAATTTCCATCTCTGAAGTGGACCTAATTTTGCATCAACCATATTGCTTTCAGGTAATATGGTGAGCGGTTCCAAAGTAAGACGAGCCCGAAAACATTTCATGCAGGATGAAACAACAGAGTTTATAGCCCTTTTTGCCGATAGAACCCAGAATTCTTGGGCTAATAAGTTTTGCAATGTTTGCAATCCAGGGTGCATAAAACGGTGATGATAATCCTCTATGATCAGCGTGGTCAACCTATGATCGCGAGGCAATAGTAGTGGATGTTTCACATCGAACGACAGGTCTCCTTTAGAAAGGCGACCGCCCACCCTTAGCAATTCACGGTCGTCCAGAAACGGCGCCAATTTCCGCATGGGTTTCGATAGGGAGTGAGTGGCTTTATCTTTCGATAAACAATGCAATTCCGAAGCAAAGGCTTGCTCCTGAACATGCTTTACTAGAAAAAGAAGAACCTTAGAAATTTCTTCTGGTGACAGATTCAAATCTGTATATCTCGAAGATGACATTTGTAAGTTGTGCATGAACCTAAAACAATAGGCAAGAATGCGCAATATGCGTTGTAGGGACGAAAATCGATTTAATATGTCATCGATCATAGACATATTAGACGCCGTGAGCAAACTATAAATCTTTTGCTCGTTCGAAGCGGCTTGATCTGGAAAGATCTCAGATTGTGGCCAAGATTCTTGAGGTTTGGAAAGCCAGGTAGGCCCCGCCCACCATAGCGTATGCTCGATTAAGTCAGCAGGTAACAAGCCGCGGGAGCCGCAGTCCGCAGGATTATCCAAACCAGAAACATGGTGCCACTTTTCAGGAGAAATATTCTCTTGTATGTGCGCAACCCTATTAGCTACAAAGGTTTTCCACTTGGATGAACACGAAC
Organism: Leguminivora glycinivorella; assembly: GCF_023078275.1. NCBI lineage: Eukaryota > Metazoa > Arthropoda > Insecta > Lepidoptera > Tortricidae > Leguminivora > Leguminivora glycinivorella. The sequence continues at coordinate 5,764,886 of NC_062973.1, forward strand.
GAATCCAAGTCAGCGCGACAGTCGAGTCTGACCAAGCATAGATGTCATCGAAAGTATGAACATCCTTTAAAGCGTCTGTAAACGAGACGACTAAATCCGACAACAAAACAGCAGCTAGCAGCTCGCACCTCGGAATGGAACATTTACGAAGTGGAGCCACCTTGGTTTTAGCGCAACAAAGGCGCACGACAATAGTTCCGTCATTTTGAACGACACGACAATAAATGACAGCACAGTACCCCTTCTCCGAGGCGTCACAGTACCCGTGAAGCTGCAACGATACGAAAGATTCAACCATTCTACGGGGAATGGATAACGAATTCATCTTCACCAATTGTGACTTAAATTTATGCCACTCTTGGGCGATGTCAGTAGGAACCTCGTTGTCCCAATCGACACCAGAAACCCATAGGAGTTGAATTAAATATTTTGCGAAAAATACGACAGGCGACAATAGGCCCAGAGGGTCAAAAATACGGGCGATATCCGAAAGGATCGATCGCTTTGTACAACGACAATCATTCAAGGAGGTCTTGAATGTGAAGGTATCTTCCTTGGGAAGCCATGACAGGCCGAGAATTTTTAGCGACAGATCATGAACGTTTTCAAAGTTGTGAAGTTGTTCCGAATATAGTTCTGAACCAGGTAAACCTTTTAGAAACTCGGGGTTATTTGATGTCCATTTGCGCAAATGAAGTTGCGCAGACGATAATATTTCCACCAACTGTTGGCGTAGCACTAACGCATCCTCAACAGAGTCTGCACCTGAGACAATGTCATCGACATATGCATCCCTAGCCAATACTGCAGCACCTTGGGGAAAGCGAGACGAAAACTCCTTTGCTAGCTTGGATATACACCAAAGCGCCTGATAGGGAGCACAGGACACGCCATAGGTCACTGTGAGCAAACGATAATCTTTCACAGGCTCATCAGATGATGGACGCCATAAAATGCGTTGATAGTCGCAGTCCTGTAAAGCGACAAGAAACTGCCGGTACATCTGCTTGATGTCCCCGGTGAACACTACTGCATGCCATCGAAAACGAACCAGCAAATCAAATATATTATTTTGCAATTTTGGGCCTGGCAGCAGCGCACTATTCAAGGACTGCCCCGAAGAGTCTCGGGCGCTAGCGTCAAAAACGCAACGCAGAGGCGTAGTGACGGAGTCTGGCCGCAAAATTCCATGGTGGGGTATGTAATAGAACTGACCCTCAGACGCCACTGGAGGACCAACCTCTTCCATGTGACCACAACTTAAGTAGTCGTCCATGAAATTGACATAAGCTGTCCGAAATTGAGGATTTAATTTAAATTTCCTCTCTAAATTTAAGAGACGCTTGAGAGCTATCTCACGAGAATTTGAAAACCTTGGTTTGTCCTGAGGGTCGACATAAGTTAATGGTACTACCATCCTTCCCTCGGGACTGCGACAATATGAATTTTCCATTTGGTTTTCACACGACAATTCCGATTTCGACAAAACGATATTTTTAGGCAGATCAAAGCCTTCCAACTCCCAGAAGCGTTTGATGCTGTTGTCTAATGAAAGACTCGACACGAGAAAACACCTCTCCATATCACCTCCGGACCCCTTAGAACAACGAGAACGAGAAGTGTTAATGTCTCTAGGGCACTCACCCATCACCAACCAGCCAAACACCGTGCGGACGGCTATGGGCTCATCTGGGTTGCCCTTGACAACACCAGACTGTAATGCCGCAGCAAAAAGGTTGACACTAACCAACATGTCTATTGGTCCAGACTTATGAAAATATGGATCAGCGAGATCTAAATCCTTTAGATGCATCCAGGACGACACATTAAGTGGCTCCAGTGGCATATCAGGGCAGATCTTAGGAAGCACATATGCTTCAAACGAAAATGTGCAAGATGAGTCCCCATTTGCCGGGACTATCTCACAATCGACAATTCCAAAAGTGTCCGTTGACGCTAGACCGACACCGTTCACCGATGGTGAGTTAACTTTAATTGGTATTCCTAGTTTTCGAGCGCACTCTAATGTAACAAAATTACATGCGGAAGCATTATCCAATAGCATACGAATTGGTACTAAATGGTTATATTTATTTTTTATCATTACAATAGCCGTCGAGAACAGGCTTGGTGCATTTGCATTATGGACAGTCAATGTCACTTGAGTTTGCCGAGTGGACGGTTCCAACTCCTTATCAAAGTGCAATAATGTATGGTGTCTATGTTTACAAACGCCACAAGACACCGAGGACTTGCAATTCTTAACTGAATGGGATGGCCTACAACACATTATACAAAGTTTCTTTTCCTTAACTTGGGCGAACCTATCCATTGGCCGCAATTCCAAAAATTTTGAACAATGCTCAAATGTGTGCCCTGGTGTGGAACACATAACACAGTTACTCACATTATTCACTGGAGGAACAAGAAATGAAGATTTAACTTTATTAAGCACTGGCTTGTTCGACACCGGTTTACTACTAACTGTTAATGACTTACCGAGACTGTTTTCTAATGCTTGGCTCCGCTTTTCAATAAACGACATTAATTCTTCATAACTAGGAATCTCCGTGGTTGAATTAAGTTGAAGCTCAAAAGCTTCTTTTGTGCTAGCGTCCAATTTAGACCACAATGAATGGAATAGCATAAAATTCCTGTCGGGTAATTTATACTTTGACAAAATTTCAATATTTTCTTTAAAAGTTCGACAAATTCTCACTAATTCAGAAGGACTTTTAGATCTTGCCACCTCACAGTTTAATATTTTTTCATAAAACAGACTAGCAATTATTCTTTTTTTATCAAAATGCTCCTTAAGTGTGTTGTACGCGATCATGTAATTTTCGTCACACAATGGGTAATTTTTTATCAAATCGAAGGCATACCCGGTCACACTTGATAACAAATAGTGAAGCTTTTCAACTGCAGGTATACTTTTCCTATGAACTAGTGAGTCGAAAATCTGAATAAACGATACCCAATTTTCAATTTTAGAGTCAAAGGGAACTATAGTTATTTTAGGCAATTTAGCACTTGAAGTCGTATTTTCATTGGTCTTTAACACGGTGGGTCCTGTTTCCGATAAACGTATTTTTATAGATTTTACCATTTTTTCGAACTGCGCCGATATTTCCAGCTCGCTTTTACGGTCACCAGCTGCAGTCGCCGTCAATAAATCAACTTGAAAGGCGTGAAATTCCTCTTCCAGCCTGATCACGTCACTCAAACAATAACCTTTTAAGTCGCAACTGCTATGAATAAACTCCATCCGCACAAAGGCGTAATCCCGCCCTACACGGTTTTTATCAAAACTTTCCGTTGCCATGTTACTCTAGTAAACTATTTAATATAAATTTAATTTATGTAAGGAATCAATTGAGGTTATGTTTACTTTTCACTTTGACACAACAGCGATGACAGTTATGGTTGCGTTCAGAAATTCACTAAATCGAAACTAGAACCAAATTTTTGTCTATGCACAGTATGAACACGCACCTTCTTAACTAATGGAAAAACGCCCAAGCCAAGTGTTTCTAATCTTACCCTCCAATGTTTTTATGATTTCACAACGAAAAATTTAACTAATAATGAAAGGGTTTTAAATCGAAAATTAACCACGGTCACTTTACAATTATCCGGTCGAGGGAACAAAAAATGTAGGGGATTATTTTACTTCGATATCTTTAAATTATATATGTGGACTGTATTCGATTAATTTTATAGCTTAACGACACGAACGACACGACAAGAAATTAGGGAATTTAAGATAGGCTGGGTCAATTGTGGGAAGCACTCACCTTGTTCGGCTGTAGGCGACGATGCAGCAGTCGGCGGTGGCTGGCCAGGCTCCTCGAATCTCGGCTCGTCCAGACTTACCTTGAATCCGAGTTACCTTAACCAGCTCAGACACCGCAAATGGAACAGGCGACGTGCTTCTTCAATCGATCAGCCTTCCACAAACTCACACACGATTTTTCACGAGTAGGTATATTATATTTTACTTTAATTTCGAAAAGGTTAGCGCGACATGCTCCTCGAGACGACATGGGAAAAAAGGGAGTGAATCGACGGTTATATTTTTTTTTTACTTTTTTGCATAATGTTGCCAGGCGAAATTATTTTTGATATATTTTTAAAGCTACAATCCTTAACAATAATTATATTATAATTAATTATTTATAATATAATTATTTATAATATAATTTATTTGCCATAAATTTTATATTTACATAAGATGGTACATGTTTAATAAGTTTCAATACAATTTTACCAGATTGGTGTAGCATTATTTAAACAATGTTTACAAAAGTAAAACTAGCATGAAATACATTTTATTTTATTTTACAATCAGAAAGTACTTTTTAAGACTATGTATATGGACACAGCTCGATAAGATATTTTTTTAGACGATTGAAAAATTTAGTGGATGAAAGAGACTTTATTTCTATCGGTAAGGCATTGTAAACCCCTGCCGCAACCTGCCTGTGGCATCTCATGAACAATGCTGATTTGCTCACAGGAGCCTGGACGTCATGGGCAAATATCTTGTTGAGCCTTTCGCTATTAAAGGTTGTTTTCGGCGGATATGTACTAGGATATCGCCTTACAATCTTGCATATAAAATATGATACTATAAGATATGAACGAATGTTATTGGGAATCTAATGGAGTAGGATTTATAAACAGTATAATATTTTATGAGTAGAACTAGTATTTAAATATTTGGTACTCAAGATAATATTGCATGAAAAGCATAACACACTATTAAAGACAAAAGATTGCATGGACTGACCAGTTTCCCGGCGAGAATCCCGCACGTTTCAATGTCTCGGCGTGTGTTGGGCTGGGCAAGCCGGAGGAACTGGGTCATCAGACCCGCTAGTACCACCACGGCGCGTAAGCCCCATAGACCTGGGACCGGACCTGCGGTACTACATCTGTAAATGTGGACTGACCAGTTTCCCGGCGAGAATCCCGCACGTTTCAATGTCTCGGCGTGTGTTGGGCTGGGCAAGTCGGAGGAACTGGGTCATTAGACCCGCTGGTACCACCACGGCGCGTAAGCCCCATAGACCTGGGACCGGACCTGCGGTACTACCTCTGTAAATGTGGACTGACCAGTTTCCCGGCGAGAATCCCGCACGTTTCAATGTCTCGGCGTGTGTTGGGCTGGGCAAGCCGGAGGAACTGGGTCATCAGACCCGCTGGTACCACCACGGCGCGTAAGCCCCATAGACCTGGGACCAGACCTGTTGTTGTGCTGTCTCTGCAAAGAAAGTATCAAGTTCTTTATCCGTACAAATGTAAGATATTATTTACCTAAACTATGTCAGGATGAACAGACATGGTTTAGGTAGATAACATGGTTAATTTTTCTCATCGCTGAACTAAGAGAGTAATTTGCAGCGTTCTGATAAAAGTCTATCCTTTACCAAGACAAGTGTCTCCGTAAAATAGGGATGACGACTACATAAAAAAATGGCATTCTGTTTAGTCCGTCAGTTAGATCGTCCAAAAGTACTGAGCACATATTTTCGCTTTTTCTAATTAATGAAAAAATACAAAGATATAGAGCATCAAAGTTCCGGAGTTGGGGCTTGTGATGTTACTTATACCTAGGCTTATACTATACCTAGGCGTGACGTCACGCGAAACTTCAACGCACTGTACCGTCGTCATTTTTCGTTTACGAGAAAAAATAAACAATACGTGTCTAAAATTCTCTGATAATTTAACTGACGGACTAATTAGTTTTTTTAGTCGTCTCGCCTATTTTGATGATAGGACCTGTACCTATGGTTCAAATGCTGTATGCTCATTGAAGAGCAAGCAAAATGGATCAGATACAGCACCCATCCACAGATGGAGCTGATGACGACACGGCCCATTTGTCCTGATACAGACAGATACTAACTATTTCTGACACCCTGGTCCCTGGTATACAGTAACACCTGTGCGAGGACTGGATGAGCACACGTGTCTTTGTGATGTAGTTCCATTTCTTCTGAGAATAGATAACACTTATGGAACCCTGGTATAAGGTGATACTAACTGGTGCGAAGGCGGGATGAGTGGCGGCACGGGCGTGTAGTGGTGCGGGGGCGCCCGAGGCGGTGTGTTCGCGAAGTCATCCGGGTACAGCACTCCGTCCACAGGTGGCGCTGATGGCGACACGGCCCATTTGTCCTAAAACACAGATATTTAATGAGTGAAAAGAGAGGCAACGACGCAGAGCCCAGCGACATGCCCTATTTATAAATCACAATTTCGAGATGTCTGGATCCGAAGAACCGATGCACCACGACCACAACACCACATTTACCGATCACCATGGTAAAACCTAACATTTATCGAACCAACATCGGTAAAAGCGCAAAGAAAACAGTAATTATTTTTAACATTTCATACATCGGTAAAACCCAGGTTTTTACGTAATTCGGGATTTTACAGTAACATATACATATACCCTATCTTCTTACCCTAACTTCTTCATCTGTTCCTCTGCTAAACGTCGCGTTTCTTAATTATAGAACCATATTAGAATAAATGTATATACTGCATCCTTCAAATGTGGGTGGTCCCGTCCGTCCTCGTCGGCTTGCAGTCGCTCTGCTAACTTGGCGTCATCTTGCTTCTTCTCTGGCGCTCTGCTAAACGTCTCTTCAACCAGAAACATATGAGAATAAATGTACATACCGCGTCCTTCAAATGTGGGTGATCCCGTCCGTCCTCGTCGGCTTGCAGTCGCTCTGCTAACTTGGCGTCATCTTGCTCTTGCTTCTTTCTCTGCTCCTCTGCCAAACGTCTCTTCACCTAGAGCAATTTATCACTTTTGAAATACAAGGTTTTTAAATTGCTGTGCCATTAAGTAAAATATGGAGTTCTTCCAAAAGGAGTGTACAGATTTCTAAAGGGCACGGCAACACGCAAGTACAGATTTAGTGCGAAAAGCCTTTCCTTCGTATTTTTCCGGATACGTTCGTATTTTTCATGCTAGTTCAGACAGCGTCAGTACGTCTACGTACGTTCGTACGTTTCCTTATAAATACGAAAGAAATTCTTTTCGCACTACATCTGTAACACCTCTGGTGGTGCAAGCGTCCATAGGCTACGGTGACTGCTTACCATCAGGCGTGCCGTATATTTGTTTGCCACATGTGGCATAAAAAAATAAAATAAATGTAGATAGGAAGGTCCAGCCGCCAGGTACAGTTGGATCGATGAGGTTGAGAAAGACCTGTGTGACTGAATGGCATCAGATCACAGAAAAGGAGCGAATGTTGAAGTCTAGTGTGGGAGGCCAAGATCCACTTCGGGTTGCTGAGCCAGCAAAGTAAGTAAGTATAAAATAAATATAATTGATCTTAGAAGTTATGATGGTATAGGAATATAAGTTCGAAGTAATGTCAAACCTCATTCTCCTGATACAGTTTATGCTCTTTAGCAAACTGCTCGAGCAGTTTCTGTTTAAGCTTCTCCGCTTTAGGCATCACCTCCTTCAGCTTGGCCTGGTTCACACTCTTCACCTGTGTTAAAAAAACCGTAAAATTCTAAACTACTATCAGTTTTACAGTGATGTCTTATTGATTTAAAACATTCATGTTTTACACATACTTAATCTTTTAAAGGAGATTTCATCATGTATGTGTAAGATTTAAATAAGTTTTAATCTAACTTCCAACCAACACCGTTCAACATCCTTGGGGACAATACCATTCTTGAAACATGGTTGGTTAATTAAAAACTTAGTTATATTATATGCTATTAAGTCTCATTTACAATACAGTATGTAAACTAACGAAAACCATTTACTGTAACCCGTAAATGTCCAGGTGATACTGAGAAACTTTTACTATGGGATCAACCCCGAAATCATGAAAATATCTTCTGACAGTTTCATCTATCTATCTATCTATTTAGCCTTTTCTTCTGAACGTGGTGTTTGTGATTGTTTGTTTAGATGAAGTCGCGTAGTTCAGTGTGCCTGTTGGCATAGGCCTCCTCCAGCTCTTTCCAGTATTTCCTCTGCCTGGCCAGTCTAGTCCAGAAAGGCCCTCCAGTGGTTATAATTTCGTCCTCCCATCGTTTGAGTGGTGGGCGTTGAGCTCTTGAACCATCTCTGGGGTGCCACATGAGGACTTTTTGACTCCATTTTTCGGTCTTACATCTTACAGTGTGGCCGGCCCACCTCCATTTTTGCATGTCTATGTGTGTGAGGATGTCTCTAACTTTGGTTCTTTTCCTTATGTCGATGTTACGGCATTTATCCTTCAGTTTTACACCCAACATACTCCTCTCCATAGCTCTCTGGCACTTCGCAAGTTTGTCTCTTTGTTTTACAGTGAGGGACCAGGTTTCGCAGCCGTAGGTTTTATTTTATAGTAAGTATTTCCTATGGGAGAGTAAATTTTTATTTCGCGTTTTGGGTGTTGGTCCCATAGTAAAAGTTGCTCTGTGTAACTTAAATATTAACAGGCTTCAGTAAATGGTTTTCGTTGGTTTACATACTGTATATTGACGACCGGTCTGGCGCAGTCGGTAGTGACCCTGCCTGCTGCACCACGGTTCCGGGTTCGAATCCCGGTAAGGGCATTTATTTGTGTGATGAGCACAGATATTTGTTCCTGAGTCATGGATGTTTTCTATGTATATAAGTATTTATATATTATGTATATCGTTGTCTGAGTATACCCACAACACAAGTCTTCTTGAGCTTACGTGGGCCTCAGTCAATCTGTGTAAGAATGTCCTATAATATTTATTTATTTATTTATATTAAGTGTGATGTCTCATTGCGAGTTTTATATAGAATAACCTGGGCCAGGAGGTACAAGGTTACTAACCTGTGCTGGCACTGAGGCATACTCCGGGTGCTTACGCATCTTCTCAAGGAAGAGCGTCATGAACTTCATGTATAATATGTATGCATTCTCGAGACTGCCTTCTGCTAGATATACATTTGCCATTCTAACCATTTCTAGGCCTGATCGGTAGTATCTGAAATGAATGTAATACTATATACAGATATTTCCATATAAATAAGGATGGAATGAAGGAAGTATATGTGCGCACTGCCGAGGATTGGAATTCCTTGTCGGTGACTATATTTCCGAGCTCATATAACCCAGCAACCTCAAAAAGGGTGTCAACCTTAAATCAAGGGTGAGCAGGTATCTTCTGGATGAGCTTACTCCATTGTAGGCCACGTCTTTGACTTTGGCTACTCTGTGGCCAAGAGTAAGCTCATTTATAATAAAAATAAATGTGAATTTTATTATGAGATATTCCTAATCAATGACTAAATGAAAAGATATATACTAGTAGTTGTTAGAGTTGTTTATTTTTAGATAGGTGTAAAAAGTAGAATAAAACATTTATATTTATATTATCTCTAAATAAAATCCTTCAAATGAACACATTTAACTTGTTAAACTTATCAGTAAAATTGTAACAGTTGTATAAAATATTTTTGGGGTTTGGGGTGATAAAAAAATCCACACTAAAACATACAGCTATTAGTGAATTAAGTTTGTAGGCCTATTAAATGAAGCATAATTAAATGAAGGACGATATAGTAAACCACAATACCAGTAATAAACATCAACAGATGACTCACAAAATGATGCAACTCAAGTACTATTTGAACCGGCCTTAAATCTACTGATAAAAATCCATTTTGGAACTCACCTCCTCGGCGGCACATTCGGGTCTACCTCAACCATAGCTCCGTAGTTAGCTAGCTGTTTGACTCTGGCCGAGGGGTCTAAAGAACCCAAGTCCACCTGTTTATGCCGCTTGTCCTGTGACTGCATTATGTCTAATATCACAAAACCACCACAAGCGATTATAAGGTAAGTTAAACAATACCACTGGTTATTTTAGTAAGGAAAAACTTAGTATAATCGGTGGAAATTCCAATTTGCGCTAGAATTAATCATCAAAGTTTTCATTCCGTACTGTCAATGTCAGTGTCACTTATGTACGTCACAGTACCTGGGTGGCTAGCCGAATGGCACAATCGCTCACGAAACGCTCACGAAACGAAGCGCTAGTAGATATCTATCTCTATCGCGCTTGCGTATTGGCGCGACAGAGCCAGCGGCGTATCGCTTTCGTTTGGCGTCGGAGAAATGCCATTCGGCTACGGGGCCTGTCACTGTCAGTCTAGTGTCAGATTACGAGCAGTAGTGTTAGATTTGTAAGTGCGTTCTGTTATTGCCACGGTCGTTGTGACATTAAAATTTTCTATGGGAATTAAACCTTCGCCCCCCTACATTTTCGATCAATTTCTTAGGGTTCCGTTCCGTAGTCAACTAGGAATCCTTATAGTTTCGCTATGTCTGTCCGTCCGCGGATAATCTCAGTGACCGTTAGCACTAGAAACCTGAAATTTGTAAATAAAAAGTGGAAAAAATGTTTTAAGGTAAGGTTAAAAGGTAACGTCAAAAACCGTCGGTAAATTCCGAAAAGGGACCCTTATTACTATGGAATCACGGGTGATTATCATTTGAATTTCGGGATTTACCAACGGTTTTTGACGTTCGGAATTATCCGAGTACACTTAGTGCGTCTTCACATTATCCGATCCGATATCGGATGTCGGACCGATATCCCATACATTACAGGCGCCATCTTGGATTTTTTATATTGAAATCCTTCCGACATCCGATATCGGATCGGATAATGTGAAAACGGTCTTACTCTATGTAATTTGTTTTGTGCAATAGAGTGTTTTACTACTAGTAGTAGTGTCTAGTACAGCCTGGCAAAAAATAATTTTTAAGAAAAAAAAACCGCCTTCCTTTGGGGTTCTGGTGATAAATACTTTCAAATGTTGGATTATGTTATCAATTCGTCTGTATATTTTTTAATGTTTGTTATTCGATATCTCCGTCATTTCTGAACCAATTTTGAAATCTGGATGATTCTGAAGTACTTACAGATGAGAATGATTATCAGAACGGAACTCTAACCAGGGGCGGCTCACTCTTCATCAGCAGTTCCACTGCACCAAATGTCACTGTTCTGGACGTAAGTGCATGCTGTTCTTATAAAAATACCAAAGTCACTATAAGTGTGCCGTTCAGATTTGAGGAGTTCCGTTCTGACCATCATCTGCAATTCCACTGCACCAAATATCACTGTTCTGGACGTAAGTGCATGCTGTTCTTATAAAAATACCAAAGTCACTATAAGTGTGCCGTTCAGATTTGAGGAGTTCCATTATGACCATCATCAGGAGTTCCACTACACTAAATGTCACTGTTCCGTACGTAAATGCATGCTGTTCCTTTAAAAACACAAAAATCACCATATGTATGCCTTTCAGATTTGAGGAGTTCCCTCGATTTCTCCAGGATCCCATCATCAAAACTGGATTCTGAGAAAAATGGGACCAATCTGTATGCATATACATTCAATCAAAAAAAAATTTTCAAAATCGGTCTAGTAACGACGGAGATATCGAGGAACAAACATTAAAAAAAAAAAAAAAACATACAGACGACTTGATAACCCCTTCCTTTGAGATTTGGAAGGCGGTTAAAAAGAGTAGAAAAAGGAGCGCCATCGTCTATGTAAGTAACCCGCTTTGCATGTTGGATGCTTTCACACTCGGGTATCAATATTGACACGTGCGGCTAAACAACAACTTACGCGAGCAAATTTAAACAAATAACTATTGTATTTTTCTTTTTAACCGACTTCAAAAAAGGAGGAGGTTCTCAATTCGACTGATATTTTTTTTTTTGTATGTATGTTACTCGATATCTGCGAGAATCGTGGACCGATTTTCAAAATTTTTTTTTGATCGAACGGGTATAACCCCAAGATGGTCCCATTGGCACCAAGTCGGGGTCTGATGATGGGATCTTGGAGAAATCGAGGGAACGCTTCAAATGTTATAGGCACATGTAATGTTTTTAGTGTATTTTTCAAAGGTACACCAGTATTTACGCCTGATGGTAATAATTTTATGTGGCTGAGCTGATGATGGAAGGTCAACTCCTCAATGGTTAGGAGTTAAAGGATAATTCTTTCACTACTGTACATATATTCGGACTGATACATATAATATCACTAGGAACCACTAAAAATCAACAAATAAATTAACTTTTTAACAAAAAATAAAATCGCCTCCAAAAAAAGCGTGTTACAAAACACGGAGAAACTAAAAAGCCAAAAATAATAAACCTTCGAATTCAGATTTCTTATCGGATTGCAATAATCTAAACATCCAAATTATAAACAAATCAATTATTTTTGGAGTCGGGGCCAGCCTGCGTATGGTTGGGTGGGGCAAACAGGTAATAGCAAGGCGACGAACAGGTCTGGTACCGACTACAAAAATAATTGATTTGTTTATAATTTGGATGTTTAGATTATTGCAATCTGATAAGAAATCTGAATTCGAAGGTTTATTATTTTTGGCTTTTTAGTTTCTCCGTGTTTTGTAACACGCTTTTTTTGAAGGCGGTTTTATTTTTTGTTAAAAAGTTAATTTTGTCTTGCAATGACAAGCGCGGATCCTGCTCCGTGCCGGGGGGGGGGGTACGTGGTCTATTTGTATGGCCCACCTAGGTTTCAGGGGGTGGTCATGGTCACCCCCGGCCCCCCTGGATCCGCGCATGTGCAATGATAGGTTTTAGTCTACTATCTTCACACCACATTAATGAGACTTCTACGACAAGCAAAAACGGGGTGGTTAAATTGTTATAATATAAATATAAAAAACATAGAATTAATTATTACTTTAATGGTGGTCTACGAAATACCTATAAAATAATAATTAAATCAACTACAAGTATTTGAGATGCTACTTATAAGCAAAAACTTGATTAAAAAAAACTTAAAAAAAGACTATCCACAAAATGCACTAACATCACGACTGGGACCCAACAAATGGCGGTGATGCAGAGCATAAAGCACTTGCAATACTTTCCGCAGCTACGGCAACAATCCTCACAGCACGCACTACAACACGCGTACTTTGGACGGTCATCACGCTGGTACAACCAGTTACAACCTTGTTCGTAGTTAGAAGCTGGGCCACGGAAAGAAGTACGAGTATATATTCTTTTCCCGACACTATTCATAGCTCTCCTAAATTTACTCCTTCCAAGGTGCCAATCAGAATCATACCGCGCTGGACTTTTGCACGGCGAACATCCTTTATTTTTGGTTGAACAATTTTGTCCAGAACGCCGATTTTTGCGTGAAGGAAAAATGTTGCGTGATTTTTTTGATTGTCTGCATGAACATTTTGATGAGCTGCTTGAACATCTGGATGAGCTTGAACGCGAACGCGAATTTCCGCCCGAACATCCTCGTTTATTGCGCGAACCAGCTGGTTCTCTACGCGAACATTTTGGGTCTCTGCGCGGACAGCCTGTGTCTTTGCGCGAACAGGCAGCATCTCTGAGTGATGACTTTGATTCTTTTTGCGAACAGGCTGGTTGCCTGCTCGGACAGCATGGCTGTCGGCACTCTGGTTTATTGCGTGAAAATACTGATTTTCTGCATGGATGCTCTGGTTTTCTGCATGCAGTGCATTCTTTGCGTGAACTCTCAAATTCTTTACGCAGACTCTTCAGTCCTCCACCTAAATTCTTAAGTTCTTTGCGTAAATACTCAGACTCTCTTCGTGAACATACAGGTTTTCTTGGTGAACACCCAGGTTCCCTTGGTGAACACCCAGGTTCTCTTCGCGTACACTCAGGTTCTCTTGGTAAACAACCAGGTTCTCTTCGCGTACACCCAGGTTCTCTTGGTAAACACCCAGGTTCTCTTCGCGTACACTCAGGTTCTCTTCGTGGACATTTACATGTTGTGCGCAAACACGCTGGTTCTTCTCGCAAACATTTAGGTTTTCCACTTAAGCACGCTGGTTCCCTCACTGAACATTCAGGCTCTCTGCGCAAACACTCAGTTTCTCTTCTCAAATTCGAGGATCGATTTTTACATGGACTACAATCTAGTTCTTTGCGTTGTTCTTTGTTCATGTGTCCACCCGTGGTACTATCGTTTGAACAGGCTTTCTCAAGGTGACAAATAACTGTTCCGCTGTTTGAACACCATGTTCCATGGAGTGTGCACAACATTCCCTGGCGTGTTCTCGATCCATGGCATTCTGCACTCTCACTTAATAATCCTGGCTGTGAACACAGCTCTTTGTTGTGTTTAGCACTGCAAAAATATGCCTGAAAATTTCTATTAAAATTACCGTTACAAAATGCATATTTATCATAACTGCTGCTTGAGCTTCTGCAGCAACAAATATTATTCCAATGTCTACCCTTGCCTGATCTTTGATTATTTTTACAACTATTTACGTCTATTTCATTTCTGATTAAGTCTTCTTGTTCTTGACCATTTTCGAATAATGGCCGTGCTGCATAATGATTGTCTTTGGAACAAGTACATGCATTGACATCTCTAGACCAATAACATCCACATTTATAGCAGGATTGATCATTACTTACGGCTGCCAAGTCTGTTTGGTGCAGTTCGTCTTGTGACGATCGATCCTGTTTTGTTACGTCATCGTCGGAGCACTCTCGCTTACGCAGAGGTTTCACCACCCAGCCTCTTTCACTGTTATGGTAAAGTATATAAGGCCTTTTTTGGTCGGTAATAATGTCCTGTTCATCTATTATTTTTCGTACGCACATACATTGTTCTATGGACATTAATTTTGAAGTTTGCGCTGCCATATTATTTGTCACTTTACAGCACCTTCCTCGTAACTTGGATCGTGGACTTGGATTAATAATCAGTGAAGTACAACGCACGGTGGATGTGAGTTCCTGCGATCCAGGGTCGACCTGAGCAGCGCAGTCCTGATACTCCGGAAGAGTCTGAGTGCGGCAGCAGCGGCAGCGCCTCCGGCACGGTATCCGCACGGCTCGCGCCCGTGGGCATGGTCGAGGAGCAGCTGGACAACACTTACACGGCCTTATTTTGGTCTGACGCCGACAACACCGACTTCGCATGCAAAGTTTTCTTCGTTTTAACTTTTGACAAAATGTTTGCGTTTTTTTGTTTTTCTTTTTAGGTGACCTGCAACATATATTAATCGTGTATATTTAAATTACAAACAAAATAGTAAACCATAGATTATACTTTCTGGAATAAGTACCCACTTTTTTTTAAATACACAGTAACACCTTAGTTTCTTTTTCCTTTTAATACAACTCCTGCTTTTGCAACATCTGTGAATTGTGGCATTACATGCACTGACATCATTTCTTGGACTGTCGTCCGTCGGCTGTATACAACATGTACACGATCTATTGTTTGATGTCTCCATTCTTGAAGCATGGAGAGTCTGCATGGGGCAACAACATGAAAACACATTATCGTATGACGTCTGATCATCGACAACATCCTTTAGGAAATGGTCACCTGGTATGAGATTAGCATCCAATCGGGGAGGAGCACAAATACATATGTGCTTAGGCGTCTGAGTAACGGCGTAAGTGCTTTGATCCGCCTGGTGTCTATTTAAGGTGCTCTCTGTATCTAGGCAAAAAGCTTCACATCTACATTTAGATTTGGAAGCATTAACGTGGTCGGTTCTAAGACTTTTCTTGGAGCAAACACATTTATGCAGTTTATGAGACGACTGAGCATTAGTGAAATCGGTTGCTACGCCGGCATCTGCTTCATATGCATTATCGTGATTAGTTGTAGGGTTGTCTTTGTTTTTCTTGGAACAATAGCAGCTACGATATTTATTCGATAAATTATGATCGGTATAATCGGTTGTCTGAGCGGCTTCTGTTTTCGGTGTACATAGATAATTATTATTATTGTTATTATTTCTTAGGCCAGCCGACTGTTGTCTAGGAGAACCACATGCACATGACTTTTTTGATGTATGAGGTTTAGTTCCACAAGGGCAGCACATACATGTTGACACGACCGAGCATGCTCGATCAGTTAACCTTTTCGTATTGAGAATATTGCGATGTTTAGAGGATTGGTTCTCATGTGGATATCTCTCCAAATTATATGGACAGGGTCTTTTGTTATGACAATACTTCTTGCTATAATCACAACTAAACTGCACGCGACTTTGATCTGGTAACTTACACACTCTTCTACCACAATTCCATGCATTTACTTCGCCTGAAGATGAATTTGAGGTGGTGTTGATTCTGCAAGCATTTGTGTTTATATGTTGAGGAGCATATTGCGAAAACTTATGTGTATCATAACTGTATAGGACTTGAAAATCTCTATCATAGTTGCTACAATGTTCGTCATTCTTAACTTTTGTTCTAGAACTTCTTTTTTTACTAGAGTGTGCGTTTTCAAAAGAATTCTTATTTTTCCCGAACTTTCGTTTTATGTCCTCCAAACTAAGTGTTTTACTACGTGTATATCTTCTCAAAATACCACCTGTAAATATAATACAGGTGTATATGTAGTTATTCAATGATTAAATCCGATTGTTATTTTTAATATTACTTGCCTCTAATAAATCTTAACAGAAAGCTTGCATAATGTTAAAAAAATAGTGATGATAACGTTACAGCTCTTTACTCCCAATTCATCTATATACTTTGAAAAATACACCTTATTACAGTGCAGCATAAAAAAAAATGAAGAATATTCTACTTAGTTTCAAAGGCTCATATGGCTTTTCACTGAGAGGGAGAGACATGCGAGAATCCACCATTAATTATGTACGTATACGTACAAGCGTTATTATTTATTATTAATCTACATTTCTTGTCCGTACTGTACCGCTGGGTCTTGCAAGACGCTTCTCATTTCCCCTACCAATAGCTATGACGGTGATATAATATGCACAATACGTACTGCTGATAGATTTGATCGCTATCGCGCTGCCAGATCTACTCTTTTGTACTCCCTTCGAAATCGGGACTGAAGTTCCCTCTTCTTTTCTCGCTATAGACTCGTCTGAGGAGCCCTTAAACCACTTCTTTACAGAGTTAAAATATCCTATAAATGATGGACTCCTGTACTCCACATTATTATGGTCATCGTCAAAGGTTATTACGTTATACCGTTCGCCATTATGTTTCATTTTGATTGTTCTTCATATAGACCATCTCATGTACCAAAGTGATAATAAAGCGTTATGCGACCGTGAATGTCGTTTATTTCATTTAAAATTATATACATAACGTATTAAATAAAATGTTCCTTATTAAAAACAGCGTAAACTAAGTATATCAAGTTTTATGATGTTGTGACATTTCTGTCACTTCTGATCACTTTTGACGTGAGTGAGAGCAATAAAGAAAGAGAAAAGAGAATTGTAACATAACTTTATGGAAAATACCAAAAGAAAATACTAAATACGGGATGTTAAATGACATTTACTATTCAGATTCAGTCTCATCCAGTATTTTCATCATCATCATCAGCAATATAACAGGTAATATTTTATCGACATGATAGGTTGGACATGTAAATAGTTTTTTTTTTAGTTTCTACCGAGTGCCCTGGTGTCCCTAAAACCAACGCCACAACGAAAATGGGTCATCTGATAAGACATCTGGCAGGAAATACCAAAAGAAAATACTAAATACGGGATGTTAAATGACATTTACTATTCAGATTCAGTCTCATCCAGTATTTTCATCATCATCATCAGCAATATAACAGGTAATATTTTATCGACATGATAGGTTGGACATGTAAATAGTTTTTTTTTAGTTTCTACCGAGTGCCCTGGTGTCCCTAAAACCAACGCCACAACGAAAATGGGTCATCTGATAAGACATCTGGCAGGCATGCATGGTCATGGCCAGATGTCTTATCAGATCAGCCATTTTCGTTCTAATCAGGTGATTAGCTATTATTGAACGAATTTGACCTTTTTTTTAGAAATATCATGGTTTTCAAGATATTGACACTCTTTTACTTCTTTTTCGTTACCTTTTAAGTATAAATTAAACTTCCAATATGTAAAAAAAAAAACAGAATTTGAAAATAATTGTAGTTTAATTCAAAACCAGCAAATCTAATCAGAGCAAGAAGACAAAAGGAAACACAGGCACAAAAACAAAATACACGGAATACCAATGAAGCACCCAGCACAGTACACTATCGTGCGACCGAACAGTTTCAGACATTGAGGGCACGTTGTTGGGACATAAGGATACCAAGGTACAGGGCCTCTCGTTTTTCTACTGGTCCCATAATCATCGTCATAGTAGTCCCCTGATCCATCTCTACTCCCAGCTCCTCTGGGCCCTTCGTATCCCTCACGCTCGTAACCATGCCTTCTCCTACTGAGTCTTTTGTACTTTGTAGGCTCTTCATCTTCATCTTCATCCTTACCGAAACCGAACAATTTAAATTTTTTAGGCGGTTCATCGTCATCTTCATCTTTACCGAAACCGAACAATTTGAATTTTTTAGGCGGTTCATCTTCATCCGCACTGTATTTTCTGTATTTTCTAGGCGATTCATCTTCATCCTTACCAAAACCGAACAATTTGAATTTCCTAGGCGATTCATCTTCATCAACAGTATCCGCATAATATTTTCTGGATTTTCTAGCCGACCCAGACCCACTATATTTTCTAGGTGATTCATCTTCATCGGCACTATATTTTCTGTATTTTCTAGCCGACCCACCATCATAACCACCAAATTTTCTGTATCCTCTAGATGATGGGCCTTCATCCCTATCGAATACTCCTCCATCACTCCTCCTTTTTTCATAATCATACCTTTTGCCTTTTTTACTCCCGCCCCAGCCTTCATCCATCTTCTTCATAGATTTTCTTGATACTTCGGACCTACCATCCCCAAATGTTTTGAGTACACAAACACAAGGCGCATTGGACTCGTCATCGCCTCTCATACTTTTAGATTTTCTTGATAGTCTTGAAACTTTACTCTTGTCAGTTTTGTCACTAAACATTGCCGTTGATTTTGTTATTCCCCTTATTCGGTCTACCTGTTGTTGAAGTCTGATTGGCATTTGGGTTTCGCCGTAAGCTCGCTCTGGCTGATAACCACCGCCTCCCGGAATATGTTCTCCAGATTTTATTGACTCAGTATAACCAGCTGGCCCGACTTTGGTTCTGAATTGTTTGGATGCTTTTGTCGCCCGATCATAGAGTTTGGTCTTGAAGGATCCCTTTGCGCTTGTAAACTTACCGCCTGGGACCTTATAACCAGGACCACTTGGGACCTGGTACCCTGGACCACTGGGAACACCGGGACCACCGGGACCTCCAGGACCACCGAGACCACTTGGGACCTGGTAACCGGGACTACCAGGTACCTGGTAACCGGGACCACCAGCGACCTTGTGACTGCGACCACCTGGGATCTTGAAACTGCGACCACCTGGGATCTTGAAACTGCGACCACCTGGGATCTTGAAACTGGGACTGCCTGGGATCTTGAAACCAGGAGCGCCTGGGGCCTTATGGCCAGTACCGCCTGGGGCCTTATAGCCAGGACCACCTGCAACCTGATACCCGGGACCAAAAGGACCACTAGGACCACCGGGACCAGTGGGACCAACGGGTCCACCGGGACCACCAGGAACACCGGAACCACCAGGACCACCAGGAACGCCGGGACCACCTGAGACCTGGTAACCGGGACTACCTGGGACCGGGTGACCGGGCCCACCCGAGACCTTGTAACTGGGGCCACCTGGCATTTTGAAACTGCGACCACCTGGGATCTTGAAACTGCGACCACCTGGGATCTTGAAACTGGGACCACCTGGTATCTTGAAACCAGGACCGCCTGGGACCTTATAACCAGGTCCTTGGACCTGGTACCCGGAACCACCGGGACCACCGAAACCAACGGGACCAGCGGGACCAGCGGGACCACCGGGACCACCGGGACCACCGGGACCACCGGGACCACCGGGACTACCGAGACCACCGGGACCACCTGTGACCTGGTAACCGGGACTACCTGGGACCGGGTGACCGGGACCACCCGAGATCTTGTAACTGGGACCACCTGGGATTTTGAAACTAGGACCTCCTGGGATCTTGAAACTAGGACCGCCTGGGATCTTGAAACTGGGACCGCCTGGGACCTTATAACTGGGGCCGCCTGGGCCCTCGTAACTGGGACCACCCGGGACTTGGAAACTGGGACCGCCGGGTACCTTATAACTGGGGCCGCCCGGAACTTGGAAACTTGGACCCCCTGGGACCTCGTAACTGGGACGACCCTTGGTGCCCATCTTAGTTATGAAGTGCTTGGCTTCTTTAAACGAATACTTTTTGGGACTTTCTGGTTTAAACACGCCCTCGGGAACAGAACCTAATATTGATTTAGGAATTCTAGCTTGGGCAATTTCGGTATCAATCTTAAGTTCAGCCATCTTAGTCTTGTACGCTCGAAGGCCCCTAGGACCATATGACCTAAGCACTTCAGCCTCCAAAGCGTTCAGCTTATCCTTGGAAGAAGGCCTAATCAGTCCTGGCCTTATCTGACCGATCGTCTCGACTCGGTATGGTGAAGCAATGTTGGCGGCAGCCTTCGCGGCCTTGACTGCTAAAGTTTTTTGCTGTTTAATACGTTTCTCAATAACTTTTTGTTCTTTTAGAGTCGGCGGTTTTATGGGAGCAGTTGGTACAATACAACATTTTAGTATGTCCGTCTTAGGTAGATCTGGGGTACACCAAGGTAGCATTTTCATAAACTTGCATGGCCCTTGAAGTTCTTTTGGCTTCTTGACTTTCGGTGGAGTTAAGAAACATGCGGCCATATTACCTGCCAATTTCATAAAACAACAGGGGCGTGAACACGTGCGGCGTTCTTTGAGTGCTTTAGCTAAAAGTTTTGAGTCTTCTGATTTGGCTGCAATCATCTGCATGCCTGGCTCTTGCTGGACAGTCCTCGTAGGGAATTTTTTATACAAGTATTTACAAATACCTGCCGGTTTCTTTTCTACTTTAGCGGGTAAGCCTGTACAACTACAAGAGCATTTTATAACCTCTCTTGTCGTTGGTTTGATAAGTCTTGGATCCGGAGTTTTTTCTAGATCCATCCTGGCTTTGGCAATACTTTCCTCTCTAAACTTCTGGATCTTCTTATCAATTTCTCTCTCTTTTGCTGCAAGGCGGATTTCTTTCATGCGCAGTTGTTTAAAACAATTGTCACGATTCTTTCTCCGTAATTCTTCTTGTTTCTTCAGTTGATTGGCTGATGATTTTGTTTTATCTCTACAGCAACTGCAGTAGTTCAAGTTTTTCACGGTTATATTCGGCCGAGTCATATTCTTCATTAATGCATGTTCTTTTTTAATCAGTTCTAATTCCTTCTGACGAAGTGCCTTGAAACAGTTGGCACATTTGGCTCTCTCTGCCTTTGCCTGTGTAGTTAAGGGACTTTTTGACGCAACCGCCACCTTCATCTTTGCTATTTCTTGTTCCTTTCTAAATAACTCGAATTCTTTCTCACGAAGAGCTTTGAAACAATGCTCACAGTTTGTACCGAGTCCATCTTGAGCGCCACTCTTTGGCATATTTGTGAAATGTGTCTTAATCTTTAAAATTTCTTGTTCTTTTCTTAATAATTGGAGCTCTTTGTCGCGTAGTATATTTATGCAATTATCACACTTTCTTTTACCTGACGGTCCTCCAGGAGGTGTTGACGTATATGTGAGCATTGGACTCATTCCACTTGCGTCGTTTATGCGATTAATGAGATCGAAGTTATTTATTCTATTTTGGTTAAATGCCATTCGGTTGGCATACCCTTTGTGAGCACACCATTTGCAGCAGTCTCCTCGGCTTGATGGAAAACGGCTGCCGCCTCTTCTGACATCATGATCTATTGGTCTAGCTATCTTAACAACAATAGGGCTTTTGGATTTATCCGGGAAACATCCATGACATGGCTTTTCAACAGGTCCAATACTGCAGTCTCCTCCAGGTGCGTAAGGCATGGTGAATACTTGTGCTCCTGTTTTATGGTATTCAAATATTCTATACACTTATAAAAAGTGCACAAGTTTTTTGTACTTAAAAGCTTTTACCATTTTTTTAGCTCTTTATAAAATTAAGTTATAAAAAACATTTTGTTTTAATGATATAAATTTTCCATGTTACTCTGAGATTTGCTTTGATTTGATATATTGACAATTTGTTGTTGACATCGCTATCACTACTATATCACTATAATTATACGTTCTGGTTGACATTTTTCTTGCTCATAGACTCAACATAGACTCATACCATAGAGAAATGAGAGGAATGTTATTGTGCAGCACGGACAATAAATAAATCAAATAAATAAATGGGGAGTAATGATACTAATGATTTCTTAATCTTAAATGAAATAGATACCATACAACAAAGAAAAAGCGATCAAGCCCACTGAGAGCGAAGCCAGAGCCAATTTTGCTCGGTCATGAGCGGTATCGCGCCAGCTTTCGCCGACGCCGAGCTCACGGAGGTCTACGTACCTCCACTCTATCCGCCCAATAGACTGCTGGACACCCAAAATAACTTTCAGCGAAAATTCTCTATTACATCTTATATCTGAAGGCCAGTCGCCTTTGACCAACTCTAAGACGAGCAATGTGTGCCTGCACCTCTTATATGAATCCTTTGCAGGATTACGATGTAGCGAGAGAGATGGTGTTAGTAATCAACCCAGCTCAATAACGTAAGTAATCTTTTTATTGCAACTATGATGTGATGAATCCTGTATGGATGCGAGACATGGCCCGTCAAGCAAGTAGTACCAGTAAAACCAGTAGACTCTAGGTGTTTGTAAAATTATAGGAGTCTACTGGCCACGGATCTCCAATATTAGACGATGGGAACTGACTGGTCAAAACCCTTTAGACAAAGAAATACTGCTGCGGAAATGGCGCTGGATAGGTCATGTTTTTCGAAGGCCAAACAACCACCTATCCAAGCAAGGGCTGACCTGGAAAATTCCCGGAAAAAGAGGGCAAGGTCGCGTACCACCTGGAGAAGCACAGGGGAAAAAGAGGCGGCATCAGTTGGCCTCGGTTGGGTGGAGCTGGAGGAGGCCCTGGACCGCGAAGAATGGAAATCCCTTCTGAGAGCCCTATGTCCCTGATGAAGGATAACAGGATATCATCATCATCACCATCACGATGTGATGAAAAGCAGCTTCTTACAACTCGGAGCATAAGTATCACAAATTCGAGTTTTTTCAATCACGAGAAAGCATTGTCGTGTCGTGTCGTCTAGACTAGTCTAGCCTGGCAAACAAAGCAAGCGCATGATGGGCAAAAAGTAGTGAATATAATGATTCAATTATCTTTGGCTAACTTTTGTCCGCGTTAAATTCGAAATTGCGGAAGCTCCATACAAACATCCACCCCATTTTAGGGAAGTGGGGGGTTAAAAAGAGACAAAAAGTATGTTACGTTATGTTACTTTATGCCTATGTTACGCTTGATCCCTTCAACTACCTCCACTTAAAAAATCACGTCAATTTGTCGCTCCGTTTTGTCGTGAAAGAAGGATACTTACTATTTACTCTATGTTTACGCATTTGTGTTGGCACAACTTTTGGCCATTTTAAACAACTTGAAGGTACGTTACTTCTACATTGTTGATTGTGTAAGATTAGCCAGCTAGCCAGCAGAAGTGTCTTCAGAGTAAGTAGAGGTAGGTTATTCAATTTATTTAATTTATAGAATTGTTGCACAACACTTGAAGAGTACAAATCGAACTTAATGCCAAACGGATGATTACCAACTACATTTTTCCTTATTTTTCTACTATGATATGTAAAGAACGTCATTTACGTTTAAATAAACGACAGCGGCGGCGGGGAGGGGCCTTTTCAAATTCTTCTGCCAGACAAAATCGAGCTTTATTTATTTGTTCCATAGTATCACAAGTCCACCACGGCACGTAGGCACCAACTGGCAGAAAGACACAAGCTTCCTGCATCATCTTTTCTCGATACTTTTTTTCAATCTCTTGCTCGGCATTTATTATTGCGCATTCGCACGAACAATCAAATAGGGCGTCGAATACGAAAGGTCTTCTTCTAAATGCTAGTTCTTCTTGTAACATTGCCATCTCTTCGTTAAATTTCTTTTCCCTAAGTTTCTCAAGCGCTTCATCGACTTTTTCCTCCTTTTCCTTCAATTCGCGTTCTTTCTGCTGAACTGCCCTAAAGCAATTTCGATCGTTCATGTCTTCAAACTTATTTTTTATGTTTGTCAGGTTTCTTTTAAATATATTCGTACGCTGCCTCTCTAGTTCCAAATCTTTCCATTTTAATTCCAGTTGTTTTCGTCGGAGAGCGTTGAAGCAAACATCGTTACATGCCTCTAATTTCATTGCCGCTAATTCCTTTTCTCTCTCAAATAGTTCATTTTCTATGTCTTTTATACCTTTGTAGTCATGTATAATTTCACCATCTTCGTCGTACTTATCTTCCTTTTTTGGAAGAGTTATTAAATCTGTCATAAGTTGAACCAGTTCAACTTCCTTGTTGTATATCTGACGGTCTTTTTCGTGAATAATTTCCAAACAGGTCTCACAGTTTGTTGGATATTGCTTCTTGGCTGGATCTGGAGGGCCAACGCTGGATACTGTTGGGAAACGTTCTACTGTGTGCATGTGGCATGGCTTACCACAATCTCCTTCGTCCTCGTTTTCAAGCCTGGTACGTTTTACAATTATAGGCAATTTACTTCTAGTCATTCGACACTTATCACAAGTCTTCTTCCTCTTTGACATGGCGATGGTCAATTTATCTATTTAATTTACAGTGTATTATTATTAATTTTTCGATTTTTTTTACGGCTTTATTTTTATTTATTTTAAAGTCGTTTTATGCGGAAACTAAAATTTACAGGTTCTTTTGACAACAATATGCACTCTGACATTGTCATCAGTCATAAATCAAACTTTCTATTAGTTTCTCTCTATCTTCTATGCAACCAGCTTTGTCTAGTTCGTCTATAAATGATGAGAATAAATAGATAAATCATGATAATTGTCATGTGACTTTGAATCATAAGTATTGAATAAATTGATGAATTTAATTTAGTTTGATGTTATAAAATTAGTACTTTTTAACCTTCGTGTTTAAAACCCTCTCAACGCTCAAGTATTCACTTCTCAAACCTCTCGCTACGCTCGCTGTTCAATATTGGAATCTTTCGCTTGCTCGTTAGCATTCATCAATTATATTACGTTCGATTAAACAACAACATTGCCCCCTTTTAAAACCAATAACTATTGTCTGTTTTGTTTTTTGAGCATAGATTCTATAGGTATAATTATGAATAATGATTCTAACATCCAGGTAAATGTATCTATTATGAATGTTGAAAGTTTGATTAGCAAGAATAGCGTAGCTTCATACTTGAAGTCGACCTAAGTTTACTAAGTCGCGCGCCTAAAGTTTACATGCCTAATCTCAATAGAGGCTTAAATTACAATGCACATTATGAGTACAAAAACATGTATATTTACTTCTTTACAATAAGTCAAGTGACATGAATTTAAACTAAAAGCACGTTCGTTTCTTAAGTGTCTTGTTTCTGAACACAAGCCATCTCAATATTCTCCTGGGGACACATGACTCTTCAGGTCTGACCTTCTTCCCACAGCCGAGGGGACAGAAATAGCACTTGGCCAAGCTCCCGAGGAGCTTCATAACGCAACATTTGGTCGTGCAGGTGTGCATGTTGGGGGTGTTACTCATGCTGCCGTTCCACATCGGGAAAGGCATGGTGCAGGTGAAAGCCTCGGCGTTAGGATTATAATCACACGGGTCTTTAAATTTTTTGTTCACCATAGTCCTTTTACACGCACACTTGCATACCAAATAGACGTCTTTTATAAACGATTCTGGTGTTTTCTTCATATCCTCTTTAGCTTCTTTGAGGTTCTGTTTTCTAAACTGTCTAATTTTCTTATCAATATCTCTCTCTTTTTTTAGTAATTTCTTTTCTTTCTTATCGAGTTCTTTGAAACAGTTTTTTTGGTTCTTTTTCCTTTTCTTTTCATCATCCATTGGTCTTGCGGCGCCTGAGCAGCAAGTGCAAGGGTTCGGGCTAACTTGTATGTAAGGACTAGCCATTTGCTTGACCACTTCTCGTTCTATCTTTTTCATTTCTTCTTCTCTAGCACGGAGATATTTGGAGCAGGACGGACAGCTAAATCTGTCCATAGGGTATATTTTGGTTGTACCCAGTCTATTCAACTCCATGTTTAGTTTTGCCAGTTCATGTTCTCTCTTTCTGATCTGGAATTCGACATGTCGGAGGTTTCCATAGCCGTGTTTGCGTCCTCCATGTTGTCGTAAGTGTCTCTGGAGTTGCAAGAGTTCTTGATCTTTCCTTATCAGTTGAATTTCTTTTGCTTGAAGTATTTTAGCACATTTTTGACATGGTGTGGCTGAAGTTTGGCCTAGCGACCCGCGTGCGGAAGGAAAAAGATGATCGAAAGTAATGGGTTTGTACCCGGGTCTTTTATATGGGGGATATTTAGGCTTCTTTTCTATCTTTACCGTGATAGGACTGGATTTAAAGTTAGGATAGCACCCATAGCAATAGTCGTCGCCTCTGTCACCACCGCAGCAACACCTCTGAGGTATTATAGGCATTATAACATAGGTACCTATTTAATATTTTATTAATAAAAAAATATTTTTTTTAGATTTTAAGTTACATTAATACATTTTATGTTACATTTTGACAATAGGTAATTACCAATACTACCAACACTACCAACCAACTATTCTGTCATTTTCATAGAGTCTGACATGGTCTGACACAAGACCATTATTCTCTATGGATGCTAAAATAACCATAAAATAACCAGAATACGAAACGGTCTAGGCAGGGAGTATAGAAGTATATTTCTAAACTCCATAGGTCTAGGTTTGGTCAGGTGTCTAGGTGTCTAGGTCATTTTAGTATTCTCATATTCTGGTTATTTCATGGTGATTTTAGCATCCATAGAGAATATTATAAATAGTACATTACTACTACGATCAAACTACGATAGAGTCTCTTCGGAAAGTCAAGAGTCGTGTGTATTGGACGGAATTTGGACACCATACATTTCACGACTATTGACTTTCCGAACAGACTCTAGTACTCTTTATGATACTGTGTTACTACAGAGGCCGGGACGTACGCCACCCGAGCAACGCCCGAGCCTCCGAGGTATGTCACGGTCCTATTTCTTGAGCTATGTAAGTATGAGCCTGTCACATTTACATATTTTAGCAGCCTTTGAAGAGTAAGATGTTATTGCCGGTGACTGTATACGTGGGTCCACAAACGGCTGCAGGAGAAGGTTCCCAGGGCGCTACGGGTCATGGGGCAGGGAATATCTATATTGGCTCTAGCTTCGCAAAGACAAGGATGTAGGAAGTCTGGCTTTGGATATGATATAGCTATTAGGGATACTGCTTGATAAGGTGATTAGTATTTAGTTTCCATCCATTGGACGAAATTTAAATATATTGGGTTGGTAAGAAAGTAATGAGCGAATCATAACCAATATTACTTTTATTTAATTTATTACTTTAATCATTTATCAAAAATATAACGGCCTTCGTTATCTACTACTTGTCTCCATCGTTCTGGTAAAGAATGAATAGCATCGGCGAAGAAGTTCTTAGGTTTAGATTCAAAAAACTCAGCTACGGCGGGCAGTCGCGCCAGATGAAAGGGACTGTCCCTCTACTGACGCGTAAGTGGCCAATGTAAGTTGACCTATGCCGGCTCTGAATAAATTATAAATATGACTTTTATGTGGAATGTAATGACGTCTGTTTTTAAATTTGAGCTTCTTGTTACCTTTCCACACCATTTCACACTACAGGTGGACATTTTTAAGACATCAAAATACCCTTTTTCAATTTTTTTACTGCGAAAAACACGCGCTGCTTGCGGGTCTGTTACTTGGTCGCTACTGATCGGGCACACTCGTAACTTCAAGTCAATCCCCCCTTCTGGGGGATGAACTGGGCCTTTCCATCTTATCCAAAAGATTTTTGGCGGTATATTTTCGCCGCCCGTGACTACGGGCGTGTCTTTGGTTGCCATCTAGGCTTGGCTTCAGCGATGGGCCGCCGGCGAAGCCGGCGGGCCATCTGTGGCTGACTGGCGGTGGCCTGTCAGCAGTGTTGCGGGGGGGCGGCGAGTGCTCCTTCTCGGCGTCCTCCCTGGCGTGCTACCGGGTCCGGTGGGCGTGCGTGGTTCGTTGGCGGGCGACGAGTCTCCAATCTCGGCGCCCAGGCCCGTCTTCTCCTTGGAGTCGGCGGGGGCGGGTGCGGGTGTCCTTTGGGCTGCTGCGTGGGTCGTTGTTTTGAGGCGACGAATCTCCAACTTCGTCGCCCCGGTTTGTCGGTTCCGCGGGCCGACAGTCGACGACTGGTGTTGTCCGGAGGGCGTGCGTGGAGCGGCGCGGTGCTCATCCGTCGAGGAGTCAGGAGCGGTGGTGTCTGCGTTGTGAAGGTTTGGGGTGGGTAGTTGAGAAAGCGAGTTCCTCTTCTACCCTCCCCTTTGTTTTTGCAAGGCTGCCGTGTACCACCGCTCTTTTTGGTACGCTTTTGACGGCGTGTTGCTGTATTTTTTGTACGGCAGCCTTGCATCCGGGGTTCGTGGGGGCGCGGCCGTTGTTCCGGGGCCCGCGCTGGGGCCTTGGTGGCTGGCGCGACGATGTACTGGTCGGCGGGTGCGGCCCCCGGGTTGGGGGCCACGGGGCTGGCCGGAGCTGCGGTGGGGCCCTTGGAAGGGTCCTCGGTCGGCTGCGGCGCGGCGTGGCGTGTGGTCGGTGTGGCCGCGGGTCCGGGGTCCGCTGTCGCGGGCGCGGCGGGCGCGCGGTCGGTGTCTGTGGGGTCTGTGGTGGCCACAGCCTCCGGGTTGGGGGCCGTGGGGCTGGCCGGTGCGTCGGCGGGGCCCTTGGAGGGGCCTGCGGTCTGCTGCGGCGTGGGGTTGTCTGGCGGTCGCGGCCGAAGGCTGGGGTAGCGTACGGGTGCGACGCGCGGTGGTGGGCCGACGCTTTGGAGGACCTCCAAAAACGTGGGCTGGTTGGCTAGGGCGGGTGTGCGCGCGATGCGCGGGGGGGGGCCAACGCTCTGGAGGATCTCCTCCAGCGTCGGCGGCTGCTTGGCTGGGGCTGGTGGCTTTCCCAGCAGTTCCAGCGCTTTGGCGAAGCTGGACTCGGGGTTGGCCTCCGCTCTGCGAAGGGCTGCGTGGTCTTCTGGCCGGAGCTCCACGTCCTCGCCGCGGAAGTGTCCCTTGAGCCTAAGCATCATATCCCTTGCCTGAGTCGACACTGGCGACCTGGGCGGGGACCCGGCTTTACCCGAGCCGTCGGCCAGGATACGATCACGATCCTGGTGACTGCACGGGGGCGGCCGGAAAGGGACTTCCCGCGGGGTCGTAGAGACGTCCGGGGTCGGTGTGACGGTGGGCCGCGGCGCTGGGTGGCCGGCGGCGGGTTCGTGGCTCGGTGGTTTTCTTGCGGGTACGCCGAGAAACTCGCGTTTCTGACTACCCACCCTAACCAGCGGGTCGGGGGGGGTCGTCGGGTTCGGCGTACCTGCTGCGGGTAGATGTCCCGTCGCGTTTTTCGAAGTACCCACCCTGCCCGAGGGGGCGGGGGGGCACCTCGGCGCGCGTCGGGTCATTCGTGCGCAGTCGGGCTTCGGATGTGGGCGGTGACACAGTCGCGACGCTTCATCGCCTCTCAGCGCCTAGCATCTAGACCTCTATCCGGTTGCCCAGATTAAGGTCCAGAGCCGGGGCGATCGGCGACGGCTTCAGCTGTCTGCGGGCTGTCCCCTCCGGCGCGAGCCGGGGTCAATCCGGCGAAGATTTTCGAAGAAAATCGCGCAGGATCGTCAGGAGCAGGAGAAGTGGTGCGTCCGAGCGACAGGAGTGTCGGTGGCTGTCCGACTGATCGGGCACGGCGAGCGCCCGCGCTTATATCAGTGCAAATACTAGGAAGGCTGGCGACCGCGAGTCGTCTTGTAATGGATGTCTATAGGGGTTGGTCTGTGACTGTCGTAGATGGGCTTGATCATCGAACTTTTTTTCATTCAAGGCATTGCTTAGCGATCTGAACAATGCGTAATCCGTAGGTGCCAAGTCTGGAGAGTACGGTGGATGAGGTATCACTTTCCAACCTAGCTCCAATAGCTTTAGCCGAGTCACTTTTGCAATGAGTGGGCGAGCATTGTCGTGTAAGAAAAAAACTTTAGCATGCTGTGGACGATTCTGACAGATTTTTTGGTTTAAATTTTCAAGCTGATTACAGTATACTGATGCGGTAACAGTCATTCCACTTGGTAGGAGTTCCCAGTGAATAATACCATGAATATCCCACCAAACGGACAGCATAACTTTTTTCGGGTGAGGCTCTGTTTTTGGTGCCTCTATTCCTTTTTCGTTAGGAGCTAGCCACTGACGTTTGCGTGTGTGATTTATATATAAGACCCATTTTTCATCTCCAGTGATAAGATGGTCCAATCAGTTGAATGTGCGGCGAAAAGACAGAAGTTGTATGCAGATATCGGCACGGCGGTTTAGTTGATCTCTATCAAGTTCGTGCGGTATCCAAACACTGTATTTGTAGTTTTTTTCCCAACTCGTGTAAATGTGTTTCTATGGTGACATGAGAGCAGCCTAACTCGGTAGCAAGAGTACGACTCGTTAGCCTCGGATCTCCTTCAATTAAGGTTTTTAATTTGGCTACATCAATCTTCACCGGTCGACCAGACTTAGGTTGATCTGATAATGAAAAGTCGCCACTACGAAACCGCTGGAACCATCGTTTCGCCGTGGCCTCAGACACAACTTCAGGAGCAACACGCTGACATATATTACGCACTGCTTCGGCGGCTGAATGGCCAGACTGAAATTCATATAGTAAGCAATGCCTTACATGCACTTTTAATTCGTCCATTTTCTTCCTTATATTAGCTCGGCGACAGCTAGTGAATGACTGACGAGAAACTGTGCGACTCGCCCTTTATATACTTTCGACCATAGAATATTCTAGAACTCTCTCAAAAATTTTATGTGGAATTCAATCGATCGCTCATTACTTTCTTACCAACCCGATAGAATCTTTGCTGCACTGATCTACAATTCTACATACAAATGAAATGATGATAACAGTGAACAATGTACAACAGACACAAGTGGCGCAAAAAGTGAAGTGGTGGTACGTGGGTCCACAAACGGCTGCAGGAAGGTTCCCAGGGACCCGCAGCACAGGTCAGGGGGCAGGGAATATCTATATTGGCTCTAGCTTCGCAAAACAGAGATGTGAGAATCTAAGTTTGCAATAAGTGAAGTGGTGGTATACGTGTGGGTCCACAAGTGAAGTTTTTGGAAGAAGTAAATTCTGAATAAATATTTTTGTTACATAAATATATATTATAAGTATTTTAATACATAGACTATTTATTACCGTTTTACGACCTCCTTATGTAGTAACGAAATAAAATAAGCGCATAAGTATCTTTAAATATTAGTGTCAATGTCAATAGTTGTCATTGTCAAGACAGGCCGGCCTACAAGGTACTTAAGTCAAATATTTTATCTGAAGCAGTAACAAAAATTCTCAAGTTGATTAGCAACGGAAAACGAATTCACAGTGTGTGTGGATCTGCAAATAATGAAAAGTTTCGATTGCGTCGTTAAGAGCATTACATTGTCCAGAAATCCGTTACTTTACATTAAGGAACACCATTATAAATGCAAAATCAAACAGCTGTTTGCAGTTTTACGTGCAATATCAATAATTCGAGAAGCCAAAAACAAGAGTTGCATCTCAATGCCAGCATGCATAAAATTGCAGTAAACAAAATTTATCGAAGCAATTACCGCATCCATACATTTTCCTGGATCGATCGGAGGTCAGCGGCACTGAATGCTAGACCATGGTTGTCACAAGCTTATTCACAAGCCATTTCGCTGGCAAATATAACTTGGCCTACACATTCATAGCAATCCATGCATGGTGGATTAGCAGATAAGAATGGTCGGTTAATCGTCGGAAAACTGGCTTTTAGCAGCTTAAAGTCAGGTCTTGCGCAGAGTATGACCCGCAATCGCCGCGTGCGCACGTCTCGCGCAGTCGCATCGCGCAAACAAAAAACAGTGCGCGTTGAACTTGATCAGTGACAGAGCCGGCACCCATCTCCCAGGTATTTTTAGACTAACGCCTCCGAAACAGGTTCTTTGCGAAAGTGATACCGGTTAGTACAAAAAGTTATCTAGAACGACTTTTAGACAATTTGCAAATGTGTAAAGTTGCAGGCGCATCGACCGGTTTTGTTCGCGTGTAAAAGTTTTGAGTGCAAGTAAAACATTGGTTGCTAAGTCAATAAACTCGAAAGCCTTAAGTTACAGATGAGAGCTTTTTTGCTGACCATACTTAGTTAGCATTAGTTTGCAGATTTCGCGGTCGTAAAGTTTATCATCTTTTTGCGCGTCTTCCTTCCTAACAGAACCTACTCTTCTATGTGTGTCTTATTTGATGTTTTATTTAAAACTAATTATTTATTACAATTTCATGTATGCCTTGGGTGAGACTTTGAACTCACGGCCTCTGGATAGCAAGGCAAACATTTTCCACTTTTAAATTTATCCAAAGCCTAGTGGCATCAACTGCAGACGTTTCTGCTAATCAAAAAAGTATTGTTTTTACATTTATTACTTTATTGCTTAGCTAAATTTAGATAAATATTTCTGGATAAGTAAATAACACAGGCGAAACAAATATTAAGTATTAACAATCTAGTCCGTCCGTATCGTATACCATGATGAGGATCCTACCAATTTTTTTGTTATCTTTTTGCATTCTTTTCGAGAACGATATTTTCTGCGATTGTGAATCACAACCAAGATTTTTATTTTTTTATACCTATGTCGTCGGTGGTAACGGGCATTTAGGGCTTGCATTCCGGAATTCCGGAATCTCGAAATTCCGGAATTTCGGACAATTTTTCCGATATTACAGTTCCGGAATTGAAACACATAATCTCGAAAATTCCGGAATTGAAAAAAGATATATTTTTGGACGAAAACGTGTAATATCAGCCTGGTTATTTTACAAAACTACCACCGCGTCTATAAAAGATATGTAAATTAATAAGTTAGACACCGCTCGGATTCAGGTAGTGTCTATTTTATGACCAAAGGGTTGCATCCAGGGCTAGTTAAAACGAGATAGTGTAGTTTTAACCCGCTAATATTATACCATTATCACTTTCTGGTTTTGCTCTCAATTGTGTTAGCTAATAAGTGAAATATATAAATAGTTTAAAGTAAATATTTGTTGTAGAAAGTTGTGTGAGTTGTGAATATTTTAGGCATAAAGTCTTAAGTTCAGACGCAAATCGTAGTATTTGGTATTACATTCATTCACAAGCATAACGTCGTAGTTACTTTATACACTTTTCACAAAGACGTGTGCATATTTTACTAAATTCTATCTAAGTCTATTACCACTTACCACAAAATCAAAAGATTTGAGAAGAAAATGTATGGAAAATGATTAATATGAAAAGAATGATTTATTTTTTTTACAAAAAATTAAGGTGTACATGTACCTAGAAATAAATCATAAAATCTGTCTTTTTGGGCTAGCTTGGATATCTTTTATCCATACTCGAGTCTGATAAAGGTAATTCAATATTTCTTTTATTACAATTATGTGAACAAGACGTTATGCCATTCTTGTAAATTATTACTTTTATATTATTTCGATGGTCAATGGATAAAAAAATAACTTTAACGTTGACCAGTATCAGAAAACTGGCACTAAAACCTCGTTTGTATCGTTAACTAGTTTGAAATATCTTGCAAGACCGACTTTGACACAAAATGGGCTTTCTGTAAAATTACTAAAATGAAAATTTCAGTGTTATATGACTTTCAGGTACGGAGTTATTCTCTTAAACGTCTATTTATAATGAATTTCAATTTAAAATTGTATTATTTCATCAAAAACCCATCAGAAAACCAAACGAAAAAAAAAAATTTCAATTCCGGAACTAGTTCCGGAATTCCGGAATTGAAGTCCAATCTCGAAAACCAGTTCCGGAATTGAAAATCGTCCGATA
Source organism: Leguminivora glycinivorella (assembly GCF_023078275.1). Taxonomy (NCBI): domain Eukaryota; kingdom Metazoa; phylum Arthropoda; class Insecta; order Lepidoptera; family Tortricidae; genus Leguminivora; species Leguminivora glycinivorella. The sequence continues at coordinate 5,798,948 of NC_062973.1, forward strand.
TTGCAAGCCCTACGGGCATTGGAGTAAGCAGTCACCGCAGCCTGTGGACGCCTGCAAGTTTAGTCTAGACGTTTTAAAAAATTCCATCATTCCTGTCTGTTGCCCTTCGAGAAAATCTTGCCAAAATATTACCCTTAGTTTAGTCATAATCCTAATTGATATTTAATTCCAATATTCGATATTATTTATTAATTAATAAAGATTAACCCAATTACAAGTTAATGACCTATTACTTAATTGATATTTTAATTGAATTGATCTTCCTATGCATTTTAAGACACAGGTCATCAAACTTTACATGTGTAGGTAATGTTAATTAGTTACATTATCAGACTTTATCCAATTAATGATTAGATAAGTGATCCCCTAAGTAGGTACGTATAATATGTAATTAACTAATTACTTTATTACGCAGAGAAAAATAAATAAACCAAATTCTTAGTTAATGTTAAACAGTTTTGAACAATTTGGAGCCAACTCGTTCCAAATTGTTCAAAACTATTAAATAGACGTCGGTGTACTTGCAGCTATCCAGTTCTGTTAGATAAGTACATACATTTGTTACATATCCATTGGAATGAATTAAAAAAATAATTGGGATACAAAACGGCGATGTCTTAAAAGTTTATACATTTTGGGATAATATTATTTTTCATTATTAGTCTTATGAGTTTTTGAACCGCTTATCACATGAAAATTTTGATTATATGAACTTGTGCATCCTCATTTCATTACACAATATCGCTTTTTTAACGTTTTGAAAAGTATTAAAAGAATCGCATTTTTAAAGGACATTCTCGTGGAATGGGGCACCATCGGTGTATTAACTATACATACCTACGTACTCCTACTACCTAAGATACTCCCGACTGAGGGGGGACTGAAATCTTCTCTAGGCTTGTGTCGTTCACGAACTATGAACTGTTAGGAATAAAATCCCATCAATGACCGAAATGAACTGAATCTTTCCGTGGTCTGAGAATCGGTCTTTGCTCATTTAGTTCAGTATAGGATCGGCGAGCGCGAGCGGTTTGGATCGAGAACGAATGTGTGACTGCGCCGACCGAGAGCGAGAGCTACTTAGCAGAGCAACAAAAAAAGTCAAGTTTTCATCAAGTTTTCAACTTCGGTTACTTACAACCTTTCGGCCCGGAATGTTACTATCTGTGGACTATTCGTATAATTTTGACACTATTCGGTCCCATTCGTTCTGATCTTTCCGACCGCAGTGATCGCTGGTCTGGCTGAACTAAATGAGCAAAAGACCTAAAAGAGCGAACTAGTTCATGGGAGCGATTGAACGAGATCGGAGCGCTCCGATCAACGAACGAAACGGCACAAGCCTAATCTTCTCGAGGCTGAGGCGTAGTGTTAGAGCCGGCGTAGCTTTATTTGACGTTCATATGCGCATTGTAATATGCCTACTTGAAAAATAAATATTTCATTTTTATTTTAAGGGCCGGTTGCATCAAACCGTCTGTCACCGTCAAAGCGTTCGTTAAATTTTATTGAATGGGAAGTTCACATAGTTGTCTGCTGCGTGACGATGATGTGTCTGTCAAATGTGGTTGATGCAACTGGCCCTTAGTTAGTTGTCAAAGCGGACCCCAGGCTTCCATGGGCCATGGCGAGTGCCGGGATAACGCAAGGGGGATGATGATATTGACACACAACTTGTATTTGAACTACCACCGTACTCTCAGTCGGCATTGGAGTTGCAAACAGCAAAAAACCAAATGATTTTTTTTTTTCAGAATTAGGTATGAAAAAAAATTATTAAAACAATTTGTTTAATAGTTAACATAGTCATAAGAAACCGTATAAAAGTAATAAATGCTTTGAATATTTTGAGATTTCGTACTTAAAAAAAAACATACCTACTCCAGAAAAAACTGTTTTGTTTCACGGTTTTTTTTTTCATGATTTTTTATAAGCCAGAAAATACGGTTTTTTGCATCCCTAGTCGGTATGCAGTCTGTGTGCAGTTCATACAAGTTGCAGCCCATCTTAGGAGTGTTAATACATGATGTTTTTCATTTGTTTTAGTATCCTGATGAGATGGCGCGATACCAGTTTCTTTGTTTAATCGCGGCAGCTGCATTCGGTGAGTTTTTGTTCTGTTTCTATAAATGCGACCGATCGTTTATCATAGCGTATGGAATGGTATTCTGTACTTTTATGGTTATCTACAAGTAAACCAGTAATCGGACCAGTCTATAAATTTTTGGACAATAGGGTTTCGTTTTAAACGATTTCATGTGAACAAACTTAACATTCTTCTATTTTATTTCTATGTTGTACATATTTTAAGCTCTTGTCCTAACTATTTGGACTAAAAAGTATGTAAAAAATACGTAGATATAGTCGAGTTCATAAATAATATATGTGTACATTTCTTCATCTTAACTCGCTGGAAGAAGGTGAAAAAATGTACACATATTTATGAACTCGACTGTACTATTTTATACATATGCTTGCTAGTCGATATAATGTTAGCTCCAAAGTCTCCAAACTAATATCTAGAGCCATAATCAATGGTGGGGCCTATACTTGTTGCTATATGTTGCACGATGGGTATGTGTCAAAGAACACAAAATAGTAGGTACGTTACATTACGATACAAGTGCGTACAAAAGGAAGTTCGAAACGAGTGGTGATAAATTAAAACACGACCGAAGGGAGTGTTTTAAATCGACACGAGTTACGAATTTCCTTTTCGCACGTGTATCGTACGACGTTTTTCAGTACAGATAGCCATCCGAAGTTACGACCTGACATATAATGAACCACTTCTCGCTCTAGTGTGTAAAAAAAACACCATCTGTACTGAAAAAGTCGTCATTACGTCACTATGATCTCGTAAAGTAGCGGTGTTCTAATGAGTAGGATAATAGTATCTTCCGAGAACGTGGGTGTGAATCATACAGCAGCCGTTTCCGGTTTTAATCGATCTGTCACAGTAAAGTACCCCCCGCTTGGCTGTTGGGCAAACCGCTACCTACCTACTCGTACAGCTTAGGCTCTATTTACACATTGATTAGTAAGCCAGTTTATAAATAACATCAGTTACTAAACGCTCGCACTAGTTGAAAAGGCAATGAGGTTGAAATACTTAAGGCAAAGAAGTGTGAGAATCAATTGTTAACCAATATCTTTTTGACGACCGGTCTGGCTCAGTCGGTAGTGACCCTGCCTGCTAAGCCGCGGTCCTGGGTTCGAATCCCGGTAAGGGCATTTATTTGTGTGATGAGCACAGATATTTGTTCCCGAGTCATGGATGTTTTCTATGTATATAAGCATAGCTGGGCACCGTTAATCAAATAGTTAACTTCGTTAATCGCTAATCCGTTACTAAAAAAGTTAACTTCGTTAATCGTTAAAGCGATACATTTCGACAAATTTAACGTAAGTTAAAATTAATCGTTAATCCGTTAACACGTGAAAAAAAATAACTTTTCTTTAAATATTTAGTTGCATCAGTATCCAGTATTATATTTCTGTAAAAGGCCGAAGTACAGCTAGCCTATTGAACTCTAGGCTGCACGTGGAAGGCAGTGATCGCCTGAGCTACTGCCAAGAGCTGTGTCAGGAGAGATGCTGGCGGTGACGGGACTGTTGTGGCACTTTGGGCGGTAGAGGCTAGGGAAGCGAATGTGGTCGTAAATAGGGCTAGAATTTGCTGCCCTATCACTACAACAGTCGCCATGGTAAAGCTTAGGATTCACCGAATCAAAGTTAGTAAAAGCAAATCCACGTGAAGAATACTTTTTTAGGTAATATTTCGGACTAAAGCAATCGACATCGGTAAAACCTAGGATTTGCCGTACTTCGGGCTTTTATAGTAGCGTTCAGAACGTGTTTTTCGCAGCGCAGATGGCGCCTGTGCCCTACTAGATTAACGATTAACGGACTTGGAGAAATTTAACGGAAGTTAACGAGTCCGTTAACATTTTTTCAAGTTAACTTAAAAGTTAATCCGTTAGTCGAAATGTTAACTTCGTTAATTAACGATTAACGGATTAACGAGTTAATGCCCAGCTAAATATGTATATAAGTATGTATTTATCTATTTAAGTATGTAAGTATATCGTCGCTTACTTAGCAGTCATTGTACAAGCTTTGCTTAGTTTGGGGCTAAGTTGATCTGTGTAAGGTTTCCTCAATATTTATTTATTTTATATTTATTTTTACTTTCCTCTTTCACTCAACATCACAAATGTTTGATTGCAATGATATTGTTCCATTCCATTTGTTCCTAAACCCTTTCGTTTGGTCTCCTCTCATCTCTTATCATATTGTCAATGGAAAACGGCAAAGTCACCAACAGAAATTGCCTATTATTAATATATAACTTTTGTAAAAATACAGCTTTAGATTTTTTATTTTTTTTATAATGTTATTATTCTTCACGAATCCTCCTGTGATTTAATTTTGTCCCCTTAAACGTTTGGTGATCACCATAACGTGTGTTACGTTTAGAGCCGGAAAATGTAACTTTAGTAACATACAATCCACTCGTATTTCTCCTCGATGCATGTATATGAGCTTGTGTTTTAAGCACGATTTATTTATTAGCTAGACAATGCCCTTTACGGAAACGATCATGAACGGATCACGTTTCCCCTGGGCAACGACGAATGTCCGCGACACGACACGAGTGTCGTGTCCCTACGAGTCATGTCTTATGTCCCTAGCTCTGAAATTGTTTACTTTAAATATTATCGTGTACTGCGTGTACATAATGCAAGCCTCAAGACCAAGGTGGTAGGTGAAACGTCATAATCATAATAGCTTACCTAACAATAACTACGCTTTGTAACCGTTTCGTGGTTAATAGCTCTCCCTGTCATTCTTCTGTAGTGCTTCTGTAGCTTATTACTTACCACGGAACTACTCAAAGACATAAGGTTGAAATCGGCGTGTAATGTCATAGTACCTCTAATAGTAACCCCTAATGTCGTGTGCTCTCGCCAGAGGTCATGCACGCTTCAGTCAACCATGATTGTTTATTTACTACCATGTACAGTTATAGTTGTTAATATGAACACGGATAAAGTTCCAACAATATCTATACGCGACCTTATTTACACGCCAGGTATTGTGCACTTATTTTTGGCACTTTGTCAATCTCCATATTTACTTTGACTGTACCATATGAAACGCCGTTTATTGGTATTAAACCATATTGCAAAGTAATACAGTTCATCGTCGGTCAGGTAAAAGTGTTCTTGTGTTGGTTAAGTTATACATTGTATTGGACATAAATTATAGGATGTACGAGAGAGATCAATATATGTTGTGTAGGTAATAAACTTCAGGGAAGTACATTTTACATTTTATTGCTTTAACGTATAATTTGTAGTTTTTTCCTATGTTTTGTTAGAATTTTATTTAAGTTTAGTGTAATCAAGATCGATTTCTTCAACTCATATTGTTTATTCTAACTGCAAATACAACTTAAGTACATTATACAACTTAATTAATTAAATATAAATAAAATTTGGAAATAGTTTGTAAGTACATGTTTTTTTTAGCGTTGACAAAGCTAGTTGCAGATATTGTACTCGTATGGTGGTGCTGAATTTAATATATATCGTCCACAGAGAACCTCCTATAGAGTAGCATTCTTGTATATTTTGTTCGCGATACGAGTCACCAGTGCCAGGGGTGCGAGGAGCGGGCGGGGAATGTGTTAAGCGCGCTGTGATTGGCCGTTTCAAGGACGGCGGGCAGTCGCGCCAGATGAAAGGGACTGTCCCTCTACTGACGCGTAATTGGCCAATGTAAGTTGACCTATGCCGGCTCTGAATAAATTATAAATATGACTTTTATGTGGAATGTAATGACGTCTGTTTTTAAATTTGAGCTTCTTGTTGCCTTTCCACACCATTTCACACTACAGGTGGACATCTTTAAGACATCAAAATACCCTTTTTCAATTTTTTTACTGCGAAAAACACGCACTGCTTTCGGGTCTGTTACTTGGTCGCTACTGATCGGGCAAGGCGAGCGCCCGCGCTTATATCAGTGCAAATACTAGGAAGGCTGGCGACCGCGAGTCGTCTTGTAATGGATGTCTATAGGGGTTGGTCTGTGATATCGTCACTACTTTAAAAAAAACTTGTATCTTCGTCTGTCAATGAAAAGAAAATTGTAGTAAGTATGTATGGAATGCATATAGACTTACTGCGTTTTAACTTTGAGGAACAGCGTGAGATACGAGATTTTTTAAAAGTAGTGACGATATGTTAAAAGTAGATATAACAGGTTCTTATACATATATACTTAATCTATGCATCAATCAATGCTAGGTTATGTAATTGTTTTTCCATTAGATTGGTGTTACGTTATAGCTCATCGTTTTCTTCAACTCATATTGTCTATTCTAACTGCAAATACAACTTAAGTACATTATACAACTTAATTAATTAAATATAAATAAAATTTGGAAATAGTTTGTAAGTACATGTTTTTTTTAGCGTTGACAAAGCTAGTTGCAGATATTGTACTCGTATGGTGGTGCTGAATTTAATATATATCGTCACTACTTTAAAAAAAACTTGTATCTTCGTCTGTCAATGAAAAGAAAATTGTAGTAAGTATGTATGGAATGCATATAGACTTACTGCGTTTTAACTTTGAGGAACAGCGTGAGATACGAGATTTTTTAAAAGTAGTGACGATATGTTAAAAGTAGATATAACAGGTTCTTATACATATATACTTAATCTATGCATCAATCAATGCTAGGTTATGTAATTGTTTTTCCATTAGATTGGTGTTACGTTATAGCTCATCGTTTTTTCATAACACATAGTAGATATGTGGTAGCAAACATGAACTCACTGACCGTCAAACTGTCAGTTTACATTAATGTCAAGGTATGAACACTATGAACTAGTACAGTCCGCTACTAATATTCATATAAAAAAGTTGAATATTTTCTCTCAATAAATATAGGACCTAAGTAAGGTGCTGAACAGGACCGCACCAGATAGTCTAGTGAAGATCACAATCACGGGACGCATGGCATTGGCAAGGAAGCGAAGAAGTGGAAGCATAGGCACGCGCTGGGCAGACAGAATAACGTCTGTGACAAAGACCACTTTGCAGGCTAGCATGCACCGGACCCAGGATCGAGTGCCGTGGAGACAACTGGAAGAGTGTCCACATTCGTCACGTCCCTCAGCTATGACGATACGACAAAGAAGAGTAAGGTGCCAACAACTATCACACTGTAGCGAACGACACACAATCGCAACTGTCTCTATACTACCGCTCTTCCCACGGACAGTTTCATCTTGGGGCGAAGTCACATCAGCAACAAGCCGCATTTTATGTATGAGAAATCGAACGAGTCGTTAGTATAAAGACGCTTACGCATCGGAAAGCTGAAAGCATGCGTAAGTACGAATGTTCATACTCACGTGCGATTTCTCATACACAAAATGCGGTTCGATGCTGATAGATATGACCATTAGCGTGCCGGTTGTCAGAGCGTTAGTGATTGACCACTTGTCTACGCGTCCTTACTATCTATGGATAGTTAAGTATACAGATACATATGATGGAGCTTGTTAGTGATGTTATATGCGCTCGTAAATGCCACATTAATATTGTAAAGCCTGTAGTCCCCGGTCTAACCCCATGGGGTTATAGCGTGTTTAACACGTGCGTATATGGTATGGACGTACACGTACGGATTTCACATGCGATCAAGAGCCGGTGGAAATATTATTTATTAGTGTCTAATAACAGTTAGTTTACATAATATTTTATAAATTTTTCTATGCAGTTAGTATGGCGACCGAATGTGGACACATAAGTTGGTACACATGTAGCTAGTGTGCCTAATACCTACATACTACTACTATAAGTAATCATACTACTACCAAGGACCATTTAATACTAGACTGATATAGCCCATACAAAAAAGCGTACCCCTGAAAAAAGCTTAGTTTTTGCTTTAAAACTAGATGGCGTTGTTTCGTAACCCGGGAGTGGAAAAAAACATATTTTCACACATATGTTTACTTGTTTTTATATTATACTATGAATAACTATCAAAAAACTTTATTTTCATATCAAAATATTGGCTCAAAACATAATTTTTACAAATTATATTTTTTGGTCGGCCTCGACGTAGTTGTGATCGCTTCGCTGGCTAAGTTTGTTCGCATGCTGTCTAACTATTGCCAAATAAAATGACTAGATGACGTTGGTGGACTAGGAAAATGTCACATCCGTTTCGTTGTTCATTAATATAATATACTTAGTGATAATAAACCTATATGTTGAGCTCAAATACGTTCAACAAAACGCAATCATTGTGCCAACAGATGTGACATCCAGTGACATCTGACATCCATGTCACATCACAAATGTCATTGTATGATTTATTGAATATTCATAATATATGGATATTAAATATTTTAGAATCGCAGCAGCAATGCGAGTAGAGATACAGAATTAATAACTGTATAAATTAATAATTGTATGACCAATGACCTCATACATAAAATTACCAGTTTAGGTGACAGAAGGCGAATCCAATTTGTAAACATTAAATTTAATGTGCTAAGGAAAAGAATCTTTCCGATTTTCAACGGGACACGGCTGAAGGGGCGAGCTGGTTTCGACTGCGCCCATGCATCTCAATTGTCCAGAAAGTTCATTCGAAGATCATTTTGCTTATAATAATCTGAGTAATCACAGTGAATGGTTTGACAGTATTTCAGCTAACATGTAGAGAGACTTGCTAGCTTCGTCGGTCAGGCTTCGTCTTGGACACAACGTCGATAGTTAGGCCGCCAGGTGTGGCACTTTGGATTACGTTTTTATAATAAATTAATGATAGTTTGTATTGTTTTGGTAATATAGGTATTTTCTACTCGTATACTATACTCGTTTGGTACTCGTATAAACCTAAACTGAGATAATAAATGAATAAAAGGAAATAATTAGTGAAACTCTGATATAAGTAATAATTAATGAGACTAAATGCGTTTTCACATTATCCGATCCGATATCGGATGTAGGACTGATACCCCATACATTACAGGCGCTATCTTGGATTTTTCCATTTAAATCCTTCCGACATCCGATATCGGATCGGATAATGTGAAAACGGACTAAGACAATAGATACCTTGTTAGTGTTATAACTGTTATACACGGTGTTTCCGGTATCACTCAAAACCTCAGACACCCCAACTGATTTTTATTTTTTTAAACTCATCTAGAGTATTCATCTTTTAATCTGATCGTTACTTTTTTTTAAATTGAATTTTTAATTTTCTGTACAGCTCTACTTGACTTTTAGCTCTACACTCAATAAAATAATTGCTAACTACCATCATAAACCATAACACTATTTATTTGTGTACGTTACTGCAACGACATAAGGTTTACCAATAGACAGCTAAGATGTCACTGTAAAACACTTTAAAGCTTTGTCACAGTAAACTTCAAATTGGACAGGTAATCGCAGTAAGCAAATAAACTCAATATTCAAAATGACAAGGTTGTAATTAGGTACGAGTTCAATTTGTTATGACTTATGATAAACATTAAGATTAAACTGACAAACAACGTCAAACTAGTAGCGGAAAAAATAATCGTCCAAGTAACCGGCCAGTATTAATACCCCTAAATACTGAAAAAAGGTAAACAACCTCTAGCAATGCGATATACACAATGTTGTATTACGAGTACAATAGAATGGGCACGTAAAAAATAATTAATAATACTAATTTAAATAAAAATATTACCCCCATCAAGATATAGCTCAATCGATTCTACTCTCGATTCTGAACAAACTGTTTTCAGGTTTTTAGTGTTAAGTGAAACACGGTGTATACCTATGCCTATGTATATCCCACCAAAAACATTCTGTAAAAAATAGCCGTCTCGATGGAGCTGCTTGTTTATCTCTAAAAAGTAATGAAATCTACATAAAGTTCCTTACTGCGATTTCTTTATTATTATAGTTAACTAGCCTTTGCCCGCGGCTTCGCTCGCGTTAAATTCGAAAATCTCTCCACAAACTTCCATCCTCCATTCTAAGGAAGTGGGGGGATATAAAAAGAGACAAAAAGTAGCCTATGTCACTTTCCATCCAGTCAACTATCTCCACTTAAAAAATCACGTCAATACGTCGCTCCGTTTTGCCGTGAAAGATGGACAAACAAACAGACACACACACTTTCCCATTTATAATATTAGTATGGATGTTGTGTGACTTGGCCGTTGAAGTGTAGCGGTGCTGGCGACAGATTGGTGCAATGGTGTCATGGAGCACCTGGTTATAAACTTCTTTATACCCTTGTGTATAAAGAAGTTTATAAGTTTCATATTCGATGGTCCGAGCTAAGGTTCGTAAAGCCATGAAGCCGAGCTGATAATCATTGACGCTAAACGCCGATCGAAACGCAGTCTGAAGTGGGTGATAAACGTACGATACGAGCAGGTATGCGTACTTATGGCTCGACGACCTTTTTCGATTGTGTGTCACCGTAAGTACGCGTAAAAACCGCTGCGCATAGTAGTCGACCATCCAACGCCTACTTGCTCGTACGCCTATCACCCACTTGACGTCGCGCCAACACTTTATGGAAAAAGCGGGTTTTCGACAACTAAGTACCAATAAGATTTTAGACATTCAAAAATCTTCAATAATACTCAACTGTTTCGGTCGCACTCGTTCAAATATAGGATAGGATTGGTATGAGCGAGACGGTCAGGAGATTGATTGTCAACATGATATCTATCATAAACACCGTTCGAAATGGCCTCATTAAAATCTAAATTTTAAATATATTGAAAGTAATATTACTAATCATTGACGTCACGCTCAAAATGAAAGAGATAGAAAATTTGACAGTATGGTACTCTTTTGCATGATTGTCATAATTCAAAATAAGAACGATGGTTTGCGTTGTAAACAGGGACTGAAACATGACACGGGCCCCTAGCGTCATCTATATACTTTTCACTATATCACTTGTAATGCCGTTGAACTACCGCGTACGTATTTAAAAAAAAAACGACATTTTTATTCAAATGACACTCTTAGTGACATCTAGTGACATAGATTTACGGCTGCCAACGGGGTACGGTATTTAGTATGGACTCTGCTGGTCCTTTATAATCGTCCTTGCTACTACCTAGGCTAGGTAGACAGACTCTTCTGAGTCAAGTATCTTAGCAGCATTAAAATATGATTAACGGAATTTACCTACCGATTCCGATGAAAAAGGCCCTTTATAAATATGAACGGTTCATATTAGTAGAGAGAGCAGATTATTTTTACCGCTTCTTATAAGATTTGAGATGTGCGACAATATCTCATGACAGTCATGACAATGACTCACACCGTCTATGTAAAATGTATCAATAACACTACATACATCTACACTAATATACACTCGACTCGGTGACGCAAAATAAGTGAAGTAAGCCCCATTCACGGCTGAGTCACACCATTATGTTACTATATACTACGACAGACACAGATTATTCGCGCCTGTCCGAGACCACAGCCTAGCCGAAATGACAATCGTTGATGTTACGCTATTACGCGATCAAAACGCAGTCTGCCGGCGCAGCCGAATAGCAATACATCTATAGAAATGCAGTCTGGCTCTGTCGTGCCAATATGCAAGAGCGATAGAGACAGATAGCTACGATACGGATATTATCGTGAGTGTTTGTGCATTCGGCTACGCCGGCTGGCTCTATCGCCACAGAATATATAATAGTACAAGTACAGAAGGCCCACTGCTTTGATGTTCACGACATGCCGACTTTTTAAATACCTACAAATTCTAACAAAGAAACGAGCCGCACGTGCGCGGCGCCCGGCGATAGGGTTGCCTACGGATTAAAACGATTTAATACTCAGATAAAATGTTATACTATTATATTCAAGTCTTGGGTACTTTCTAGGTATATATATATAGTATTTATATATTTTTGTTTAAGTTCCAACATCACAAGCCTTATTGAATCTTTTCGGGGGACTTAATCAATAGTAGATCTGTGTAAACATGTCCTATGGTATTTATTTTATTCATGATATCTATTTAACTAAGCATTAAAGCATTTAAGCGCAAATTGAGAAACCTTTTGTTAGATAACCCCATGTACTCTGTAAAGGAGTACATGGATTTGAATTTTTAATGACCGATGATATAATTATACCTATATTTCTCTGTTATATAAAAATAATAAAATAAATAATAAAACAATTTTATTTCGGATAAAAAAATCCATAGCTGTTAGTAACATGTACATTTAACTTATAAAATAGTGTTAGTGGAATTACAGACTAATTATTAAACCTAGATATTTATTTATTTTTCTACAACATGGAGTTTTGTCCAGTGCTGTAGCAGAGGGGAGTCCCACCTATCCGACAACGCCACCATGATGCTGTTGGTACTGCCTCGCCAGCGGCTTAGTAAAGAGGCAACCCGCTTCCGCATGATAGCCGCAAAACCGTCAACTTGTGCCTCCGCAAACATGCCGGATGCACTACAGTGACGAGGCAGCCCCATCAGCATCCTGAAAGCGTTGTTGTACTGCACACGCAGGTCGCTGTACGCGCGCCGCGTATAGCTACTCCACAGGCTGCACGTATAGAAAGACTGGCAGTAAGCTTTGAAAAGCGTCACTTTAACTGCGTGTGTGCAACGTGCAAACCTGCGGACAAGCATATTGCACCGCACGGCCAGCGACCTGCGTTCCCTCTCTATATCACAGTTATCACTAAGGTCTTCAGTGACCCAATGGCCTAGGTACTTAAATTTGCTTACTCTAAGCAGAGGTGTGCCACATAGAGATACCTCAGGCAATTTTGTGTAGGTCTTAGATTTGGGCTTGAAAACCATTAGCTCGCTTTTTTTACATTGTATTTGAGACCATGCGTGTCCGCATAGTCTTGACACATCGAAATAAGCCTTTGCAGAGCCCTGATTGAAGGGCTTAGTAGCACCATATCGTCAGCGTAGCTTAGGTTATTAACGCATACTCCTCCTACATGGCAACCGACTCCGGTGCTACTAAGCTCCTCAATCAACTTGTTCATATAAAGGTTGAAGAGCCTAGGAGAGGTCAAACCGCCCTGCCTTACACCACACTCCAGCCTATACTCCCCAGCAGAGACCACGCTCCCCACCTGACTTGGTTTTTTTGGTGGTTGTACCAGTACTGTAATAAAAGTATGCATTCAGGTGCCAGGGTAGTTTCCTTCCTCAGCTTATCCCACAGCAAATCGTACGATACCAGATCAAATGCTTTAGAGAGATCTAAAAAAGCAGCAAATACAGGAGTTTTTCTGGTCGTATAGTACTGCACAGTCTGTTTGAGGCAAAGGATAGCACTCTCCGTTGACAAACCGGTTCTAAACCCAAATTGCGCGTCGTTAAGTGACAAGTGCTTCTCCATTTGCCGATCAATCAGGCCGTCCAGTACCTTGGCGATTATAGATGCCAAAGAAATTGGTCTGTAATTCGATAAGCTAGAAGAATCACCCGTTCTGTCTTTAATTATGGGCACTACAATCGTACGCATGAGATCATCCGGCAGGTAAGAATGGCGCAGACATAGGGAGTAAAACATTGCCAAAGATCTGTACAGATGGCCGCCCCCGTGTCGTAGGTGTTCGACGCTAAGATCGTCATGCCCTGGGGATTTTCCTCCATCTAAACCCTTGATAATACTCGATACATCATTATCCGTAAATGTGATAGAACAATTTAGGTGGACATTCGTACTAGCCCCTGACGCCGACGACACAGGGCCCAATGGTGACTCTAATCTAAAGTGTCTCTGAAATAAGTTAGCTATTTCAATAGGCTCATGTATACCCCCCACGCTCACCGGGAGACCCGTTCTATGGTTTAGAGTGTGGCTAATGAAATATTGCCCCAACTTTTGGCGGGAAATTCAAAAAATCTAGGGCTGGTCACATTTGGTATAGTAGGAGATATAGTTTTGATACTAGAAAATATTTTTGTTTTCTGTGCACACTTATATTGAAAATCAATAGAAATTGCTAATATATGTACAGAAATTTGACAAAATCTGTTAGCATTTGATCCAATTAATGGTGGTAATTGACATTTTTTAAGGTTCAAATGTCTGTCTAGGGGTAGAACCTGTGAAGACGAGTGCTGTAAAGGGCTCGAAACGTAGGTCATGATGTTAATATACGCGATTAATCCGTTTAAAAGAGTTTTATTTCAAATGTCTGTTTAATATGTTAAGTAGGTAGGTAAAGAAAATGCACTATCGACATTTTTGCCGCTCATATATAGACATGTTTCACCAAGATATTTTTATATATTTTATATTTTTATTGCCATATAAGCAGTGGTGGCCGAGTGGATATGACGATGACGCCCGACTTTCAATCCGGAGGTCGCAGGTTCAAATCCTGGCTCGTACCAATGAGTTTTTCGGAACTTACGTACGAAATATCATTTAATATGTACCACTAGCTTTACGGTGAAGGAAAACATCGTGAGGAAACCTGCATACATCAGCGAAGAAATTCAGAGATTTATGTGAAGTCTCCAACCCGCATTGGGCTAGCTTGGAGACTATATAGCCCGAGCCCTCTCAGACATGAGAGGAGGCCTGTGCCCAGCAGTGGAACGTATATAGGCTAAATTATATTATTTATTTTATTTTTTATATTTTTATATCAAATTACTACTGACCAGTCACTTCACTGATTTCTTCTAAATATTGGTTTTTCGTAAGTAAGTCGTTAGGTACGTTCCAATATTTTTATTTTATTAATACTTTCCAGAGCTTCTAGTTTCTCCTTGTCTTTACACTCTTTTCCTGTTTATGAGATTTAAGTTTTATTATATTCACATACTTAATCAAAGTTATAGGCAAATGTTAGAACTAGTACTTAAAGTATCAAAATATTAATAGAGCACCAACCTACTATATTGTTTACGACTTGTAAACATTGCAGTTTTTCATTATATGCCGCTTCACGTCGACTTCGCTCTTGGTTGTAATTATTTATTAGCTTAAACAGCAAATTGCGGACCTCGCTTGGTATCGTCATTGTTATAATATTTAAGATTTACCCTTAATAACCCGCGAACAATTTGAATAAGTGACATAAATTGACAGCAGACTTTTAGCCTTTTTTTTAAACCATAGACAATTGGTGATACCACAAGGAAATATCTGTCAACATTATTTGGCTAGCCAGACTCTAATTGGTTTGTGCTTTTCCAAAACTTGCCAAACTTTTTATTTGAATGGTGTTGCGCAATAATGTCCATTTTAATTTTATCCGCGTTATCCTGACACCATTTAAGTTTTAATTTAAATGTTTTTCTCGATTCACACATATGATTATAAAAGAAACCTGATTTTGGTTTCCCATACCGCAACCAAGTTTGAAACCATAAACGCGCCTCCCCATGCGCTTCTCGAACGTACCTATTCCAGCCGGTTACATATTTCTTTTTGTTTGCACCATGTTTATTAACGTAAGTTAGTACAGCGCCCATTGAGAGCGTATCGACAATTTCCTTGTACATGTCATCTAGCAGTAAAAAGTGGCTCTTATCTGTACACAACCTATCCGCACAGTCACAAAAACACTTGTTAAAATCGAGCTCTCTTAACCTATTATTACAATAGTCACGATACCTATCAATCTGACCTTGGTCTCTGTCACCCCATCTTACTTTATTTTGCCGCAAGGTGTCAGTCGGTAGGATTTTAGGTGTTAATATATCTACATCACACTCGCACATGACCGGATAGTGATCAGACCAATAAGTATCGTGAAGAACACATACATTCGATACCGTTAGTTTAGCCGCATTTGTTAGTACACAGTGATCTAGCCAGCGGCGGCAGCCGTGCGCTTCGCTCACAAAGGTAAAAGTGTCCGACGGTAAACAATCCATATCAATGCACGTCCACGACCGTTCTACACAAAAGTTTGCAAGTTCATATGAGAATGACTCACCTGGGTGCGCGTTATAGTCCCCCAGCATGTACACACATTCAATATTTTGGCTGTCGATAATTGCATTCATTTCACTCATGCATTCCGTAAACTCGACGAGGTTATCTCTAGACTTCAGTTGGCATGTATACCGAAAAAACAAGTAAAGAACGATTGTGCAACACTACCTTAATAGCCGTCAAGCGCACACTATGACACTGCACTACTGATACCGTCGGGAACAACTTCTTCCTCCACAGTAGGGCGACTCCTCCATGCGGCCTCCCCCGTAAGAGGCCCTCTGACGTATCGACTGCTGACTTACCGCTAAATGCAAAATTATCATCAATGCTTCCTAAAAACGGGACATCATCTTCTAGAAGCCAAGTCTCCTGTAATGCTATTATATCTGCAGACCTGCACAACTTTCTGACACAGTCAACAGATCTCTTAATATTTTTGCAATTAAACGTAACCAGTTTTACTTTTTTTGACATTAACGTTAAAATTTAAAATAATATTTTCTTGCTTCGTGATAATTTCATGATATTGTAACTTAATTTATTAATTTTATTTAGCTTGGCATGTGTATTTTCTTTCTTTGTAAATGACGATCCTCATTTGGGAGACACAATTATTTTTATTTGGAATTTATTATGTAATTTTTGACGATCATGATGAGAAGATAAACATAATTTTGACATATAGCAAATTTATAGTGTAATTTTTATCATGAAATAAAGAAATCTAAATCTAATCTATTAGCCATTCCACACGCGGACATAGCATATGAACCTTAAAAAAAACTCGCGACGTAAAGTAACATTAGAAAGTGTGAACGTGCGTTCCGTGAAAACACGCGCCACCCCTGATTAGGCCGCGAACTCGCGGCCGCTGGCATGTACTTGTAGCGCGGCGATAGAATCGCGGAGTGAGCCGCCCCTGCTATCGCGCCACTACTTATAGAAGAGCGATAGGAAGTGCTTCGATACGCTTACGAAGCGTAAAGGATTGTGATGTTGGCTAGGTACCTGATATTAGCATGTTCGAAACCATTATGGAAATCCCCGCTCGTAATAGATTTACTATAATACCATTTTTGGAGTATACTTAATACAATTAACTTGGTACGATATGTTAAAGTATAGATTGAGAATTTTAGGGTTTTGCTGCTGAAAATACTTGAAAAACAAAAGAATGCTATAATTATGCTTCTTGTGGTCTTTGTATATTGGATATGCGTGTTCCATTATTCATTAATCACGATTAGTCTTTAGGTAATTTTCGATGATATCACCAGCAATCGGAAAATAAACCCATCATTTGTAAATTACTTATCCTCATAATTTATTACCAAAATAAATATTACCTACAACATTCTTCTCACTACTGCTAACTAAGGTGTAGGGGAAAAATTTGGAATAGGTATTTATATTCCATCTTCTAAAATTTTAACATTATAAAATAGCATAACCACATGAGCAAGGCTCGCCCGTGTCACAGTATAATAAAGAGTACTATCGTACAGTATGGCCACTCCCGCTCCCCGCTGAAAGTGCCGACTACCCCCTCTCGGTTACCTCACAGTTACCGCCTGTCAAAAACGCGAACAGTCGATCTGTCATATCTCACTCATACAAGCTATGGTACGCGTTCACCTACACGAGTTTAGAATGTGTGCTAGGAACGCGCCTCTTTCATATATTTGATCGCCAGTGTCCGAGATGTGCCCGTGTCCTTCGAGACCTTACTCACGAGAACTGTGCACGCCGCCACCACAAAAAAAAAATTGACAGTGCTAAATTCATGGAGCCTCTTTAAGGCTAAAGGTGTCATTTATAAAACCTTTATTTTCCCTAAACTACGTAGACACAGTAACCCACCCGACTCATTGCTTCAAATAATAACCGGTAACAACTTTATAACCGGTATTACCTTACCAATACCACCTCTTTAGAAGTCTCCTGCGTGCGTACCCGAATGCAAAAACGCTCACGAAACGCTCACGAAACGAAACGCTCGTAGTTATCTATCTCTATCGCTTTTGCGTATTGGCGCGACAAAGCCAGACTACCTTTCGCAGCGTTTCGTTTTCGTTTCGCGTCGTAGAAATGCCATTCGGCTACGGGGCCTGGTAGGTATCCTTTATACACTGTCTTTTTAGTAGGTACCTGCATAATATTGCACCTGGGGCCCGTTTCTCGAAAGGTACAAGCCTTGTATTACAAGTGCGCGAACTGTCAAATCGTATGGGTTGTCATGGAAACACACTTGTAATACAAGGCTTGTACCTTTCGAGAAATGGGCCCCTGGTATTGGGATTGACCCCAAGGTAAAAGGTGTTCAGGCAGGCAATTATGGTCGCGCGATAAATGATAAAAACATCTGGCCGTCCCTATCGCACTTACTAATAGTGCGATAGGGACGGCCTGATATTTTATCGTCTATCGCGCGACCATGCTACCCGTGCAGGATGACTTAGACTTTCACCCCGTTAATTGTGACTACAAAAAAAACACAATGTATGTCGCACGTACTTTTACTTGTCGGTACTATCGGTAGTCTTTCTTAACGAGAGCTCTAGGTCAGTGGTTGAATGTTAAAAATAAATCCAATACCTACTAAGCGCTTAAACTCTTAAAGTGAAACTTTACTAAATATGCTTATCGAAAAAAACAGAATAATGGCTTTCTCCCTCACGCAGCACCCACTCACCTGACCCACTTAACTCGAGTAAATTTACCTCCTATTCCTGGTATCTCAATATTATCTCGGTAAATAATAACATACATTAAGAGGACATAGGACGCCTCTCCACACAAACGCATCAGTCCTTATTTTCCTCTGAATACTGATATTGGCACACATAGTGTTGCGTTTGTCATATAAAACAACCGCACAGCTAAACTGTGGAATGAATTGTCGCCTGCGGTATTTCCGGACCGAAAGAGCGTACACCCATCTTAAAGGCCGGCAACGCACCTCCAACACCTCTGGTGTTTCGGGTTACGAGCTGACAGGATCGTGAGGGTTGTTAACATATACTTAAATGTCAATTTTAACACATGTCATTAAAATTTGAAATTAAGTTAGAAAATCTCGATTTCTCGTTTTTTAGGGTTCCGTAGTCAACTAGGAACCCTTATAGTTTCGCCATGTCTGTCTGTCCGTCCGTCCGTCCGTCCGTCCGTCCGTCCGTCCGTCCGTCCGTCCGTCCGTCCGTCCGTCCGTCCGCGGATAATCTCAGTAACCGATAGCACTAGAAAGCTGAAATTTGGTACCAATATGTATATCAATCACGCCAACAAAGTGCAAAAATAAAAAATGGAAAAAAATCTTATATTAGGGTACCCCCCCTACATGTAAAGTGGGGGCTGATATTTTTTTTCATTCCAACCCCAACGTGTGATATATTGTTGGATAGGTATTTAAAAATGAATAGGGGTTTACTAAGATTGTTTTTCGATAATATTAATATTTTCGGAAATAATCGCTCCTAAAGGAAAAAAAAGTGCGTCCCCCCCCTCTAACTTTTGAACCATATGTTTAAAAAATATGAAAAAATCACAAAAGTAGAACTTTATAAAAACTTTCTAGGAAAATTGTTTTGAACTTGATAGGTTCAGTAGTTTTTGAGAAAAATACGGAAAACTACGGAACCCTACACTGAGCGTGGCCCGACAGCCCGACACGCTCTTGGCCGGTTTTTTTGAAAGGGCTACAGTCTACAGTCGAATGTTTTGTTTACGCTCAATGGTGAAGTACCTAAGAATTAAATTAACATTGTTAGCCTTGGCTATTGGTGGAACTCGTTTGCCAGGATGGGAAAATTAATGTCATTTATCATGTCGCTTGTTTGACTTGAGGCGGTAATGGTTTATTGAAACTATAAGCACCTATAAGTTAAGTATTTACAATATTTTCCGTTCGTATTAACCCACCTAAATCTTCTTAATGGAATATTCAATATGGAAATATCACCAACACTTTTCAGTTTCCTGTGAGGAACTGAATTTTGTAAAACGGCTCTGTTTAATATTATATTATAATTTCTGTAATTTTTATGTGTAGCTACTTTCTTTTGTTTTTTCGTTTATTTTTGCTTAAAAATTTGTTGTTACCTATCAATAAATTACTATTTTCTCTTATTTCTTGCGACGTCATACATATTTACGTTCATATCCTGTTCACGATATGCTATTGACTTAAAACTTAACTAGAAAGCTTAACTGCTTTACTAGCATAATAACTACAATGTAATATAAGGTAAAGGTAACCATAATCATAAGTCTTGTAAAGATTTTAAAAATCATCAGCCAGAAAAACTAAGAACTTTTGAGCGTAAAATCGACATCCGTTCCACCTCGTTACAAAGGAATTAAACTTAAGATAACATCTCTATAAAGCGATTAGTAACAATTTCGACGAATCTTTAACCACTCACGTACTCAACACAACCAATTTTTAGAGAGGAGAATTTTTAGGAGAGGCATCAGAGGGTCTACCACGACCATCGAAATACGAAGTTTCGTCATCTATGTAGGTACCTCTAATACCTCTATATTACATCGAAAATATTATAGAGACCGGTACGTAGCCAAATGCACATACGTTTACGATAATATCGTTATCGTAGCTAGCTATCGTAGACACCTAGCCAGAACACACGACGACCGATGGACGAGCCGCACCGTAGCGTGGCGCGGACCTAAATTAAAAAGAAGAAGGGGAAAACCAACGAGAAGGTGGGTCGACGACATTAAGGACATAGCGTAGCGGGAGACAAATGGCAAGAAAAGGCAAAGGACAGGAAACAATGGGCAAAATTGGAGGAGGCCCCTACCGAGGGGTTTTCATCACAAATAAAAAATAAAATAAAAATGTAACACTAAAATGTACCTAAATGTAAGAAGCGCCTGGCATCCTTTGGCTCGTTGGGTGGACGACATTCGAAAAACTGCGGGGCACTTCTGGATGAGATTAGCCCAGGACCGGGATAAGTGGCGTACACGAAGGGAGGCCTATGCTCAGCAGTGGGCGATGATGATGAAATGTAAAATGTAAAAATTATTGATTATCTTTTAAAAATTGTCGCATGTACATTAAGTAATTTTAATAATGCATGTAAAAAGTGAGAAAAATAAAAGGCTTATTTATTTATTTAGCTAGCTATCTGTATCACTCTTCCATATTGCCGCGACAGAGCCACACTGCTACTGCTTTTCGATCGGCGTCTAGCGTTAACGATTGTCATTTCGGCTAGGCCTGGCGCCTGTGGCCAAGAGTACACTCGTTAATACTCCACGGCGAACGATACGCAAGGCTCTGCCGCATCGATACGGAGAGATAAATACGATACGATTCGGAGCCAACGATGGTACTCTTGGCTACAGGCCCCGAGGTCATTGTACATATGGCCATTATTTTGTAATAGCCTAAACACATGAGTTTAGCGGTTAATGGTCGTTGTACGATTTCCCGGCAATCAAAGTAAAGAAGTTTTTAGGGTTCCGTACCTCATCAAGGAAAAACGGAACCCTTATAGGATCACTCGTGTGTCTGTCTGTCCGTTGTCACAGCCAATTTTCTCCGAAACTACCGAACCGATTAATTTGAAATTTGGCACACATTTGTAAACCTGTGACCCAAAGACGGACATATAATACAATACAATACAATACAATACAAATACTCTTTATTGCACACCTCAATACACGAAACAACATAGCAAGTATAAACAACAACTTAAGAGGTAAAACAAGAGGCGGTCTTATCGCTAAAGAGCGATCTCTTCCAGACAACCTAGGTAGTGGAGAATAATAAATTTAACCTTGTAAGTAGGTGTACTAAATGTAGACTTAGAGGAAATCTAGCACAAACTATACTACGCAAAACAATATACTACACACATAAAAATAAAATACAATACATAAACATACAAATACATATATATATAACAAATTACATGCCAGCTATAGGGGACATAAGTCTATCAAGGTATCATTGATCAATGATCAGATAAAAAGTGAAGCTTGAGAAGTATCTTAAAAGAAGTAGGAGATTGAGCGCGTCTAATATTTAGGGGTAGGGAATTCCAAAGCCGCACAGCTTGAAATGTAAAGGAGTTGTTATAGAATTTAGATATAATTTAAATTAAGAAAATTCAATTCTAGGGGCCACTCATGGGGGGGGGGGGGGTAAAAGTGAAAATTAAAAATCAAAGTTTCTCGAACTTTATTATTGTTACATATCAAATGAAAGAGCTTTTTATAAGTATTTGAGGAGTTCGGTTCTGACTATCATCAGCAGTTCCACTGCACCAAATGTCACTGTTCTGGACGTAAGTACATGCTGTTCTTATAAAAAATACCAAAGTCACTATAAGCGTGCCGTTCAGATTTGAGGAGTTCCGTTCTGACCATCATCAGCAGTTCCACTGCACCAAATGTCACTGTTCCGTACGTAAATGCATGCTGTTCCTTAAAAAAGAGGAGTTCCCTCGATTTCTCCAGGATCCCATCATCAGATCTGGGTTCTGAAAAAAATGGGATCAATCTGTATGCATATACATTTAATCAAAAAAAAAACTTTTCAAAATCGGTCCAGTAACGACGGAGATATCGTGGACAAACATTAAAAAAAAATAAAAAAAACATACAGACGAATTGAAGACCACCTTCCTTGAGAGATTTGAGGCGGCGGTTAAAAATAAAAATAAATAGTCCCTGTTTCTACTTTTTTTTGCCAAGCTGTATTTTGGCCAATTCTGTTACGTCTTTATATTCATGCAGTTATCCAGTCGTCAAAATACGATTTTAATTAAGTATTGCATTGAGTATTCGAACTTTTTTATGAGCAAATTTTCAGGGATGAGGTATCATTCCATTAGGTTTTACGAGCTAGGCAAAGCAACATAGAATTTTTAGTGATTTTCCTATGTAACGTCGTAAGACTTCCGAGACAGTTTTGACTTACCTACGTAACATTTTTCATCATAAAACAATTCGCATTATTAATATAAAATATTTTAGTATAAATCCTCGGCCACAAAGCTTGGATCAGGTTCTTCGATTGCACTGCGGAAACGGTCGCGTCCGGCAGGTGGCGTGCGCATCGCTGTTGAACAATAGCGGGCTGGCGATCTGAAGTACACTTGCTTTTTTGTAGCGAGTTATGCCCACAGAAAGGAGGGGTAAAACGTGCCTGGTTTTTACAAATATGGAATTTCTCGGGCCATATTTTTCAGATTTGATATCAGTCTAAATTTTGCCATCAAAATAGACAAAGACGACGTTTAAATGCTGAATCAGGTATATTCTCATCTTCCAAAATCTCCACATAAACTTTATATATTTCATTGGTCACAAACCTAACACCTCTACTTCTGCGCACTAATGAAAAATGAAGGCATTATAGCGGTTTCGCACTACGTCCACATCTCCATCATCGGATTTCTCATTCTACGGATCTAGTGCATAAATTACCATAGAAAAAGTTCTACGGCTACTTTGGACCATATTCGAATAGAACGATCTGACTGAACATGTATTAAATTATCAAGACGCCTTATGCAATACTTACTAACAACGTTGCCAAAGCAGTCCTACGTAGGTAGACCCTGTGCAATAGAAACCCCTATCGCGATTAGTCTAAATCGATTTATAAATCGACTCGGGTTACAGGTCAATTACTCGATAGTCCCGATAGCGACTCGCACAAATTATCTGATTGGCTCACTAAGATTGCAATACCACCTTGGCAATACAATGACAATTGATCGCTGAGATAATCGTGTTCACATCGCTCGGGTTAGCGATAAACTAGAATCTAGATACTAGAGGGCTAGAGGGTGTGTTCACAACCAAGTTATACCACGATGAGCGCCAACCATCAGACAGGCAAGTATGGTCGCGCGGTAAATGATAAGTAATAATAATAATTTTTAAGAAAAAAAACCGCCGCCTTTGGGGTTCTGGTGAAAGCTACTTGCGAATATTGGATTATGTAGAAATGTGTAGGTTTTTGTTTTAAAACTGCTTTTATTGCTTTAATTATTTGATGGCAACACAAATAAATATACGCATACCGTTAAGGTTTGAGGAGTTTCCTCAATCCCTCATGAATCCGATTATAAGAAATCGAAGCTTGACGAAATTTGACTTGAAAACTCAATATTCTTAACAAACATAACTAAATAAATGTCACTGTTCTGGACGTAAGTAGCATGCACTTATAAAAATACCATAGTCACTATAAGTGTGCCGTTTAGATTTGAGGAGTTCGGTTCTGACCATCATCAGCAGTTCCACTGTACCAAATGTCACTGTTCTGTACGTAAGTGCATGCTGTTCTTATAAAAATACCAAAGTCAGTATAAGCATGCCGTTCAGATTTGAGGAGTTCGGTTCTGACCATCATCAGCAGTTCCACTGCACCAAATGTCACTGTTCTGGACGTAAGTGCATGCTGTTCTTATAAGAATACCAAAGTCACTATAAGCGTGCCGTTCAGATTTGAGGAGTTCCATTCTGACCATCATCAGGAGTTCCAAATGTCACTGTTCCGTACGTAAGTGCATGCTGTTCCTTTAAAAACACAAAAATCACCATATGTATGCCTTTCAGATTTGAGGAGTTCCCTCGATTTCTCCAGGATCCCATCATCAGAACTAGGTTCTGAGAAAAATGGGACCAATCTTTTCAAAATCGGTCCAGTAACGACGGATATATCGAGGAACAAACATTTAAAAAAAATACAGACGAATAGAGAACCACCTTCCTTTGAGAGATTTGAGGCGGCGGTTAAAAAATCAGGCCCGATGTCTTATCGTTTATCGTGCGATCATTATTGCCTGGCAGAATGCGGCCCACCTAATGGTCAGCAATCACCATAGCCTATGGAGACTTGCAATTCCGGAGGTGTTAATTGCGCGTTGCCGGCACTTTAAAAATTTGTACATTCCTTTTTTTTAAGATTTTTTAAGAATATTGTAGAAAGGGAAAACCACAGCCGGAGCGTCCGCAGGAGAAAAGTGTGAGGTCCGCCTCCAAATTATAGAATTACTAGCTTTTGCCCGCAGCTTCGCTCGCGTTAGAAAGAGACTAAAAGTAGCCTATGGCACTCTCCATCCCTTGAAATATCTCCACTTAAAAAATCACGTCAATTCGTCGCTCCGTTTTGCCGTGAAAGACGGACAAACAAACAGACACACACTTTCCCATTTATAATATTAAGATAAAAAAAAAGACATTTATTCATGACGCTCACAAACACGTACGTACATATGTACACATGAAAAGCACAAAAAAAAACAGAGAACAGAACATTAAGTGCGCATCACTAAATGGACCCAACTCAGCATGATGCTAGCTGGAAGCCAGCGCTGGTCTTCCGTAGTTATACAACGTGTTTCCGGTATCACTCAAAACCTCAGACACCCCAACTGATTTTTATTTTTTTAAACTCATCTAGAGTATTCATATTTTAATCTGATGGTTACTTTTTTTAAATTGAATTTTTAATTTTCTGTACAGCTCTACTTGACTTTTAGCTCTACACTCAATAAAATAATTGCTAACTACCATCATAAACCATAAAACTATTTATTTGTGTACGTTACTGCAACAACATAAGGTTTACCAATTGGCAGGGTGCAAAGCGGGTGGAGGGGGTAGCTAAAACGATCACAGCGCTCACTACGGCCAAAATTGACATCTTAGTCGCTGACTTGCGCTGTCAAATCAATATTGCAGTAAACATTTTCATGTCGTTTTTGAGATAAATTTAATACGGGCCCAGTAAAATTTGTTATGGCGAATTGTAATAACTCCAAGAAAAGTAGCGACTAAATTCTAGCTATTTCCAAGACCGTGGTGGAAACGAAACCACCGTTCAAGTGAATAGTTGCCGTAAGAAGAAAAGTGTCGTCCAATCTCTAAAGTTTTACTTAAAGTGCGTAATCATTTGATACAAGTATTGAATTGAATTTACGGTGAATTTATAGTGCAAATTTTATTGGAGGTAGAAAAGCCGACGTGGAAGCCAATCTCAGTTATGTTCGGTAATAATTTTATTTGTTTCCTCATCTGTGCTCCTGTTTACAAATCGAAACAGATTGACGAAAATGCGTAAATATCGAGGTTTCAATGGGAAGAAGGAGCACGAGAACAATAGAAGCAGAAGCAGTCCATCCACTGAAGGCTTATCACATTTTAAATAAAATTCCTGAGAACTTATTTCATCGCATTCATGATTGTATTTGATGTGATATCTGGTAAACCTCCAATATTTTCAAGTAAATGAAACAAGTTTATGTAATGTATATTATAATTAAACGTTATTATAGCTAGTTTGTTTTTATTTTACAATAAACCCTGTACCCTGCAATGATACTTATATAATACCTATAGTTAGCCTATGAAAATGACAGGATAGCAGTGAACTGATCAACTATTTCAAAAGCCAATGATTTATTTATACTTTATTGCACATAGGTACAAATGGTGTAAAAAAGTCTTCAATCTCTAGAAAATGCCCAGCTAGCACCAATTTCTTGTCTTTATTCATCGTCTTAGGTTGGAAAATGATTTCGTGAGCGATGGCACGAAACCCCGTTTTAGTCACCAGTTTGTTAATTTCTCACTGAAAACAACAATTTTAATGTTATTGGCGATAAAAATTGTCTAATATAGTAAAATAACACAAGATTTCATTAATTTTTTCACAATTTTTACTTACTTCTCGCTTAACAGCGGCGACAATATTGTCCATAATGGTCACCTGTCACGTGGCGTGTCGTCGCGCACGGTCCCAATAGACAGCTAAGATGTCACTGTAAAACACTTTAAAACTTTGTCACAGTAAACTTCAAATTGGACAGGTAATCGCAGTAAGCCAATTTAAACCCAATATTCAAAATGACAAGGTTGTAATTAGGTACGAGTTCCATTTGTTATGACGTCAAACTCGTAGCGGAAAAAATAATCGTTCAAGTAACCAGCCAGTATTAATACCCCTAAATACTGAAAAAGGTAAACAACCTCTAGCAATGCGATATATACAATGTTGTATTACGAGTACAATAGAATAGGCACGTAAAAAATAACGAATAATACTAATTTAAATAAAAATTTTACCCCCATCAAGATATAGCTCAATCGATTCTACTCTCGATTCTGAACAAACTGTTTTCAGGTTTTTAGTGTTAAGTGAAACACGTATATTAGTATGGATAAGTAGAGAATACTGTTGGTACGCTGAAACTCGATATCATTCAGTGGACCTAAGACACCTAGACGCATTAAGGACAAAAAGATGAGAACGCGACAAAATAATTATAAATATAGTAGGCATAACTCGCTAAGCTAAGAGAACACAGCAAACAATGTTGTAATTAACTGCAATTCACGTTATTGTTAAACAATAAAGTCCCGTAAGTTTTCCCGCGGCGAATGGCGTAAAAAGTGTATCGCAATACGAAATACATTTCCGCAATACCTTGCAAGAAAACTTGAGAGTCGACTAACAAAACAAAAACAACAATATTCGTCCAATAAAGAACAGGAAGCCTATTCAGTCTGATAATATCTTGATTTGATTTGACATTAACTCATCAACCTAAGTGCGTTTTCACATTTTCCGATCCGATATCGGATGTCGGAAGGAATTCAATAGAAAAAATCCAAGATGGCGCCTGTATTGTATGGGATATCGATCCGACATCCGATATCGGATCGGTTAACGCACTAACGAACATCTTCGTTTCATCTAGGGCATAACATAAATGCTTTCCCAGCAAAGGCCAGCTCCAGACAGGATTATGGAATTATGATATGATCAGAAAACCACTCTAATTAGATTTCCGAAAAATGTTTGTCTTGTCTGAACTGAAAGTGAATGTAATGTATGTCCACCAGCAGCGTGTAACAGAACAAGCGTCTATGACGAGGAAATGGACTCGTTATTACATATAAAACTTACGGCGAATCAACTTTTCTTTGACCAACTTTTTGGTGCATATTTCCTTCGGGATTTCATTGAATATTTTAACAAATAATATCTTTGATGGTTAATCACATGTTTAGGTACGTCATCACTAATAAAATTCACTATTATTTAATGTAAAACAGGTTGGAAAAACGTATTTATCAACAAATTACGTTCACATGGACGAAATACTGACACTGACAGTTTTCAACTGCATAGCGTTCCGATATTATGTCTTGGTTCCAATTACAAGTCAGATAGGTAATAATGACTAATATTGATTATTATACTCCCTGAATATATCATTCAATGTAACAATTAGGAACAAATGTGATCTTTCATTGCGAAGTTACTTACTAAATTGATTTAAACAATCATTCACAAAATAATAATTATTTTCGTAAAAATATTTACGAAACACTCCACTATTGGACTACATAGGTATCAATAGCAATAGCTCTGTCTCTCTCTAAAACACGTGCAGTCATGCAGGTGTTACTATTGAGAAGCAAAAACGTACGTGCTGAGCTGTCTTGGACAATAATGCCTAAGGCATACGGCTTAGTAAACAAACCAGTTATGATCTTTTTCTTATGTGCGCAAGTTAATGGCTTTCTGTCGATATTGTGTCTGCGGTATGTCTGCAGTCCGCGTTATGTCTGTAAAACGTCTGCATTGTGTCTGCAAAACGTCTGCAGTCCGCGTTATGTCTGCAAAACGTCTGTATTGTGTCTGCAAAACGTCTGCAGTCCGCGTTATGTCTGCAAAACGTCTGTATTGTGTCTGCAAAACGTCTGCAGTCCGCGTTATGTCTGTAAAACGTCTGCATTGTTTCTGCAAAACGTCTGCAGTCCGCGTTATGTCTGTAAAACGTCTGCATTGTGTCTGCAAAACGTCTGCAGTCCACGGTATGTCTGCAAAACGTCTGCAGTCCGTATTATGTCTGGATTAAAGGCTATAAAAGGGTCGGGGCGAGCTGACGCGGGGCATTCTTAAAATATCTATAAGACTAACAGTGTCTCTGGCTTTCGTGTGTTATACTGGTGAGTGAAGTTGTTCTGCTATTATTTCTCTGTTTGTTTTTACTTGGAAGTTATTCTGGGTGATTGTAAACTTTGAAATTGTGTCTCTGTTTGATTGTGCGGGGACAATATCGTCGTACAGTTGAATTTAGACCTGTGGTGGAATTGCTTTACTGTCAGTTGGGGGTTATTTTAGTGTTCTATTTATAGTGTAGTGTTACATTTAAATTGATGTGTATAGTGAAGTTTTCTGTGCTTTGTTTCATGAGTGCCGTCAAGCAATACAAAGACTGGGTCGATGTATGGCTGGTGCTTGGAGATAAGTCTGTGTTTGGTTTTGTAGGGAGTAATTCTTGCAAAACTAAGCTTAGATTATAGCTTGTAAAGAAAACTTCACTCGTTTGTTTAGTTGGTCAGTAAAATTGAATTTAGTAATTTTCTATGGGGTTATTTTGTGAAAGTTATAAGCCAGATCATTGTTTGTGACAGACTGTTGTCCGGCTAAGCGCTTTATACCTTGCGGCTGTTAAACATAAGGCGTTTAGGAGTCTTTTTGTTCCAAGTGGAGGCTTGGGCGTCTTTATTTACTTACAAAAGGCGTACTTTCTCACCGGTCTCAAAGAGTCCAACTGTTAGATGGAAGTGAGGACTTTCACGATTGACGAAAGACATTAGGAGTAATCCTTGCTCACTGAAGTCGGCAGTATTTGAGGCTGGGGTCCTATATATATTTATATTTATTTACTCGGTGCTCTAGTCCATGCTGGCGTTGGTCGCTGGGGATTTCGGTTGTGATCGATCCACATCTAAGTAAAGTTGATCGCAGCTGGGTCTCTCATGTGGCTGGTACTGGTGTGTCCTAGAATACTGGATATATACACGGATAGGGCGATCTACTCTCTGCTACCCTAGCCTGCGGGCAAAAGCAGAGGGGGGGATCAGAACTCAAGCCTATAGGTTGCCTATCTCAGCTTCGCTGGCTGAACTGTACAGCTTATGGTAGGGATACACTTGTGCATATTTTGAACATTAGATCTATGGTAAGTGACGGTCTTTGTTTCAGATATGCTAGAGTAGGGAAAACGATAGGACTAGGGTAAAGTCACACACTATTTCTATGAAAGTAGAGTTCTTTTATGATTGGTCTTGGAATATAATTGGTCAACGTGTATTGTGGAGAAATAATTTAAATGGTTTAAATGGACTTTAAATGTGGTGTTTACTATCTTAAAATATGTGGTAAAACTGGTAATTTATAAAATCTCTTATTACTTAATTTATTTGAGTGAAATTAATAATTGTTGTAGCAATTTCTGATTTTTCGGTGTGGCTGCGGGACACTTAGTGTTGCTAACTGGTTTTTCAAGGTAAATTCTATCAAGTTGGTTAGAGAAACAAACTATTCTTTGGAATAAAAAGCATAGGTTTGTTATAGGGCCCAGTGGCATGCGAGCGCCGTCCACTGATGGAAAGTCAAAAGCTTAGAAAAGTCAGTAGACTTGCTTAGTTCTTATAAAAGTTAGCGACTGCTCGGTGTTTCGATAAAACATTAGAAAGATCGAGAAGTTAT
The DNA here is from genome assembly GCF_023078275.1 of Leguminivora glycinivorella. Classification (NCBI taxonomy): domain Eukaryota; kingdom Metazoa; phylum Arthropoda; class Insecta; order Lepidoptera; family Tortricidae; genus Leguminivora; species Leguminivora glycinivorella. The sequence continues at coordinate 5,829,509 of NC_062973.1, forward strand.
GGTCTATTAGCAGTATTGGAGAAAGGGGGGTTTAGCTAGGGAAAAAGAGACAAAACAAAAAGGGGGTTAGTTCGTAGATAGATAGCCCTTCAGGCTTACTTGCTTAGGATCCTGATAAAGTGGTTTGATCAGGGGCCTTACCATGATCTCTTAACGCGATTCAGTTTAGGACCTAAACTGAACTGCGTCGCTATTTTCTACCACGACGTTGTTATTGCGATCAAATTTCGATCGAGCGAGCGATAAGCGTCCCAGCCGTTTCATTCACTCATCTCAAGTGTATTTCGTACCATGACATGCCACTTGAGCCTAAACTGAATCGCAGGAATGTCAAATTTAGCGATTCATAAAAAGTTACTCACTTACCGCATTATTCTGAATCGCTTTGTTGTAACACTAGCGATACTAAATAGTTTTTTGTTTTTTATAAGGAGTAGGAGATGGAAAATATAACTAAAGCTAGTTTCATCACCTGATTAATTTATTATTTTGGTTTTTCGATCCTTACCGATTCGATAATAAAATATAAAGTTTTATGATTTTGTTTAGTAATATTTACGGACCAACTATTCCAACTAACTACACGTTTTTACATTTTTAGAGTGCCCTATGATCTCGCAACTTTCGCAAAAACGCAAATCAAAAAGAGCGAGAAAAAGTCTGATCCTTTTTTAGTCGATATGCAAGGAGTCATGTTAACACTTGCGACAAACTATGCCTAGGATGGCTAAGGAATCAACTAGGTCTAGCATAACTTAGCGATATACATTAAATTTAGACACGAGTGAGCTACCTACAAATACTAATGACTTACGTATTTGTTAAAATATCATCCAAACACTGCGAGTTCTATAGCCGAGCACAGCACTTCAAATACATAAATTAAAAACTTTATTATTAATTACCTACTAGTCAAGGGCGCGATGTTCTAAACATAAGCTTTAACGAACTGTTATTATATATATATTTATCATTTATTTATAGTTTTGTTCAAAAAGACACGATATTTTACACAAAATCATTGTAATTATTGTGAATTTTACATTTAAATATTTTAAATGTTTCTTTTTCCAGTTTTAAGAATAAAATAAAATTAAAAATTAGTAATCGTTCCTGGTTTTCGAACGATCAAACGTCACAAGGGGAAAACGAGATAGATTTATACGATTCCTATAGCGTCATCCTTTTCTTGTCAAAACGATTCAGTTGCGGACCAAAGACAATATCGGTCTTTCATTCACTTGTACGCGGTTCAGTTTCGACTCTGAACATTGGAGGTCATGGTAGCAAATTGAGACGCTCAGTTTAGGCACCTAAACTGAACTGCTCTGCGTTTGAATCGTTTTTAAAAAGATCGTGGTAAGGCTGCAGGTCAGGGGTCTCATACCGTATCGCAAGCCCTTGCCCAAGCCGGGACCACTAATAAGGCTTAGCGGATGATTACCAAAATATTTTTTAATATTTATTTCATGTATGTTACACTCACTAACTTTTATTCTAAAATTTCTTCATCACGTCATTAATTTTCTCACATATAACTTTCTAGGCCTAAATCTGATAAAATACTCTTCTATAACACTATATTATTATGCTACAATAACCTTTATTCTTCTTTAAAATATAAATAAATAAAATTTTAAATATTAGTCAAAAATACAGCTGATACTCATTAAAGGATCTAAGTTATCGCGTTTCACATCGAAGGGTTCTACTTATTCACGCTAGACGATCACAAGGCCAAATTTATGGGGTATATTTAAAGGGGGGTTAACTATACTGTTGGTTAGTCAAGTAAGTAAATAAGTAAGGTGAGCGGAGATTTAGTTACAAGCGGCTGGTCCAAACAAGCCGATTCCCACCGGCTCGCCTAAAATTGATTACTAGTAAAGTACCTAATGTTAAGGTAGGTTTATTTTTGCTCAGTGTTGCCTAGCAGAAATTTTCACCAGCCGCCACTGATGTCCACTCAACGAATCTCAATCCTCGACCAAGCCGTGAGATAAATTGAAAGAGTATTACCACAGTATAGTAATGAGTACTATCGTACAAGTATGGCCACTCTCGGTTACCTCACACCGCCTGTCAATAAGTCGATCTGTCATAATTATCTCACTCCTCACTCATACAAGTTTTGTACGCGTTCACCTACAAGAGCTTAGAATGTGTGCTTGGAACGCGCCTCAGTCATATTTGATCGCCAGTGTCCGAGATGTGGTATTTCGTAGCCAAATGCACAAACGCTTACGGTAATACATTTATTATATGTATATGTGGTTTTCGTAGCTACTGCGTTTCGATCGGCGGCGTCTAGCGTCAACGATTGTCATTTAGCTAGGTCGCCTGGTTCGATAATTTTGTGAAAACCTTTCGAAGTGAGGCTCGCAAGTTCTGCAGAATTTTATAGCCACCATTATCAACCCAAGTGGAGATTTGTAAACTACAAACAGGCCACTAAACTAAGTGATTGAAGGAAACGGCGACAGCCTAATGGAGACCATTATGGATAAGACTACTAAACCAATTACATGTAATAGCTCGCGATAGCTGACGGTCGTAAACTTGAAAACGAGTCGCGTTTTACTTTCGAGCAAAGAATCTTGATAACTATACTTTACCGTCAATGGTTGGAATAAGCTTTCCATTGAGGTTTTCTCAAGGTATTGTAAATAGAGTAGCCTAGTTTATGTTCAGTATAAAATTTGTGGGTTTTTGAAGACGTATTTGATACTGATGTTAGACTGCTACCAGTACAATAATGTTCTAAACGGTTGCACTTCCTTGTTTACTTTTTCAATGTTGGTATAAAAATAGTAGATATGTATATTTTAATGGACGTACCTGCCTACAAATTTCACTGCGTCTTGGTTAATCTTTATTGAGAAGTCCTTAAATTGCTTGGCAGTGGGTACACAAGCACACGATAAGTTTTTCGTACTACACAAAAAATAATGCAAATTACTAAGAAATCGCAAATTATTTTCGTATATTTCTTACCCACAGACCGTGCCCCTAGGCACCTCGAATATACCCATCACTCAACGGACCATACATGTTTGCCATGTCACGAGCCGTCAAAAAACCGGTCGAATCGGCCCCCAGCTACATATAATTCAACAGTGACGGATGATTCATGCATCTCATTATGAATTCACACATGTCAAACATGAACCATGGGTTACACTGAATTTAACCGGATTTAAACACCGTTAAGATGTGACCTACTGATTGGGTCGCGATTGTTTGCTTACTGATAACTTGTAGCAGTAGGTACTGAGTAGGTGCATTGGGGTAAATGCAGAAATTGAGTAAATGGGTAAATCAACTTTTTCTTGCCTGTTATTGCCATGGTTACGGCCCCCTGAGTCACGCTGGTTTCATGCCAAATTATATATGCTACTTAAACTATGCAAACATGCACTTTTCTGGTGTTAACAAGCCTTTTACTTAATTTGCCACCTACAAACATGGACTACATGCATATATGCTTGCATACTTAATTTCAGTAGCATAATTTAGCATAAAACCAGCGTGACTCAGAGGACCGTAACCATGGCAATAACAGGCAAGAAAAAGTTGGTTCACCCAAATGCAATAGGTAATTAATTCAAAATTCAAAATACTAGCCTACGAATACCTCGCACTAATGATTATCCCCGGGAATAAACTAGGATCGTTTTCGTTATACACATTTTTACACGAATACAAAGTCACATTGTAATCGGAAAAACATAGTTACCTCAACAACATACGAAAACAGGCCACGTACCTACCTACTCCTTTATTTTATTATAAATGGGCTTACTCTTGGCCACAGACATTTGGTACATAGCCGGCATTCCGGGGGGCCCCATGAAATTTATTGGTCCCCTATCAAACCATTGTTAAATCCAATATTCTTAAATCCGGACCTGTACACAAAACAGGAAAAATTAAAACGTTCATTAGACATATTATGTAGACATACTTAGATAAAATAAATTGAAATTTTTCAAAATTACCTCTTTGCTGCAATAATCGGAACGCACCTCAGAAACGAATATTTTAAATACATGACCTTATGCGTCTAAGTAATATAAATATTAAAACTAGGTGTTTGTACTGTTTGTCTACTTGCTGTATGTCTTCTTTCCAAAGTCCATCCATATTGACTCTTGTCCTAATGAAATAGAGTCGAATTATGAATATTTACTTTATTCTCAAAATAAAAGCATAGAGACAGTATCAGTGTATGAGTAATGTTTACTTGTTCCAAATATTTTTGACGATAATGAATACTTAGAGTATTTTGAACTTTTAGAATGCTTGAATACAGTTGAGTTCAGTTACATTTTTGGGTGTTTTTAAAAAAAATCTCGAATATCGAATTTCACCAGATCTCGACGTGTTTGGGCTCATTCTTCTCAGAATCACGAGCTTATAACCATAAGTACCTAATTCAGTAATTATCTGGAGACTAGTACCTATCACATAGCAAAATATAATAAAATATAAGCAAAGTATTTACTATTTAATTGTATTTAAACTGAATTGTACTTTAAATTTCTGTAGGTGGCTACGCCCGAGAAATGCAATTACATAAAGTGAAAAATTATACTGAATGAAGTACCCACTTATTATTTTAAAGAGAAAACGCGAGACCTTATGTGAAAAGAAGGTCGTGGCCCTCAAGCATGAATGCAAAAAATGTTAACGGTAGTACTTTGGTGCAATGATCAGTTTTGATTGAAACGCACAGTGTTAGTAATTTATTTCATTAACAATCAAGACCGATATCTATTTACTTAAATAAAGTAGGAATAATAAATAAAAACTTAGTAAGTAGATGTTGCAAAAAAAATGTTAGCTGTTAAGCAACATTAGTGTAAGATTAGATTTATATGAAAACTTCATTTGGGAGAGGACACTGACTTCTGTAACACAGGTTTTTACCTAGCTCCTACCTACTTACACTTTTGCTCAATAAAATATATTAACTATTTATTTATTTTTATTACATTAAGATGAATCGAGGCTAATATTTTAACTTGATATAGATTCTGACCAAAAAGAGTACAAATATGGCCGAATATGGACTTTGCCGAATACGAATATTCGGCCGAACATTCGGTTCAGCTCTTACCGAACCGAACATTCGGCCGAATATTCGGTTACGCCATATTTTTAAAGAGGATGTTCATTAAAATTATTAAATGATTTATAATGGTTACATATGTTACTACAACTATGTTCTTATGATTTAGTGGATAACTAAAACTTAGTTAAAACAACTCTGAAGTTTGAACTCTTCTCAACTCTTAAACTACGATGTTCTAACTTTTTCACAAAATAATTGTATTTATATTTTGACGCATAGGTAATTATCTCTTTTTAGTAGTTCCTTAGAAAGCTAATAAAATTCGGCCGCATACGAAGTACGAACATTGAATTAAACATCATTGAGTAAGTATTACTTTAGTTACTCAAAGTTAAACATATGGTTCAAAAGTTAGAGGGGGGGACGCACTTTTTTTTCCTTTAAGAGCGATTATTTCCGAAAATATTAATATTATCAAAAAATTATCTTAGTAAACCCTTATTCATTTTTAAATACCTATCCAACAATATATCACACGTTGGAGTTATAATGAAAAAAAATATCAGCCCCCACTTTGCATGTAGGGGGGGTACCCTAATAAAACATTTTTTTCCATTTTTTATTTTTGCACTTTGTTGGCGTGATTGATATACATATTGGTACCAAATTTCAGCTTTCTAGTGCTTACGGTTACTGAGATTATCCGCGGACGGACGGACGGACGGACGGACGGACGGACGGACGGACAGACAGACATGGCGAAACTATAAGGGTTCCTAGTTGACTACGGAACCCTAAAAAGGTAACATCCTAGTGTCGTTCCGTTTCTCACACGTATTCATTTGAGCGGGACGGCACTACAATGTTGCCACTTTTTAATTTCTATTCTTTTTGGTCAGTAAGTAACCGTTTGGGGGCGCTGTTCATTTTCTCCACTCAGTAACATATAATAAAACTGCAAGGCTCAGGTACTTATTTAAATGACGTGCAATTTTACAAATGCATCAAGCAGGAAGTGTATTAAAAGTAGATGAGTTCCGTAAACCGTCGTAGAAGGATTATAGAAATAACTTCCCTACGTTTAAACATGTTTATGTTTAACTACTTACTGCCAAGACGACTATAAAAACGTGTACTTTACTGGTAGTAAATACACGGTAAATGGTAAAGGTACAATGGGTTGTGACTTCACAACAACTCACAGTAATATAATGTTTGTTGTGTATGAGTAGTTGAGTACCTACTATAATAGTACATCAGTCATCAAGGATTGTAGCGGAACCAAGACGCCAAAATTGTCAGTGACCTCCAATTATTTTTCGAAATAAATTGTATATAAGGGCGCGTACACAAAATGCCATCGTTCAAGCTCCGTGCCCGTAGCGTAGGGACCTATCGTACAGTTCAGGCGCGGATCTAGGGAGGTGGTCATGGGGGCCATGACCTCCCCCAGGAGCCTAGTTTGGCCATATAAATAGACCACGTCACCCCACCTGGCACCTGGGCATTGACCACGTGGCACAAAGCTGGATCCGCCCTTGTCGTAGTTACTCTTTCTATCCGAAATGACAATCGTTGACCCTAGACGCCGATCGAAACGCAGTGTGGCTCTGTCGCCCCAATACGAGAGCGATAGAAATACAATAACAATATTAGAGTAAGCATCTGTGTATTTGGCTACGTACCACCGATCGTTCACGATTGGCATCTTGTCTACACGGCCAGTTCTCTTTCAAATTTAAAGTGTGAAGCAAGTACTTATATTTTTTGTTCGGCTATCGAACAATGGTACCTACTTGATGCTTAGTTTGATACACTACTTTTAATACTGATTGCTGATCGAGTGATTGAACTACCTCTGTAATACGAAAGTAGATGGATCTTATAATACTTATATCTCTGTATTAAGGTTTACGTGTTGTCTAATTCAATAACCGTGTTGATGATGGATCATGTTGTAGAGATACCTACAGCAAAAAATGTTGCAAAAAATCGTAGGTACGTATTACCACGTAGGTATTCTCAGATCGTAGTTAGTAGGGCAGAGGCCAATTTGGGGTTATTTCTTCTTAATAAAATGTATGCTATGTGGTGTCAGGTTAAGTATTTCACCACCCCCTTTCCTCTCGTGGGTGTCGTGTCGTGGACTATTGTATATTCAATTCAATTCAATAATTTTATTTCGGAAAAAATCCATAGTGTTAGTGTACATTCCCTTAAACCTATGTTATTTACATTTACATATTATTTATTAGATCTAAAAAAAAAACTAAAACTATAATAATACACTTGGCCTCTGGATTCCATATGTACACTATCCCAGTGTCTCCAGATAGCACAAGCAGGCGATTCCAACACTATATGGGTTCAAATTTGATGTAGCCGATTCTGTCACTGCAATAAATATCACAATTTTGTTTGTGTCTTAGAAATAAAGGGATAAGAGAGTGGCACTGAAACTTAAGCAATTTCATGTGCTCTGCCCAACAACGCTTTTGGAAACACATGTGTGAGTTTATGTATGTATGTATAATATAGGTATGTATATATTACAGGTTACTAGCCCACATCCGCGATTTTGTCCGTGTACAGTTCAAAATCTTTCACCTCTTTAAGGCCCAGCCACGACATTGGTCTAAGCGCGACAGCGGTAAGCGGCAGCCACACGTGCGAATGAAATGTCCCATCTCTGTGTCTCGCTCCAATGTATGGCCGCCGCTCAAAGCTGTCGCGCTTAGACCAATGTCGTGGCTGAGCCGTTAGACTTTTCATAAAACGACCATGAGAAGATGAATGAAAGTAATAATTATAAGTCTCGTTGGTTCTGAATAAGCCAACCTCATTTATAAGTATTTTCTATTGTTACAGCTCCCTTGACCTTCGCCGCATCACCCCTTCAAGATAGCACGCTACCCAGCTTGCCCCAAGAAGAAGAAGACAACAGTCGCTACAAGACTCTAGAAGCCAACGCCACGCTGCTTAAACTGCTGGTGAACGACAAGGACGGAGTCAGCAAGTGAGAACCTGCATACATTTTTGCCTATTTTCCCAAAAGAAACCCACATGAAACTACATAAGTTTCAGAGGCACTTGTAGCAATGGACGGGTTTAAGGACGCTGAAATTGCGATATCTCAATGACAGGTTGCTGTTAAACCCAAATCCCAAAGTCGACTTCTATGACACCCACGGGAGGTAAAGGAGTGGTGAAATTCTTAGCCCGTCACCTAGAGCACCCGTCGGCAAGTGATTCGTTGCTCTGGCTATAGACTATATAATAGCTCAGAATACAAACGTAATGTCACGCTGTTTAGCTACAAAGACGGAGTCTGCCACGGAAGTGAGTGAATAATAGAACTATAGTATATTAGTAATAGATACGTATGTACGAGTAACGCGTAGTATTACTCATTTATTTGTTTTCAATTAACACACTCACGGCGGCCTAGGTTGGTTAAAATAGTAAACAATGATTTGCCATCTAAGGATCTGCCTATCTATGTGCTGACACCTCAGATCCTTTCAAAACAACGTGAAATCGGTCCAGTAGCCGACGACGCGACTACAGTGCATCACGAATGAGTATGGTGGCTAGAGCTTCCAACATTGTGCAACTATAATGAGTGTGGTAGTGTCAGAAAAGCGCTGCGGCATCGTCGTTAAAGCGACGCTGACAGTACCGTAAGGACAGTCGGACAACGAATAGGCAAGTATATATTTAGGCCACTAATGCTAAGTACTATTCACGGTAAACATCTAATACGATAGACCGATAGTGCTGATATAGCATGAATTGCCGTAGGCATACAGTTCTCAAATCAGTGACAAAGATAAGTTCTAACAATATTTACATAGACCAGTGCAGAATCTAAGCTCGGTAGCCACGAGAACTAAAGACAAACATTGCTGCATGTTGTGAGTATATTTTAATGATTATGTGACCTGCAACTAAATCTTAATACCTACTAATGAAACTTTTCTGGGTTTTTTAATGCCTGTAGAAAAGTGTAAAGTGTGTACCTAAACAACATCCTGATGTTGATATTTTTTCATGAAGGTAAATTTTTTCGCGATGTCGTGTTAAGTCCCAAAAAAAAAGTGGCTCCGTATTGTATAAGTATGACCTTTACTCACTGTATACAGCTGTGTACAGCGTGCAAGTGTTGTGAGTGCAACGTTCTATATCTCAGCGTGGTTGCGTAAGAGAGGAAACGTCAAGTTCAATCAGCTGCTACTTACTCACTTGTGTTTACTTTGTTGATTCACGTCCTCGCGTCTACCGCACATTTGTAACGTCTACTCTCAGCACGCTGTTTTTAACCCCTGACGCTAAAACGACGGGGTGTTATAAGTTTGACGTGTTTGTCTGTCTGTCTGTCTGTTTGTGTGTGTGTCTGTCTGTGGCATCGTAGCTCCAGGCCGGATGAACCGATTTAGATTTAGTTTTTTTTTGTTTGAAAGCTGAATTACTAATTAGTCGAGAGTGTTCTTAAGCCATGTCTCATGAAAATCGATCCACTATGTCGCAGTCGGGGTTTTTCTCAAAATTTTTATTTTGTGGTTATTTATAGAACAGAAGCTTGATGTACAGTCAGCTGCAGAGAAAAGTAGACCCCCCTGCCCTGCATATAAATTTGTATGCACGGGGGTCTACTTTTCTCTGCAGCTGACTGTACATACAAGTGGGCTAAAATTTTCCAAAGAAATAAATTGAAATAGATATCATACACGAAAGAAAAAACAACAAGGCCCACATCCGAGAATGGTGGCCGAGCCGGGAAACGAACCCGGGTCTTCAGCTTACGCGGCTAACGTCATTACCACAAGACCACCCGCCTGCCAAAGAAACTTTACCTATTAGGTACACCTATAGGTATGTACCGCTTGCCACCAGCAAATTTAGTTATACAGACGCTCTGAATACCCGCAAATCCGAAGGATCAAGAACACTGACAACATAAGGGCATTTAAGTCAGTTCTCAGAGCGCATTGTTATGTATAAGCTCGAGATTCCTTTCTCCGTCCCTGACATAACGGACTCTCCGAGCGGGAACACGTTTTACGCACTTTAATTGAATTGATTACGATGATTTGACTTTCGAAATGCGCTTGCACGCTTCTTGTTAGATGCAATTGTTTTTCTAATAGATACGTGTTAATTATTAATGAACTATTGTTAAGCGGTGTATTGTTTTAAGTAGCTGAAGCGGTACGGAGAGGGAATCGGTTAATTTTGCGATTGTACCTACATAATAATCATAATATGTAAGGCATTCCACTTATAATTTATAATGCCTGTGTTTTATGTAATTTTGTAGCGTTTCTGCACAGCTAGGTATTTCATGGTGTAAGTAGGTATTAAGTAATAAAAATCTTAAGACTTAGGTTTAAGGATTTCTTTACATGTGGATGACATGATAGTTATTGTTAGTGGAGATTTTTATACAGTAGCTTGTCTGGACAGCCTAGACTAGAGTCAGTATATTTCCAATCTATCTCAATGATGACATCTGACCCTTTAGCAACTTGCCTTGTGGCGCGCGAGTCCATACATCAAGCGCGACTTGAAGTCGCGCGCGACAAGGCAAGTTGTGCTAGAGGGGATCATTCAATAACCTAAAATATTGTCTCCAGGTCCGAGGTGTTCGACATGCTTCACTCGCGCGACGACAATGAACAACATATCGACCTGCCTTCCTTTCCCGAAGACGAAGAAATCACGCGTGCTGATGGCCCTCCAGACTCACAGGCAGAGTTCTTACAAGGTAATATAACGACACAACTTCAGGACCGAGCTATATATATACAAATAACATTTGATATGTCCCCGAAAATGGAAAATCTCACGCGCAGATGATCCCCCGGATTCACAAGGAGAGTTCTTGCAAGTTGGGCAATGGGGACTATACCTATCGTTTTTTTTTTGTTTGCACACCAGTGTTGTGTAAGGTCGAGAGATATAGTTGTCAAAGTTAAAGACTATTTATAAGATTGGCACCGAAACAAAGTTCTGAATGTCATTAATTTATTATGAATAATATCTACATTATTAATTATAAATAACTTATTATCATATTTTTAGGCCTCTTTTTCTTTATTCCGCTTTCAAAACGTTCACATTCATCGCCAAATAATTCATATTGGCGATAATTTCACGAAGGAGATCACTTTTCAACATGTAAATTAAAGAAATTGTAATTTATGTCACGAAGCCCGCCAAAACCAGTAGTACCTAGTAGTAGTTTTTTTTGCACCTCACGCGACAACAGCGCCTCTAGTGGCAAATTCATTCGCGATAGCCCCCATTACTCAATTAGGCATGTCATCGTTTGATGAATTCAAGCCAGAGTTCAGCGTGCTACATTTGACATCGACTTGCCAGTTGGCTTCCTCAGACCTCACCGGACAAGCTGGATTTTTGTAGCTGGTAGGTTAACCACAGGTCAACTTTGTTATCATCACGAGCTCATCATGTTTTCTAAAGCATTTATGTGCTTAGTAAAGACACTAAAGGTTATGGCATGCGATGTAAGCTATAAAACAACAATAACATGTAATATCTTTCCATTAACTCTTACATTGCAGCTCTAACAATGGCTAACTCTTAAATTAACATGGATGACGCTCATAAAATACCCATTAAAGTATTTTTCCCCTCACTAGCTCGGAAACACGTGTTTTGTCCTTTAATACCAGCGGGTAAAAACGCATTTTATCCACTAGTGGGTAAAGTAATTTGACCTTGAATAAAGTCAAATTAACTGCTTTAAAATTGATAAAAGTAGGTGAATCTAGTAATATAGATGATTTACCACCTGTGGAACTACTGAAAGCAGTGATAAACGCATTTTTTGCGCTGTAGTTTCCTCGCTAATAGCGAGGGGAAAAGTTTTGTGTTACACTCGGGTGCAAATGTATTTTACTTCTCGTGTGTTAAAAAACTCGCAAGTTCAGGATTCTATTCTCGAACCACTCGCTCCGCTCGTGGTTCAACTATAGAATCCTTTCACTTGCTCGTCTTTCAATTCCACACTCGGCGTTAAAATACAGCTTTGCCCCCTTGTATAACAAATAACTATTATTACCGCTATTCAGAAGCCTCCGTATTTACACTTTTCTCCACTTGGCCATCTTTCAAACATGTCACGCTATTATGAAAGTTAAGCATCGACTTGCTTGCATTCAGACTTGTTTAACACGTGCCGCCTACGCAAAGTTACCAGTACCAGTTCCTGTAGCCAAGAGTGCAATCGTTGACGCTCCGAAACGTATTTTAGTTAGCTCTCCCTATCGCTCTTCCTTATTTGCGCGACAGAGCCAGTTGCGTATCGTTCGCCAGGGAGCGTCGATGATTGTACGTTTGGCTAGAGGCTTTGGCGTGTGAATCTTTAGTAAAATGCACTTACAATTCAAGTGGACATTATAACTGCCGCTATAAAGTACAGTTTTACACATAAACCGGTCGGTGTAAGTGTTCATGTTTATTGTACCGAACAAATAATGAGAAGTCATTGATATAAACACGCGTAACGAACACCTACGCTTTCTATTTAAAGCCTGGCGTCCACTAAGACTGAATCGAGCCGCGTCGAATCGAGTTCTCATACATTTGAATGCGATTCAACGCGTCGCTAATGGACGCAGTCTCATAAAGCCTCCCATTCACGGTGCGGTTCATCGCTTCGATCGATCGGACAGATATCGTGAACGATCGGTCGCATCGAAAGCGCCAGCCACGCACGAGGCGATCGATCGTTTACGATATCGTATACCATCCCCCCGCCCCGCCCCGGCCCCCGTTACTACGAGACGGAATAATAAATATAGTAGGTAATTATGAGATAAAAATCGCAAGGGGCCACACACTTTCGATCGCACGGGATTTGTTGCGATTTGCGACATCGTATGCGGTCAAGTAGATCGTTAACGATGTTGACATACACTATCGATCGGTCGTTTCGATTAATCTGTTGCGACGGATCGTACAGATATATCGTACCGTGAATGCGAACTAACGAAACGAGGCTCGACTCGGCGCGCCTAGTGGACGCCAGGCTTAACGGCGGCACTTTTATACCTTTTTTAATACCTTTTCACAAGGGCTGATGATGTGGAATTAATAAGATGACTACTTAGTACAAAGCTTGCTACAGAAATGAAGATCAATGAAAAGCGTATTTAGGAAATTTCTTCATGATTTCTATGGTGCGATTAACCAAACTTTCAGATTTGACTGGACCACCCAAGCGCTTATTAATTTCGAAATCATTTCGTTAGAAAGTTTTTGTGTGACTAGGCATTGTGAAGATGGTAATTAGTCACCTACTCATATCGTGCACATGGACATTGTTCCAAGTGTGGCAAGTGTTTTAATGAATAGGTACAACTGTCGATTATTTATGATGGTGGACATGTAATATCAAATAAACACTGAGCACCCTAAGCGCGTTTTCACATCTAGCAATTTAACTATAGATTCGATTGGTAAACTACGTATAATATCGATGTGCAGTATCACTGTGCCTTCTTGGGGCAAATGAGGCTTATTCTGACATACAAGTGAGGCCCCTTCCACAGAGACCGAAATTTTGTCTGTAGGAAATTTATTCTTGTATAGCAGTGATACGCATCTCGGACTAAGTAGTAAGACACTTTAAACAAATACACTCACAATCTACTTAAATACATAATGGACAAAGGCACGTTTATCTCCTGTACATATATTGCAGTACCTTTGTTGCGTTTTGTTTTATAAACAACATTGACGAAGCTTGTAGCTAATAACGAAGAAAGAATTTTGTTCACTCGACGAAGCCTGCATTACGAATTTAAGAATAATAATATGGTCTCAAATATATTTTTCTTCAAAAAAACAACAACAGCAACATTGAGTAAATGTTATCTAAAAGCTAAATAATCCATGCCAAATCATTTTCCTTAAAATAATAGTGATTGTGGGTTGTATCTACTTCGAACCTCTTGGCAGTGACGGCAGCGGCTGCCGTCAGTCGCTCACCCACCGATAGATAATTAGAGGTTGTCAGTGGTCGTTATTTTGAATTAAACCTATAATGAACTCAATTTTGAATTGCAGGCCCAACCGACATCGTCAGCAAGGATTCAAAGGAGCGTATCACGTCACGGAGTGAGCCGATCGGCACCGCGGCCGGCATCATGGTCCTGGTCACCTGCAGCATTGCCTGTCTCGCGTACACGTCACTCGTGGTGTGGAGGAGGATATACTTGTGAGTACTTACCTGAGTACTAACACTAAATAAGTGTAAGTAAGAGGCCGATAGGCATCGGAGCCGGCATCATGTTGTTGGTTTGGTCATTTGCTGCATCACCTACTTTGCGCGTGTGCTGGTGGTGTGAAGAACATTAATTGGGTGTAGTTTGTGAGTTTGCATTACTTTGGTACTGACAAATTATGTAGTGATGCCCATTAGCAACAGAAACGAATCGTTTAAGTCACCTGCCTCATCACAGCAAATACCTTGAAGAACCTTATAGCCGGATGTACAGTCGACCAATTGGAACCATGACAAAATGATAAGCAGTAAAATATTTCTTACAATCTGATTTATAACGTCACTATGACATAGTTCTACAGTGGCCTAAGGTTCCAATTGGTTCACTGTACGCCCGTTAGGTACTTACAGACTGAAAGTTACACTTAAATTAAAAGTTACTCCCGATTTAAGATAAAGATATTAGTGTTCGTTTGTTCATCTATATTCTATTCAGTGAGTCACAAACATAATATCTAGAAACTAAGCGTATCTGAACTAATAATCCTCTAAGAGCTTTGTTCGCGTAATTCACTCGTTATTACACACATACTTATGCATATATTTTAAACAAAAGCAACGTAGACAAATACTTATGAAGTCTCTGACACATTCTTAGTACATATGTCATACGCTTTAGTATCTTGACATTTTGACAGTGAAAACTATTGTTTAGAACTCAGTTTCATGAATTGCTTACATTTGTTCCGATTAGTCAAGGATGTAATGTAGCTATAGAAATGTAGAGGTACATATAACTTTTATAGGTACCTACATGAAATTCATTAAAGCAAAAATTAAGAGTGACACAAAGTGCCGCCATACGATTTTAATTTTGGCGGCGTGCACAAACTCGATACGGTACCTGCGATTTGTAAATTAGTTTAGCTTTCTAAAGTCTAATCTTTTCTTGTTTAGAAAACTTTTGGAATCTGAGACGCTAATATAATATGCTTACTTACTTTCCCACTCATGAAGCCAAACATAAGCAGGAAATCAAAATATCTCAGTAAGTATCTTGTCCGACCATACCGAAATTCACCGAAAACTCTAGGTCTTTAAAACCTATGACTGAACGTCGTAATTCCAAAGCAGTCTTTGTGGTCATAAAAAGGCTTGAAGTTTTATTTATACCGGCATTGTTATAGCCATTTGTTCGTTAGAAGAAGGGACACAAAAGTTTGATTAAAAGTTGAAGTTCGAACGTTTTAGAATTGTCATGGCGAAGGATTCGAAACCCGATACGTACCGTCGTCCAAGCAGTAAACTGACATATCACAGTCCTTATTGTAGTACCATAGAGTTCTAAAACAGTCTGATAAAGCTCATGTAGTACGTAGGAAGCGGTCAGTTGTGACGGAAGCGAGCCGTGGCGAGGGTCGCACAAAGAAGCCTGTTTTGTGCCCTGTAAATGTACCTACCCATACCCATAGTACCAGTCAAGGAATTAAATATAGACGCGGAAAAAGTGCCAAAAATATGCATACTGTACACGACTTTATTGCTTAGGGAAGATACCTAAACTACGTGACCATGTGCCGTTTTTAGGGTTCCGTACCAAAAAGGTACAACAGGAACCCTTATGGTGCGACTCTGTCCGTCTGTCTGTCCGTCTGTCACATTCCTAAATATCTCGAGAACTACTAATGCTATCAACTTGAAATTTGGAATAGTTGTAAACATTGTAAACCTCTACAAATAGAAGGTATAATTTTTTTTAATTTATTAATTTTAATTGTAGAAAATGGCCAAAATGAAAGGGGGGCAAACTGTAAATTTCAAGTTACTAGGTCAAGTGGGGTATCGTTAGAAAGAGCTTAAATTTAACGTAAATAAACTATTTTTTATAATTTTTTTCTTGTGGAAAAAAAAAGAATTTTGAAGGAAAATGTAAAAAAAAATACCGTTCCCCCCCCCCCTTATCTTCGCAGTTTACCAACGAAAAATTATGAAAATTTTAGGAAACATTGGTTTTATGCTAAATATTACAGGAAAAATATAATCGTGTTTGTATCTTGAAAACTTTTTTTTTAATTCACAAAAACTTTTCAGATTTTTACTTTTAATTTACCCACCTTTGCGGATGTATATAGTACTTCAAATTAATACGAGATGTTACGTAAATCATCTTCTTTCCAATAAAGTAAAAATTGTTTAAATCGGTTAACATTATAAAGAATAATCCCTGAAAAACCAACATACACTATGGTCGCGCAAATTAGTTAGCGAATTCACCGAGAGATGGCGCTATACACAATAATGCTCATTAGTACCTATACTTTTGTCTTCTAGTCAAGTCGTTAGAGTTATGTGAAAACATGAGATTATTTTAACTGGGGAGTTTGAAAGTTTGTACGGAACCCTCGGTGGGCGAGTCCGACTCGCACTTGACCGGTTTTTTTAAAAGGTGGTGCATACATATTTTTGGTATTTTTTTTGCAACTATATTGAATTCCTTGACGTACCTACATAGAGTACCTACGTATGTTTTGTACTCGCGCGTATCGGCTGCATGCTTGCTTGTGGAGTCTAGATTGTCTAAAAGGGTAGCACATATTGCTACTATATACTTTGAAGCAAGGAACATCACATTACGTGCACGATTGGTACTGTGCTCATTTTGTAGGCTTTTCTTTGTTATCCTATGGATGAAATTAATTCCAACGGCTACCTGACATTTATGTTTGATATGCCATAAGATTAGTTAGGTACTTGTTTATTTCATTTCATTTATTTCATTTATTTCATTTATTTGTTGTAGTCATGTACAATAAAATTAGGATGTTACATAATAAGGTACAAGTAAGGCCATGACACCCTGGAAGGGCATGCAACAGAAACTTAAAACTAGACTAAAAGCTAAACTTTAGGTATCACTACATAGTATAAAACAAAGTCGCTTTTTCTGTCCCTATGTCCCTATGTCCCTATGTATGCTTAAATCTTTAAAACTACGAAACGGATTTTGATGCGGTTTTTTTTAATAGATAGAGTGATTGTAGAGGAAGGTTTACATGTAGGTATAGTACCCGTGCGAAGCCGGGGCGGGTCGCTAGTTATTATATAATAACAATTAATTTAATGATTTAATTTGATTACATTCAATAAATACAATTCATTTAATATTCTAATATTATTTGAAAGATTATGGTATGCTATCCAAACTATTGTCATTAAGGAAATCCTTAACCGAGTAATAGCATTTATCAATTAGTAATTTTTTAAATTTGCTTTTAAATAATTCATTTCTAGGTTCTAATTTGATTGTGTTAGGAATTTTATTAAATATCAAAATGCATTTATATTGGGGACTATTTTTACACATTTCTAAATTAGTTTTTGGTAAAAGGAGTTTATTCCTGTATTGCGGTCTAGTATTTTCCTTATCTCGTTTTAATACGAATAAATCTGAATTTTCCCGGACAAAAAGCGCAGCCTGTAATATATAAATGCAGGGTAGGGTTAACAGCCTGTATTGGATAAAGTATGGGCGGCAACTGTTCGGGATCCGGATATTAGCTAGGATACGAACACATTTCTTTTGCATCACGAACAGCTGATCGGCCTCGGCGCTGTCCCCCCACAGCTCCACGGCGTAGCGGAGCCACGCGAACGCATATGAGTAGTAGGCTGATAACGCACATTTAAAATTTGTATTTCTTTTTAATACACTAAGTGCATATAGAAAACTAGACATTTTTGTTTTAATTTTTTGGATATGTCCTTTCCAATTAATTCCGGAGTCTATTGTTATGCCTAAAAGGTTGAATTCTGTGACTTCCTCTATATTACACGAATTGCTTTCTAAATTTAACTCAATAGGTTTTTTTTGTGCAGGTTTAAATTGTATAATTTTGGTTTTATTCAAATTAATTTCTAAATTGTGGTCACTGAGCCAGTTTTTTACCGTGAAAAAAATATTTTTAAGCTGATTATTACATTCTAAACTATTATTGCATTTAAACAAAAGAGAAACATCATCGGCAAACATAACGCAGCTCGTGTTCGTGTCTATGTTTTTTGGCAGGTCGTTTATATACGCCAAGAAAAGGAGACATCCACAAACGCTTCCCTGGGGGATAGAACAGGTTATATTTCGCATGTTTGACGTAACTGTTTTAATAGCTTCGGATTTTTCGTCGTAAAATTCTATTTGTACACATTGCATACGGTTTTGAAGGTATGATTTAAACCAGTTATGAGCGAGACCGCGTATTCCCATGCCATACAGTTTATAAAGTAATATTTCGTGGGATACTTTATCGTACGCTTTCGTCATATCCAACAGAAGCCCTACACTATATGATTTATTGTTTATATGCTCAAAAATGTTTTGCATATATTTATAAACCGCTAGTGACGTTGAATGATATTTTCTGAATCCAAATTGGTTTTTATCTAATATGTTAAATTTCTCTAAAAAGTTATAAACACGATTTATCATACATTTTTCGAAAATCTTTGAAATGGTCGGTAAGAGGGCTATCGGACGATATTGGGTAGGGTTTTTTGCATCACCGCCTGGTTTTAAAATAGGTTTTATTTTTGCGATTTTTAGTACATCTGGGAATTTTCCTTCGTTAAATGATTGATTGATTAACCATGTAAGAGGGGTCGCTAACTCTGTTGTACATATTTTTAATAGGACTGGTGGTATTTCGTCCATACCGGAACTATACTTATTTTTGAGCTGCTTTATTAATTTAATTATTTCGCTTTCTGTGGCGGGTCGTATGAATATCGAATTATTAACGGGGGTATGCACACAATGCGCGCGCGACGGATCGGCGCCGGCTCCAAGGTCCGTCTCGCCGACCGACGCGAAGTACTCATTAAACACGTTAGTTATCAGCTCCGGCGATGTTACTAGCGCGTCAGCTGTTTTAAGAGACATGTTTTTGTACGCGCTATTCTTCTGTTTCTTTTTTATATTATTTATTATGGACCACATAGTTTTCATTTTATTTTTTGATGTATTCATAGCTCTGGCGTAATTAATTTTTTTGGACATTTTTATACTACGTTTTAGAATCTTTTCATAATTTTTATAATGGTTACGAACTACTTCATTTTTATTTTTATTTGCCAAGACTTTGAGTTGCCTTTTATGTCTACAAGATATACGCAAACCTTTTGTTAGCCATGGTTTGGTGCGGTTTGTAGTTGAACATTTAATGCGCTTTTGGGGTACATGTTCATTTAATAATGTTTGTAGCGTACAATGAAATAAATCATAGTTAACATTTATATTATTGTTTAGAGAAAACATGTTATTCCAATTGATCTCACGTAATGCTAGTCTAAATGATGACATATTTTTTTCGTTAAATATTCTTTTTGTGGCGTAAAAATTATTTTGGGTTTTTTTTTTACTTGCATGTTTTGAATTTTATACATAACACTTTTATGGTCTGATATGCCGTGGTCCGTAACTTCAATTGAATAAGATTTAGTGTTGGTGAATACGAGATCTATACAGGAACTAGAATTATTACTTTGTCGAGTTGGCACATTTACGACTTGTACTAAATTATTACTTAACATTTCATCCGAAAGTTTTGTCGTGGTGGTATTATTTAAAAGCATATTTATATTAAAATCTCCAACTATAAGTATATTTCGTTTTTGTTCTTTCTGTTTAATTTTTTGAAGTATGCTATTTAGACAATCGAAGAATACATTAATGTCCCTATCTGGTCGATACATATTTATTAAAATTATATTTTGTTCTGGAATTTCAACAGCACAACACTCAACTATACACTCCCGCGACATTTCTGCGATTTCTGGTATTTCACGAAATTTAATGTCTTTTTTTGTGAGTATTGCAACGCCGCCGCCTTGGTGATGTTGACGGTAGTAAGATGCCGCGAAGTCGTACCCGTCGATGGAAATCGAATCCTTCTGCATTGATGAGATCCAGGTCTCTGATAGACAGGCTATGTCGACGTTTTCATCTCGTAGGAATGTCTCTATGATATCACATTTGTTTTTAAGGCTTTGCGTATTCTGAATCAATATTTTGAATTCATGTGCGAAAGGAATTACGCGTGCCGCTGTTATTCGTTTCTGAGTAGGGTGGAGGAGTCAATGTAGGTATTGTTTCACTATTTATTGCTTTTTGAGTGTCGTCTGATTTGTTCCTTGTTATCTCGAGTTTGGAAGTATCCCTTTCAATATAGCTGTTATGTTCTGGTATCCCTTTCAATATAGCTGTTATGTACTTGTATGTATTTGTGATAATTTGCTCCACTCCTTCACGCGCGTAACGCACGTTGCTAATACCAGTACTCGAAATTGTCTAATGAATTCTCATATCTACGTACTACGTAGCCAGTTCTGGGGGACTACCATGAAGTGCTTAAACCGTTTAGTTTAGGTTGAGAGAGGAACGGAGCTATGGAACTGTTATAGCTTTGTCCCTTTCTCTCGACCTAAACTGAATGACTTTAGCACTTAATGGTAACCCCCCTGTTCTGTTTCTAAAAACTGCTAGTTCTTGTTCTGACTCATAGAAACAGACGTAGACGCAGGCGCTACTTACGTATTACCAAAGCGGATCGAGTATTATTAGAGAGTTACTGTCGAAGTAAAATGTGTAATCACAGTGCATAGATTGCCATCTCTTGACACAGGCTTCAAACTTTTGAACTTCAGTTTTCACAATTTGGCCCATATTCTTAGCTCGATATGTTTTAAAATGTCAAATATTAATATTAGCGCCATCTAGCTGTGCGTACCCCAAAGGTGTAATGCCATCTAGGCCACCGTACCTTTTTCTGTATGGTACGTTTTTTTCTTATACTTTATCTGTCTATATGGAGTTATATATAATATAA
This sequence comes from Leguminivora glycinivorella, assembly GCF_023078275.1. Classification (NCBI taxonomy): domain Eukaryota; kingdom Metazoa; phylum Arthropoda; class Insecta; order Lepidoptera; family Tortricidae; genus Leguminivora; species Leguminivora glycinivorella. The sequence goes on from NC_062973.1 coordinate 5,850,711, forward strand.
GTCTTTGGTATTACGTACATCATGACATAAATAAAATAGTAGGTAAATTAAACAAACTCATTTAACGATAACGCCGACGTTAGTGCGTTAAGCACATTCCAATACTTAACATTACTCACTGGTCTTATCTTTGTGTATGTAAATCAGGAAAGTGGTTCACCAAATAATTACCTAACTCATTATTTATTTAGCTCACTAAGTAAATATTACCATCGAGTATATGAGAATCCATACTAATATTATAAATGGGAAAGTGTTTGTGTGTTTGTTTGTCCGTCTTTCACGGCAAAACGGAGCGACAAATTGACGTGATTTTTTAGGTGGAGATGGTTGAAGGGATGGAGAGTGACATAGGCTACTTTTTGTCTCTTTCTAACGCGAGCGAAGCCGCGGGCAAAAGCTAGTAACTGGTAAAGTAGCTAAAATGATATGAGAGTGAGAGTTGTAGCATGCAATGGAAATATGAGGCTGATAGAGGAATGGAGGAGATAGATCTGCTGCGCCGACCCCAAATAATGGGAAGGGCAAGAGAATGATGACAGTTAAGCCTCCGCCACACGCCACACATAAAGCGTTTTGATAGCGTAGCGTTAGCGGAGCGCAATGGTAGCAGTGCGCCGGCGGAACGCTGGCGTTCCGCTCGCAATCCGCGCTCGTTAAAATTCGTTGCTCGTGTTAAAATTATCAAATATGAGTGTGTTTAGTAAAACGTCCCATTTTTTTGTCGGTTACCATTAAGGCGAGATTTACTTGTATCTTTATATGAATAAATTGACAAAGCGGCTTTATAGCAATCGACAAAGTGGGACGTTTTCCGTGCACACTCACAAATGTTAATACTAGCGCCATCTAGCCGAGAATCAACCAAAGGTGTAACGCCATTAAAGCAACCGCACATTACTCTTTATGGTTCCGAAGTACGTTTTTTTCTTAGATTTTATCTGTCTATACGGAGTTAGGTACTTGTCTTTGATATTACCAAAGAGAATCGACTGTTATAGAGCGTTACTGTCGAAGTCAAATGTGTAATCACAGTGCATAGACTGCCATCTCTTGACAAAGGCTTTAAAACTTTTGAACCTTAGTTCTGACAATTTGGCCCATATTCTCAGCTTGATATGTGTTAAAATGTCAAATATTAATATTAGCGCCATCTAGTCGAGCGTCCCCCAAAGGTGTAACGCCATCTAGTTCACCGTACCTTTTTCTGTATGGTACTGACGTACGTTTTTTTCTTAGACTTTATCTGTCTAGGTGGAGTTATTTATATGTCTTTGATATTACTAAAGACAATGTTATTTATCTATGATTTACTATTTCAGGAAGAGAAACGGCTTGAAGCACGAACTACTTAGAAACGAGGAGAATATTGCAGAAACAAGGATAGAGGTAAGTGTATAATGAGTGTTTATATTTCACCTTCAATAATATGAAGAAATCAGATCTATTATCATAAGTAGTGACCTACTTACTCTGTCACAAAGAGCTTGGAATCGTCCCATTAATTTTTTGTAAACTTTCTTAAATTCGTCCCATTCTGCTTTAGTCGGTTAAATCTATTTTTTCTTAGTTGTAGGTCCATACGAAAATTCCTACCTATAGGCACTAGTAGAATAAGACCAAATTATACGAAATCAGAATAAGGAAAGTAACGCATATGATGAAAGACGACAAAGACTAAAGTCGCCGTCAATAGAAATTGTCAACAATGTAAACAAACCATTGTATAAAATATCAATATTCTAGCACAATTTTATTATATTAAAGGTTGGGGATCATAATGCGATATGAATTGATTAAATAACACATGGATTTAGCCAGTATCTGATGAGTTAGAATGGAAATTAAAGATATTTTGACTACAAGGTTTGTTTACATTGTTCACAAATTCTATTGACGGCGACTTTACTGACGAATAAAGAATAGCCCCCTTATTCATAAACGATCACTAAAGTTATCAAGCCGATAAAGTTCGTTTGTCCCCTTCTATCACACCATACGTCGGAAAGGGACAAACGAACTTTATCGGCTTGATAACTTTAGAATACGTTTATGAATAAGGGGGTAAGTGATGAAAGCTGAATGGGACAAATTTAATAACTTGACAAATAACGAATGGGACGGTACTACACGATACCATACAATTATCAGGCAATCGGCAAACCCTGCCTTATGGACATGCTACTCTTCTAAGTCAGAAACAATGAATTGAATTAATAAACACAATTTGCTATTTAGTATTTGTAGGCGCTACTTATTTTCCAAGATTTATTTCATTCGACACTACTATGTTGCCACTTTTTGATTGCTACTCTTTTTTGCTAGACTGTACACTGAGAGAAAATACAACCAGTTTTCATGTTCGTTCAACAAGTTTTTTGGTTAAAATAGCGCCTACGTGCTCTTTGGTTCAAACAACAAGCTACTTGTCAATTGAATCGGCAATATATTTGAATCAACAAGTCGATTTTATAAAAACAACCTGACACATATTGTTTTAAACATACGTTTGGCTGATTCAAACGGATAAACCGCAACAAGTCGAACTTGTTAAATTCACAATGCAAATTTCTCTCAGTGTACAAGTGTACAGGAGAAATGTTTCATTGAACTCTGCGCCCATTCTTGCCAAAATAAATGTTTCATTCAAATTGAATTACTGACATGATAATAAACGTTGAGTGACTGTAGAATGTTCTCTGTGGATTGCTAATAATTACCTTTTTTTTATATACTACGTCGGTGGCAAACAAGCATACGGTCCGCCTGATGGAAAGTGGTCACCGTAACCTATGGACGCCTGCAACTCAAGGAGCGTCACATGCGCGTTGCCAACCCATTAGACAGTCGTACACTCCTTTTCGCTGTGAGTACACAGCAAAAAGCCCGGGAGACGCAGGGTGGGGTGGCGTCTTGCTGGCTGTCCGAAATTGCTTTTCTGTACATCGCATAGTGGATATTGATGGTCTTGAAGATTACATGGAGATAATTATAGCGATAGTGCAAAGTAAAATTGTAAAATTCTTATGCTGTGTAGTCTATCTCCCACCTAACTATAAAGACAATCAATATCTAAGTGTTTTGGCTTGTCTAGAAAATTTTGTCTGTAAATACCCAGATTTAGACATACTTTTGATAGGGGATTTTAATTTGTATTCCTGTAGTTTAAACGTAAGAAATCAATTTAATGAATTCGTTGAATTTTGTAAATTGAACCAGTTTAATGGTGTAGAAAATACTCATGGGAGAGTTCTAGATCTAGTTTTAACTGGTTTACAACCTGAAAGAGTGAGTGTGACTGATGATATGGAGCCATTGGTACCAATTGACGAGCATCATCCTCCGCTAGAGGTGACACTGTCGGTGCCACGAGGAGCCATACCCTCTAAACAGCCTCCAACTCCAGCCTATGATAACAACTTTGCCCCTAAATGGAACTTTCGCAAGGCTGATTTTGTTACCTTGTATTCTGATATTGCAAACATTGACTGGTCAGAAGTCTTAGCAGAAAATAATGTGGATACCGCCGTCGATGTATTTTATACAAAGTTGTATGCGTGCATCACGAATAATGTCCCTTGCAAGCCACCGTTCAAAGCTTCTCGCTACACTTATCCTTCTTGGTATACAGCTGACATAATACGGAACATTAAATATAAGTATTTTCATTTAAAGCGGTACAAGGAGAAAGGTGAAGAGTTTAACAGAGAGCTTTTCAGGTACTACAGGTCTCATGTCAAAATGTTAATTGATGACGCCTATCGTCAATATATCAACCGAGTGGAGCATAATATAGGCCAAGACCCTGCATCATTTTGGACCTATGTAAAGTCCAAAGCTAAAAAAGGTCCACCTGTAAGGAGTATAAATATGCGGGAAAGTCAGTGGTTGGGCAAGAAGCAGCCGATGCCTTTGCTTCATACTTTGCTTCAGTGTTTCTGAATGATGTGCCTAAGTTAGATCCTGAGGAAGCGTCGTCGCAAGCAGCATCAAGCAGAAATACTCGTGATGCGGCTCATATTTCTTTAGAAAGCCTGTCTGGGTCGGAACTTCGCGGCGCTGCCAAAAAGCTTAGGGCTCGTTCATCTGCCGGTCCTGATGGAATTCCTCCTTACCTTGTTAAAGATTGCATATCTGCACTAGAGGTCCCCTTGCTACACATATTTAATATTAGCATAGCATCTAGCCAATATCCAGCAAGGTGGAAAATTTCTCGCGTGACACCAGTACCCAAAGGAGGAAATCTATCAGAAGTTACCGAGTATCGACCAATAGCGGTTCTTTCAGTTTTTGCGAAGCTGTTTGAGACGATGATCGAAAGACATATTAGCCGGCAGATTGCAGTGAGCTTGGCTGACTCCCAGCATGGATTTCGGAAAGGCCGTTCGACCACTACTAACCTTATTGTGTATGTTGATTACATTATGTCGCAAATGGAACTGGGCCACCAGGTAGATTCGGCTTACTTCGATTTCCGCAAAGCTTTTGACCTGGTTAGTAATGACATTTTGCTACAGAAGTGCTCTGCTTTGGGATTTACACCAAAGCTTCTGAGGTTCCTCTCCAACTACTTACGCAACCGCAGTCAGTTTGTCCAGATGGATGGATGCCAAACAGTACCATACTACACGCGATCAGGAGTAAGCCAGGGCAGCACCTTGGGTCCTACTTTATTTAACATCATGATAAATGATTTACCTGATGTGATATCCACCGCAGAGTGCCTTCTATTCGCGGATGACCTAAAGCTGTTTAGAAGCGTGCAGCATATGGCAGACTGTGAAGCGCTACAGCGTGACATTAGCAATGTTGCGGCCTGGAGTATTGCAAATCGGCTTTCCTTTAATGTCACTAAATGTAAGCTGATTTCATTCTCCAGAGCACGTGCAGCTAAAACCCCCTCGTCATATCATCTGCTAGGGGTACCACTAGAGAGGGTCGATGTGGTCCGCGATCTTGGTTTGACCTTAGAATCACATTTAGATTTCCGTGCGCATATAACTGAGATCTGTAAGCGTGCTAATAAAATGCTAGGTTTTATCATGCGAACTGCGTCGCAGTTTCAGAATCCTAAAGTGGCAATGACTCTGTACAATGCGTATGTTCGTAGTAGGTTGGAGTTTGGTGCATGTATCTGGGATCCTCATGAAGCAAAGTATTCTCTCATGGTGGAAAGGATACAGAGAAAGTTTGCCCGTTATGTCTACAAAAGGACGTACGGATACTATAGATAGATAGATACTATACTATAGATACTACTTTTTCCCTCATTATTTGTGTCTGGAATGGTAGGACTAGATACTCTAGAACTACGGCGGAAAATGTTATTAGTAATGCATTACTATAACCTGTTGCGTAATAGAATTAATAACAGTAAAGTGCTTGAGCGGATTAGGACTGCTAGCTCAGGCGCCGAGAACGTGTGTACCTGGTGCCAATGAGGGTGGCGCTCTGCCGCCACGACGCAGAAGAAGACTGTTTGCCGCAGGCGGGGTGCGCACGCGGCAAGCTGGTAATGCTCCCACCAATCGGGCACTCTCACTCCTAAATCAACTTTCAGTCGAACAGCCTCAGGTTGACGTATTTTTTGACTCCCCAGGGTCATTTTTGACTGGGTTATATATGTTTTTAAATTTAAGTGTGTAATGTTTAAATATGTATTTGTTTTTGTGTAAGTAAATTGTAAATTATGTAGCATGTAAGCGTCTTGGTTTTAATACTGTAAGCTTGTATGTTGTATGAATAAATAAATATAAATATAAATATAAAAAGGAGTGTACAAGTTCTAAGGAGGGTTCGTGTTGCCGACAACTCAAAGGACAATAGACGGTACAAATTAGTTCCGTAGGTCCTTCCGTCACCAGCACACCGCACCCTCGTTGAGCTCTGGCAGCCTTACTCACCGGCCGGAACACAACACTAATAAAATAAATCTTATACTTTTAAACGAGCAATTCTTGTATATTTATTTATTTATTTATATATATATTTATTTACACTGACGATCTCGGAAACCGCTCTAACGATTTCGCAGAAATTTGTTATGTGGGGGTTTTTGGGGTGAAAAATCGGTCTAACTTATCCTTAGGTCCCGGAAAACGCGAATTTTCGAGTTTTCATGCGTTTTTCTTCGCGCGCCATCTCGTGTGCAGTAGTTGTACTGTTAAGACAGAATTCTTTCGGTCGATGTAAGTACTATTTATTGCAAACACTAGATGGCGACACAGGTCAAGGCTAAAACGAATAGAAAATACACTATTTGAGTTTTTGTGGCGAAATGCGCGCCATCTCGTGTGGAGTAGTTGTGTTGTTAAGGCTGAGAATTCTTTCGCTCGATGTAGGTACTATTCATTTTTGAACTAGACGGCGACACATGTCAAGGATACGACAGAACCGAGCGAAGCTCGGTTGCCCAGATATTAATGTATTATTGTTTCAATTTGTCTCAACTTAGTTATCTAAATCTTAAGTAATGCTCTTAATATTTTTCTTTTTTTTTCAGCTTTGAAGACTTGATGGAAGCCTACAACATATTTTTCTAAGGGAATTTACTTCAAGACTGAATTTGTTTAGTAATAATCTAAAACAGAATCAATACTATTAGCTAATTAAGTACTGATGGGCAAGTTGCGGAAACATTCCAAATAAATTGAGAAGTTATTGGATATTTCGTGAAAGTTTCACAAGAAATGTAGGAAATTTAAATTGATGTAATGGACCGTAGGAAAAATTTCAGAATTTTTCCTACGGTCAAAACTTAGCCATTTTGGAAATTTCCATTGCCGCATCAGTACATCTAAGCATCAAAAAAGATACCTACCTACAACGCAAGTTTTAAGTGTTTTTGATCAAATTACTATGGAATAACTACGTTAGTTAAGAATCACTTTAGCCCAGGATCTTGCATTAGTTTAGATAAAAAGAGCATAATATAAGTATTTTTAAACTGATAGACGCCATATATATGCAATCTCTATGACGAAAACAGCCCTTTTTGTAGCAGTGTATCTTACAAGATACTTAAATTTGACCTCTTTTTTCCTTCTCGACATTTCTGTGCTTTTAAGAGCTTTGACTCTTGAGCTGAGGCTTGAATTCACGATTTTAAAAAGGGATAGATGTCTACATATACATACAACCTGTTTTTATTGAATTCCGTTAACTTTAAGGGAAGGTTCTTTAGATCAAATACAATTAATTTCTCTAAGAAACTAGCATCTTAACTCTTAGGGTTATCGAGTTATTAAAAAAATAAAGATAACAACTGAACACGTGTGTGAAAACCTTTACCAATTCCTAATGTTATTTGTTTTGACATGTGCCGTCAATCAATTGACACTAATTTGAATGTTATTCTTAACCTCTCGTATGCTTAGGAGCAGATCTGCTCCATATTGTTTCAACTTTAACATGTAGTTATTATGACTAATATATTAATGACAATTTTTTGACAGACGCATACGAAAGGTTAAGGGTCTCTCACACTAATAAATTCATTTATTATGTATGAAAATGATGAATTTCTTTTTTTGCGAATTTAACTAAAAGTGATATACAGGGTGGTTCCTGATAATGAACCTAGCTACGTGTCGAATTTAACGGAAAACAAAAACAACACGGTGTATAGATAGAATAGACGTAGATGAACCATAATTGTGAAAACGGCATTTCTTATGACAGAATTAAACTGTAGTCCTAAGTACTTCTTAGTATATTTAATTCAGGTTATGGTTTCGCCTTAAGGCCTGTCCACATCAGTTGCGTGCAGGTGACACGCAAGTGATGGTTAGGCCGATAGTCCATTATCATATATTTATCATAGAAATGTGATCATAGGCAACATGCCTTCCCTTTTCTTCACGTTGGAGAAAAAACGAGGCATACAGTTCATATTTCTACTATGATAAACATATGATAGTGGACTATCGGCCTTATATTGATTTGTATAAGGCCACTTGTACTATCATAATTATGTTTATCATAGAATTATGATCATAGGTCTGTATGCCTCCCTTTTCTCCAATGTGAAGAAAAACTTAAGGCCATTTTTTTCAAAGTTGTCCACCCCACTTTTTTTTTATTTGGAAAAGGTTATGTGGTTTCCACTCAGAATCAGGAGCTCTTTCAATCCTAATAGGAGAAAAAAAGTGTCCCAAGGTTTTTTCCCATTCCGTTACCATTTTTTCATACATTTTGTACATATGGCGGTAACGAAATGGAAGGTTTGAAAAATGTATGGAAATCTTGGGACATTCTTTTCCTATCAATATCGAAAGACCTCGCGCGTAAGAAATACCCATGTTACAAAAAAGTGGGGTGGACATCTTTGAAAAAAATGGCCCGTTGGCTATAATAAACATTTCTATGATAAACATATTATGATAGTGGACTATCGGCCTAACGAGCGCGTACAGTACATGTCTACACAACCGCAATCGATGTGCACAGGCCTTATAATTAAATAACTATAAATTTATGGCCTCAACCCTTTAATCGGTAGCGGCAACATACTTGCCATCACACTTAAAACAAAAACGCATCTCTACCTATTATAAGAATTACAGTTCAAAACCGAATGAGTAGAACAAACGCCAAAATCGTTAAAGGGTTAACACTGTTAACAGTGTGTTGTGCCATAGGTTTGGATAACTTATTGTACCTATTTGGAGTGAGTTGTATTAGATTGGCATATGAGGAATGTTATTTATTTGTAATATAAAGTCAATACATGTCTGTGATGTGATTAATGTAAGAAACCAGCATTTGGGAGCGTATTAAACGTATTTACTAAGATACTGTGTCTTATTTCCATACCCATAGGTGTTTTTAAATGAAACGATGTCTTAAGAGCAATAACAATCCGTACTTTATTTCAAAGTGAAGAGTTTCAAAAACAAGAGTAAAAAAACTTTACAAAATATCATAAAATGCAAGAAAAAAAGCAACTTTCACTTATTATTAGATTCAGTAAATCAATCAACTCTTTAATCGATAATAATATCAACATAATCCTCAAAAACCTAACTGACAGAAACCATAATAAAAAAAATTTGTAGCTTTAATGGTTTCATTACGATTAAGAAATCGTCACTACTTTTAAAAAAACTTGTATCTTCGTCTGTCAATGAAAAGAAAATTGTAGTAAGTATGTATGGAATGCATATAGACTTACTGCGTTTTAACTTTTAAAAGTAGTGACGAAATACGTACTATCAGCTGCAAAAGTGCATGGAGAAATTATGAACGAATTCATTGATAAATTCGCCATGCACTTCTGTAGCTGATAGTCCATCACGTCCAGGTAACTTTAAAGAGAAGTGAGAAGTTATTGTCTTAATACGTAAGCTCGAAAAAAATCACTTTCTACTTATATACTAACCGACACAATTTTTGTACAATTCCAAAGCAATGAGTGATGCTTGTTTAGGCATATTATTTATACTAAATACACCAAGCGTTCTCTTAAGGTTCTTATAACATGGACTATCTGGATAGTACAGTCAAGTGCAAAAATACGTATCGAAATAATCGCCTCATAAATATGGTACTACGCTCTTATTACACCGGACTAAGATGCTATAGGACATATTTTGAGTAAGATGTGTACACCCATATTTTTACACTTGACTGTACTTATTTGGTTACCGCCAATACCTATTTAATGTCATTACTGGGTGCAACGCGAATGATTTGAAATCAGTCTTCCGCGAACACGTGAAGTGCAATCTGGCAGAATCGTCACAAAAAAGGTAAGATAGTGATATTTATTCGCATTATACCCAGTGAATTAACCCTTAGATGCATATCAGAGTGCATAACCTCGCCGTTAAACTTTGGTATGGCGTAATTGTAGTAGTAAGCATCTTTGTATTGTTACCTATTAGAAATAAATAAAAAAAAATGGTACCAAAAACGATGCCATCGAAATGACACAACTAGACATCAGATTTACGTCAATATGAGACTTTTTCATACTATATCAAAGTTCAAAATTGATGTCAATCTGATATCAGGTGTGTCATTTCAATAGTATCGTTTTTGAAACCATATACATTTAAGGGTTAAATATGTGTAGGTTTAGATTAGAGTAACATAATTATGTGTATATGATACCATGATACCTAACCGGCTGTTTGGACGGCACTGACCCCAGATATATGTCCACTAGCAGTCTACTTGGCGGGCTTGTGTCGCACGATAACTGGCCCGACGTTGTCCCCGGTGCTCAAGTTGTGGTTGCCGTGGGAGCCATCGCAGTATGGCCACTGAAACAGGTTACATTATTTATTAGAGCGGGTCAAATTTTTAACACGAGAAATAATTGAAAAAATTGTATGAAAACGGGTTTTCGCTCCTAATTTTGATACATCAATTAATGTAACGCAAAACAAAAATAACAAGGTGTAATTCATTACATAAAATTCCAAATCTAGTTGTCAAAGCGGACCCCAGGCTCTCATGAGCCGTGGCGAATACTGGGGTAACGCAAGGAGGATGATGACATATAAGGGCATTTTCAGAATTTCGGACTCCCCAATTGGCGTAAGTTGTTTTGTTAACAAAAATTAACTCACTGTCAGTTTTGTGACGATAAATTAAGCATGAAATTTCTATACAAATATTGTTTTTATGTCAATTACATAAACTTTAAGCAACAATCTACATTCACAATGTGAAAAAAGTAAATTTTTAGACAGATTTTATGCTTAATTGTCGTCACTAAACTGACAGCGAGTAAATTTTTGTTAACAACTTATACGCTAATTGGGGTGTCCCAAATTCTGAAAACGCCCATAAATCCAGAGAAAAACGAGTGCTAAGTACGTTTCGTATATGTAATATATGTAATAATCCACACGGGCTAAAGAGCTTTGAGGGGCGCTTAATCTCCTCGCGCGGCAAACGGTGAGCAGCCTGCATCGTCCGAGGCACGCTTACATTATGCGTTTGCCGCGCGAGCGAATTACAAGCGACGCTGCTCTCTCTGTGTGGTGTGGAACCGGCTAATATTGTAAAATTCCTAGGCATGTTTCATATTTCACACATAATGGATATCAAAAACCTTGACTGAATTTGATGCTCCAGATAATCACTAGACTGGAAAATGAGGTATAATTACACTTTAAACGTTATGGCCCTACAATGTAGGCTTCACGCAAACATCGTAGAGAATTGAAAGCGCGTGGCGTCCATGGCGAGCGAAATGGAAAATTAATACAACTATCTTTGGCCGTCATGTATAAGTAAGGTTTAATAAGGCAAACATTTCCCAAAATGGGGCACAGGAAACCCCAGGTGGTTTGCCAGTTAGGGTACCAGTGATTCTCCGGACAAACTGAATCCTCCTCCATCTATGGTTTTTTTCATAGAATTTGATGTATTTTAGCAATTGTTTATAGCATTTAAAAAGGTGTATGAAAATTCCGTTCTTTGTCCATCATTTTTACAATAAATTCAAAAAATTAAACATCATAGCTACTTATGATTAAAATACAATTAATCAATTAAATAATTTACATCAAATAGGCTACTTGACCTTTTTTTAAAGTCTATTTTATATTATTTATTACTGTCCAATTAACCGAAAAAAAATACTACCATATTTTATTACGACTTGAAAACCACAAAGAACGTTTATAAAGTTTACTTTAACTTAATTAGGCAAAAACATCATTAGCAATGTTAATCTATAGATTGTGTGCGCATGACGTAAATCGAATTAAACTCAAAATTTTCTGACATGTAAGTTATGAGGCATTAAGTTAGGTTCTATGACGTCACTACACGTCTGACAGCGTTTTCGGTGGCCAATGTTAAAAAAATATTACACACATTTTTAATCGAAAATACGTAGCCACCATACACTTTTAATACCCAAAATCTATAAAAATTGGTTTCTTATGTCAAATACTACAGGAAACAATAATTTCTTGTGCCAAATTCGATAAGAGTCTAGTAGCCTATTGTGTAAAAATATTTCCAATTACGCAATCCAGGGAGGAAATACTGAACACATGAACAGTCAGCGAACTATTACCTACAGATCAAAATGTGTATGATACAATGTAAAAAATAATTTCCATGAAAATAATAAGAGTGTAATGAGTACTTGGCCCTTACATTCTTGGTCTTCCAGCACCGACACAGCACAGCCTTCTCCGTGATGTCCTCAATGTCGACAAAGTCCACTACCTTGTCAATGTCCTTCCTCACGCAGTGGTTCACATGGCCGTTGCCGCCGGCCTGCGCTTTCTTGATGGTCTGGTATGAGTAGTAGGAGATGCCACCAATCACAAGTGTCGGAGGGACCAAGGCTAGCCAGTCTTTCACTGGAAATAATATAATGATTAGTCAAATATGGGTTAGCTAAGGATAAGACAAAAAAAATCAATACTACTATTGAATATATTATGATAAACATGTCTAGGTTAGGACACAGTGATAATATTTTAACTTGCGTTGCAAAGGATTGGGGTACTTCAAGCAACAATACTTTAAAATCTCATATTTTTGAATTGGAATTGATATAGTAGTCATAACTTAACCACAAAATTAAAATTTTGAAAAAAACCCCCGACTGCGACATTCTGCGACAGAACACTCTTTACTTACTCAGCTTTCAGACAAAAAAACTAAATTCAAATCGGTTCATCCATTCGGGAGCTACGATGCCACAGACACATCACACAGACAGACAGACACGTCAAACTTATAACACCCCATCGTTTTTGCGTGAGGGTTAATTATGAAAGTTTAGGGAACTATCCTAACTTTTTGAGAATTTCTGTGCATATCTGAATTTATAATTTGTGCATGCCTGTAAAGGTGTTAAACTACAACACATTGAGTAGCAAAATTACATGACACATTGCTTAACAAGTGATTGTCATGCGCTACAAAGGTGACCTACTTAACAACTTTGATTTGGTGGTGATGAATGTATCATTACTTAGTAACACAATGAGAACATAGCTGATTACATAACAACATGTATACATTAATTAACTGCTAAAAGACAGTGCATTCTAACAATTAAATTTCAGTGATAAATAAGTTTGTTAACACTTTTTATTACTGATTGTTAATGTTGTTAACAACTTAATTGCTTACATTATTAATTGAGATAACATGCAACGATTATTTATTTAGGACTCAAACGTAAACGATTGCAAAAGTATGTCATGTTCGGAACTAGAAAACTACGATTATGATTTATCTTAAGTTGCCTCGCGTTGGAGTTGTAATAAAGAGATTTTCCCAAACCATTGACGGGATTAACATTTTTTAAACTAAAATAATTGAAATTATTATTTAAAACGAAAGACATCTTACCTCCGAGACGGAACCAACCACCGACTGAATCGGGAATCGGCAGTCCTGCTAAGTAATTCGGGATAGTAACTTTGACCAAATTCGACACTAAATACATTTTTATTATATTATTTTAATGATTTATCAAATAATTAAAGTAATGAAGATGTTAATTATTACGCAAACAATTTAATAGTTGTATGGAATCAAGATCGGATGATAACGCGCTCTGGTGACAAATGTCAATGCTGTGCTGACATACGTCACAAATGACGTATCGTATTGCTTCTGCGTAGTGAGGAGACAAGATAAATGGTATTTAGGGGTTCCGTACCTAGAACGGAACCCTAATAATGTAGACTCAGACGCACCCACTTGGTCAGTAACCCAAGGCGCGAAATAAAAAAGGTACATAATGGCAGACTTAATACCTTAAGGCATTCCCTACCTTATTGTTGATTTTTTTTTGTATAGGATTTTTATTATTTTAGGAAAAAGTTTAGGGAAATGCCTGAAAACGTTTAACAAATTAACAATGTGTGAAATGCAAACAAACTGAAATTTGATAAAACGGAAAATGACTTCTGCTCGGAGCCTATGATGTTTAAAATAATACTTTCACTGCTTTCACCCATAATTTAGTTTCAAGTAAATAAAACTTAAAAACTGTAGAAAATATTTTTATTTATAAAACACAGTATACATTGTATACATAATACAATGTAGGAACAGGAATGTAATCGTAATTATTTGCACCACGTTATATCACATATTATAAACCTTAACAAAATAAATTCAAATTGTTCACTATCTCATATTGATTCATACTAAAAATGTTTATTATTTATTAATAATACTATGTTTTGGAAAAATAATACTTTTTCTTATAAAGAGCAATAAAATTGTACTTTTACAAATAAGAAACTAATAATAGAGTTGGTATAGTTGTCTACAAATTGAACAAGAGCATTAAGCTTATAATAAGATTCACAGGCAAGAATTGTGCAGTGATAACTTTATTGCTATAGAAATTATAATAAATGGTAACTACTTTTTACTAAGTAATATACATCTTATGTATATTAAATAATCACATCACATATCACCCAGCGTTGAATAGCTTATTATTATTGTGCTAATATACAATAATAAAATTGCTAGCTAGGATTAATACAAAATTACTTGTTTTCCTCTGGTTTGACTCTGCGGATAACAACAGGGCCAGTGTTGTCTCCTGTAGCTCGGTTGTGAGGCCCATGGGCACCATCACAGAGAGGCCACTGTAAAAAAATGGTTATTTTTATTGTATTGGGTAGGGTAAGTACATAAAATAACAGTCCTTCATGGTAATGCTATCTGATAATGTTATCACAATAAAGCATATACATTGTGTACAGTTTTGTTATGTAATGTAACTAACGTAATATTTTCATGAATCATATAATTGGGTCACAAGGGCGGATCCAGCTTCATACTCAAGGGGGAGGGAGTGGGGGGTATTTGTCATGTGGTCAATTTGTATGGCCAATCTAAGTAAGTTTATTATGGTTTGTGACAAACAGTATTCAGTAAAAAAATGTGTCTTTTAATATTTAAATAAGTAATACCAATACCAACATTAAATAAGAACTTACTTTTTTACTCTTCCAGCATCTGCATAGTGACATTTTCTCACCAATGTCTTCAATTTCAACAAAGTCTACAACTTTCTTCTCATCTAATCTTATCATTGTGTTGATTCGTCCGAAGGCCCTTGCTTGCTTTATAGTTTGATATGAGTAATAACTGATGCCACCAATCACAATTGTAGGTGGAATCAGGGCAAGCCAATCTTTGACTGAAATAAAAATATATATGTATGTGTGTATTTCATACTCATTCGCTACTTTCATATTGCTCACATTTCTTTTTTTAATAAAAAAATATCTTTGGGCCTCGAATTTTTTATCATGTGTATTAGTATTGTACCAGAGCAGTTGAAATTAAATAGCTAAATAATGCACTACAATTTAGCATTCACTATAATGTCCTTTTTATGTTAAGTACTTATGTTGAAGTTGAGTTTTAAAAGTTTGATTAAATGAGATCAAAGCTCTATCTAATCTTATATGTTTAATCAAGGTCAACAACTAGAAGTAGGACAATTAGACCATTACAAGGTTCAGCATAAATTGTCACGACTCTTGATATACCGTTAGTCATGAGATAAAATTGCTTCTACGAATAAGGAAAAAAAAACACTTTGTCTCACCTCCTAAACGGAACCACCCGCCGAATGAATCTGGTATAGGTAGTCCAGCTAAATAGTTTGGTACAGTAACTTTCACAAAATTTGATACGATATACATCTTTACAAAAGAAAGTATTAATAAAAGTTTTAAACTTTCAAATTGCCCACAGTTTCGACAAGCGTACGCTTAAGCGCAGGCGCACGAGTCGTACGACTGAGTCGACTCAGTCCACCTAACTTATCAATCGATTTCGTTTGACAGCTGACAGCTCGCAAATATCAAGTTTTCATTCGACACTCGACTCGATGCTTCGTTGGTTTCGTTGAAAAAATGATTGTCGAAGTGAAATAAAATACATTATAATAAGGCCGTGATATTTTTATTTTTATTTTTTTTATTTAAGCCATTTAATTCCTTAATAATTTAAACTTGATTATAAATACATTAGTCATCATTAAAACATTAAACACTCTATCGTTACATCAATAAATTAAATAAAAAAAAAAAAAAAGGCCGTGATATAGAATTAACTAATCTACTAAGTTCCTAACCTCTGGCTTCTCCGCTATCGGATTCCGCCATTGCGCTATTGCAACTTGTGAGAAAGGCTATTTGTAATAGAATAAGTCAATTGTAAGACAATAAAACTGTATGTTGATTTTTACGGAGCGACATGTTCACTTCGGTGACAAGCTCTTAAATAAAGATTAAAAAAAAAAAAAAAAAAAGTTCCTAACCAAAATCAAAGCCAAAATGAAAAACTTAATATAACAAAAAAAAAATCCCTCTACTGGCAACAGTGGCAACAATCCTAGTAGTTCCAAGCTGTTCGAGGATCATGAAATAACGCTTCGTTGCGATTAAATAATTGAGACGATGAATGTTTAGTTGAGAGTGAATGAAATATTGTAAACTATCTGTCTCCTTCGCTTTGGTTGGTTGGTTGCAAAGAGTATTATTAGTATATAGAGAAAGAGTGGCAACTCTATGGTCAAATGTGCATGTATGGAACGTGCTGCCTCTAGTCACTGGAGTTCGAACTAAAATTGACATTTCACACGTACACGCTGTCTATGTGTGCGTACGTGTGCAAATACGCATACAGCTGTGTGCGTTTAGTATCATTTATAGGCGTAGACTGTGTGCGTGTCTTGGATTATTTGAATTGTGATCTAACGAGTTTGTAAGCAATGTTTCCGCCGATTTATGACAATGTTTAAAAATAAACAACAGATCACAATTCAAATAATCTATCTAGCATTGATAATTGAAATAAAAGTTTAATAATGTTGTAAATCACTTTACTGATTAAAACAAGATACAATAGTTTTTTTTACTCATGTTGAAACACCAAAAACAACAGTTGAAAACAAGTAAAACTTCACGGAAATAAATAACAGTAACAAATAACCAAGAACTTCGAGGAAAAACTTCGAAATTCGCGTAAACATCTAAACTTTGAAGAGCCACAGTTCACAATGAAATTAATAATTTGAAATTTGACAAGTCTGACAATCTGAGCAACATGGCTGCCTATTTAGTTCGATCGCTTGTCCCTAGGAGCGCTGTCGGCAAAGAAAATTGTTGCCAGCTTAAGTGTGCCCCCCCTGGTTGGTTGGGTGCGCTGCCGTTTATCGTGCTTCATGATTTTATAAAGATTTTTCGTTAATCAATTATAATATCCTTACCTGTAATTCTGCATCGGTTTGTTATATGTGTTCATAGTGATTTTTTACTGTGCATGGTAATCAATGCTGCTGTGCACTGAATATGGCTGACGAAAGACTAGTGGTCCTGAACCGTAGTGATAATTTGGGATTTGGATTCTCACTGCTCGGCGAAGCCGGTTTGCCACACATTATATACGAAATCGAAGAAAACTCTCCTGCAGCTCGTAGCGGCGAGGTAAGAGACTTGTTTCTTTGTTTAAAGGTATTCCAATACTGTTCAATACTTACGCATAACACAGATGTTACCTATCATCATTGGATTTTGAACGTATATGTTTTCCAGTGCATAGTTACTCCCCCCAGACGCTCATTAAACTGCGAAAGTTCAGATGTAATAATGATTAGTCCGACAAGATTACGCTCGTATACAATGAATCATATGTTACACACACAAACAACTTATGCTCTTACTCATAAGCATACATAGTAGTGTATTACGTATAACTTACATTTCTCTTCGAAAACATGAAGTTTGTTTATAAATATTTACTAATCAATGTTTTTGCAAATTTAACAATGAATAATAATTACAAATTAATGCTTAATGCTAATATGTATATATAGGCATACTCTTCTTAACTTTTTAAAAACTTTTTGGCATTTATAAGTTTGTTTCTTTTACTTGCTTTTATATACCATTCTTTGGCAAAAGCCTCTCGTCTATTTCTCCAAAACTCCTAGTATTATTAAAAAAAAATTACTGTAAACATAAATAAAAGAATCTTTGACCCAATGTACTAGCTGTAAGGTCTATTAACATATAGATCAGCTTTTATTGAAAAAGAGGTAAAACAACACAGAAAATTAATAAATTAATGATCAATATCACTATTTGTTGATTTATAGGCAACTTCATAATTATTGCTGATGACAAAAAACTAAGAGTCTATGCAGGTTTATGACTATGGCCTGTATATTGAGAAGGTCAAATGATAAAAATAAATTGACCAGATCCAATAGAAAAACATGCCATAGGAAGTAATAAATAAAGAGTAATGGGAAGCAAGCATGCAGTAAAAGGTGATTACGGGTTGTTACTACCAAATTTTTTAATACCATATTCCTAAAACGTTGCAATGCCAATACAGATTAGTCTCATAATGTCTAAAACTTGTAATGACTTAAACCTACTTCTCAAATTACCGTATTCCCAAAATGTCTAAAAGTCAAATTAACTTAAAACCAAAACATCACTTTTTAGGGTTCCGAAGTTTACACCAAAATTTGGTTGTAACAAACCATAATCTAAAAGGTACCTATGTATTGGATTGGCACAAAAGTAATGAGACACTTGGTTTACGTTTTATATTTTTTATTATTATTACAATACAAAAAGCTTAGTCGATGATGTAATCACCATTAGCATCTATGACTTCTTGCCAACGATCTGGCAAAGTTTGGATGCCTTTCGCCCAGAACTCTGATGGCTGTGCCTCGAAAAAGTTGTTCAACTCCACCTGTACATCATGAAAAAATCATTGAATTGTTTACCCCGCAAATGTCGTTTCAGGGCTCTAAACAAATGAAAGTCTGATGGTGCGAGGTCTGGAGAATAAGGTGGGTGGGGTATCGTCTCCCAGCCCAAGTTCTGCAGCTGTTGGCTAACGGTACATGCGACATGAGGTTGAGCGTTATCATGTAGTAAAATTACAGTGGCTCGTCTTCGTCGTTTTTTCTTGCTAGCAGAAGATAGTTCGGTGAGCTGTGTTGAATATTTGTTAGCGTTTACAGTTTCATTGTGTAATAGTTCATGAAACAGCATGCCTTGCGAGTCCCAGAAACAACAAAGCAAAACTTTCAAGCGGTTCTTTTGACTCAGCTTCGGTTGAGTTGGTGGCGTTTCTTCTCGAGGCAGCCAAAAAGCACGACGTGTATCGTTCTCATAATAAATCCATGATTGATCTCCCGTAACCAGATCAGTCAAAAACTCTTTACGTCGGGGTCGTAGCAAAAGTTATTGACAGATGTCGACACGGACTGCACGACTGGCGTCGGTAAGGATGTGCGGTACCCATCGAGCCAAAACTTTTCGATACCCAAGCTCATGCAGATGGTATTCCACAGCGTGGTGACTGCAGTTAAGTGCTTCCGCTAATTCACGAGTAGTAGCATCAGGATTCGACTGTAGTTCGCGGCGTAAATCATCATCATTGAATGCACCTGCATGCCCTGAGCGTGACTGACTTTCAAGGCTCCTGTCTCCTGATTTAAAACGGTCAAACCATCTGGAAACCGTGGCATGGCTTGTACTTCCAGCGCCCAATGCAGTGTTGATATTGTCAGCCGCAGCCCGCGCACTGTGGCCTAACAAGGTAACAAGTACTCGTATAAGTAAAGTGTTCGAACTTGTCGCTCGTCCATTTTATTTCAATCTAACTAAACCATAGGGCGGCTTTATATACCCTCACATTAGAAGTACCTAGAATGTTCTGCAACATACTAGAATATTATCAAAAACAATTAACTTAAGAAAGGAAATGTATAGAGTTTTGTAGAGTGTCTCATTACTTTTGTGCCAACCCAATATCTTTATTTTAAAATATTCATCAACATCATTGCTGCTAAACTTGTAGGCTATGACTAAAAATATTTAAAAACAAACACTTTATTTGACAAATACGATTTGAATAACAAATAGGGGCATGGTTGGTTTATAAAAGTGATCAAGGTTTTTATTGCCATGGGAAAACATTTTTTACTCGCACATAAAGTAACAACAACACACAACCAAGAGTGGTACTGAGACTTTAGTAAATTCATGTGGTCTGCCCACCCCTTTATGGGATACAGGCGTGAATGTATTTATGTATGTAAACTTAACAAAATACATTGATTTCAGTTACTGCCTGCAGTATCTGTGACTCACAAGTAATGTACAGTGCATATCTAAGTTGCCCTTGGAATTCGCCTTGACTTGTATGCAATGAGAAGGTTGACAACTGTAAAATATTCTCTTACGGGGGGTCAAGTACTTTCTTCTGTTATTTTGCCCATGCTGCCATTGAAACTGCTTGAAAATAATTATATTTGAGTGTAGGTAATATTAATATATTAATTTTCAGTCCAGAATACAGAGTCATCAGAATGTTCAAATTTAATGTGATTTCTTTTTGTCATATAAAGACAACCGTCTGGCCTAGTCACCCTGCCTGCTAAGCTGATGATCTTGGGATGAAATCCCAGTAAGGGCATTTATTTGTGATATGAACACAGATTTTTGTTCCCGAGTCATGGATGTATAAGTATGTATTTATCTATAAATATGTATATCGTCGCCTAGCACCCATAGTACAAGCTTTGCTTAGTTTGGGACAAGATTGATGAGTGTAAGGTGTCCCCCAATATTTATATTTATATATAATAAGGAGAGCACAACTGCAGTGTATGGCAGGGGACATTCGTCTGACTCTTATGTTAGGATTTTTGTGAGAATAACTGAATAATTTAGTTAGTTAAAATTATGGTTTCGTGATCTTGTAACTATTATTTAATGAATTTAATCTAACATATCGCTATGCACCCTTGTCCCACATACTGAGTCCCAGCTATTCCGCACATGTTGCCAAAGATCAGTGAAAATAAAGACATGCAATCTTAATATAATCGCAATCGGAACATATAGTATGGTGGCATTCAATAACCAATGCCTTAGGTTCTTATTCTCGTACGTAGTATGGAGGAATGACATCCAATCCTGCGATTTTTTTTGGTATAGGTACTCTTGGGTCGACACGTTCGTTTTTTGTCACGTTCCTATATTTATCCGAATCTGCTTTCGTCAGCCATTCTTTATTCGTCACAATCGTCGATGGTCTTTCTCAATTACGGTCAATTTCGTTGTTCATCTTTATCTTAATCCGTCTCGTTCTTTACTCGTCATAATCTTCTTTCGGCATGTTCGCTGCTAAATCTATGTTTTTCGCGTTTCTTCGTAGTTTTAGGTCGGTACCAACTTAGAATATGACCAAACACGAAATGACGAAAATCGATTGTCGAAATAAGAAAAAGGCAAACAACTCATTATGGTCAAAGACGATAATGACTGCAGACTAAGTTGACGAATGAAGAATGGCTGACGAAAGCAGAATCGGACAAATTTAGGAACGTGACGGAAAACGAACGTGTCGATACTGTCGACCCAAGAGTATACCGATTTTTAGGGTTCCGTAGTCAACTAGGAACCCTTATAGTTTCGCCATGTCTGTCTGTCCGTCCGTCCGTCCGTCCGTCCGTCCGTCCGTCCGTCCGTCCGTCCGTCCGTCCGTCCGTCCGCGGATAATCTCAGTAACTGTTAGTACTAGAAAGCTGAAATTTGGTACCAATATGTATATCAATCACGCCAACAAAGTGCAAAAATAAAAAATGGAAAAAAATGTTTTATTAGGGTACCCCCCCTACATGTAAAGTGGGGGCTGATATTTTTTTTCATTCTAACCCCAACGTGTGATATATTGTTGGATAGGTATTTAAAAATGAATAAGGGTTTTCTAAGATCGTTTTTTGATAATATTAATATTTTCGGAAATAATCGCTCCTAAAGGAAAAAAAGTGCGTCCCCCCCCTCTAACTTTTGAACCATATGTTTAAAAAATATGAAAAAAATCACAAATGTAGAACTTTATAAAGACTTTCTAGGAAAATTGTTTTGAACTTGATAGGTTCAGTAGTTTTTGAGAAAAATACGGAAAACTACGGAACCCTACACTGAGCGTGGCCCGACACGCTCTTGGCCGGTTTTTTAATGTAGAAACTCAATCTGTATGCACGAAACGATAGTTTCGGGCTTTTGGATTTAATTCGTCGCTTTACACTTCACAACGACATGTAACTGCAGAGTGCTATGCCTCATAGCATAGCTTACTGGATATAATTTCATGCAAGTTATGCAATCAGAGGTCAAAGTGACATACACTGCAGTAATGATAAGATTATAAACTGACAACATTTATTTAATAAAGAGATTAACAGTCTGTTTTGTTTAGTTGTCTCTCAAGTGCTTTTATTATTCACACTTGAATGCCCTTTTTTAAAGCCTCCTGTTTACCATGAAGCATTTAAATGCCAGTTGCTATGGGTTACACTGGTTACACATTAATCCTTCTTTACTGTGTCAATTGCACTATAAATTCCGTAGCAATTGCTTTAAAAATGCACCTACAATAAGTATAATATTTTTTTACAAGGGTTTGTAAAATAATTTAAACTTATAATGAAAATGTGTCTGACCAGACTGACCAAAAAAAGTATCGGATCGAAATTTCTTACAAAATGTCACGCAAAAGGGTCGAAAAATGCTACCAGTGGTTGTGATCGTCTGAGGGTAAGCGGTTACCGCCGGCCATGGATACCTACAGCATCAGAGGAGTTATGAAAACTTTATTTAAAATGGAAGTACGCTCTTTTGAAAGTCTGAAGGTCGTTTGGCTATTGGTTATGTACGATATTAAGGTAAGGCAATGAAGAAGATAAGCCCAACATACATACGAATGCTATGATAAAACAGGTCTGCAAAGTAATCTCTTCTAGACACTCATTATATGGATTAATATATATTCTTATTCTTACATAACGTGACCGTAGATTACAAGATTTAATAACATATATGTACTTGTATTTGTCAATACCTACATGCCTAAAGAAACAAGATACTGTAAGTTGATATTTAACATATAAACATTATATCCCAGTAATTATACTGTACAACTACTGACATGTACCTATGTCTTAATTTTTTAATTATTTACTGTAGTGTATTGGTTAAAAACAGGCCAAGCAAATTCTGCAGCATTTTTAATAGCACAGATAGCACTTGCAGAAGCAATTTTAAACGACCAATTTTAATACGATTAAGTAAGTAACAGTTGTATTAAATATTTACTCTAATAAATGTCGTCCTACGTTTATAATACACTATGTCCAGTCGCCATCTGAAAGAAAAATAACCTAACCGCAAAATTTAAATTTTGAAAAAACCCCCGACATATCGGACCGATTCCCATCAAAAACGTCTATTACACCCGACTAATTAATTCAGCTTTCAATAAAAACTACTCTCTCATCTCAATCTGTTCATTCGTTCGGGAGCTTCGATGCTACAGACAGACACGTCAAACTTATAACACCCCGTCGTTTTCACGTCACTCACGTCAATCACGGTCTATATCCCGGTCTATTGAAAACAACCGTGAATTTTTCAAAACTCTAAAGTAGGCTTTTTTGTAAAGCCCCTTAGACAGACCTTACTTACTGCGGACATCATGAGCAGTCCCACCAAAACCAATAGCCCTTCTATCAAGTACCATTCGCAAATTTCAATAGCCCTTTTACACTTTGATATTAAAGACCATAATAACTTAATGACTGACACTGAGTAGGCAACGCGCGTAGTATGATGTCTTGAGACCATTTACAATTAATAGTCAAATTATGCCATGGTCGATGATGTAAGATTTTTGATATGAGCTCATTGGTTTTCTTTAAACCTTTGATATTATTATTTGCTGTATTACTTGCAGTTTATGTCATGTCTGGAGTGTTGTAGGTATATGATCATGTATAAAACAACTAGATTATGCTTAAAATTAGTACTTTTTAATTCCGTCTTCTTTAAATTCCATCACCTTTTTTCAAACCCTCAAATAATGATCAAAAAGATTTATGCTATAAAAATACCCTATGTCATTTTAAAGGAGTACATATCTATGTTATATCAATACCAAATGGCATCTAAATCGGTTCAGCTGTTCAAGTGTATAGAGGTTATAGACATACTTATTAGAGATTTATAATAATAATATGGATGTGGATGTACTGTAATAAATAAACAATTAATATGATCAGTAAACTTGGTACGTCTTATCCGCCTTCAATCTTATGTATGTTTACACCATGACATGATTGTCATAAAGAATAGTCTAAGATGTGTTTTGTTAGAGAAAAACGATTGTAAGAAATAAAAGTACAAACTATGAGTAAAAAACGAAATGTTTTTCGCAAAACGGCGACCGAAACAATTTCTCGTAATAGGGTAAAGGAAACCTGAAACTTCATTTAACTTTGCACTGCACGCCCTTTTGCACTCGAAAGGGCTTCCACTTTATAGAGAACTTGATTTCATCGCGTTTAGAAAATTGCTTATTAAATATAAAAGTAGCTGGAATGAAAACAACTGGCATGGAATAAAGTGATGCGCGTGCTAACAAGTCAATATTGAGACTTGGCATTTTAAAAGTGTAGGGTAAGTAAATACATAAATATTGGGGGACACCTTACACAGATTAACCTTGCCCCAAACTAAGCAAAGCTTGCTATGGGTGCTAGGCGACGATATACTTATATAGATAAATACATACTTATTTATATACATAGAAAACATCCATGACTCAGGAACAAAAATATCTGTCCTCATCACACAAATAAATGCCCTTACCGGGATTCGAACCCGGGACCGCGGCTTAGCAGGCAGGCAAGTACATACTTTTTACTCACTTTCAATTAGCTTTACTTCGTATATTTCTTTGTTTTGCAACTGTGTGTAGTAAATAATCACAAATCTGACATGGCCGATACACAACACATACAGTATCACTATCAGTACTTAAATGTTAATGGATAGATGTTTTACAGTTCGTGTTTTAAGTTGTAAATGTGGAAATTCCCATCAATCCTTTCTTCCATTGACTCCTCCCTTCAGGTCACTTTATCAAAAATTTTGAACATTCATTTTGAAAACAGATCATGGGCCCAAGCGGTTCTTCCTATAAGATTTGGGGGACTGGGTGTTCGCACATCGACTAGTGTGGCTCTACCTGCTTTTCTGTCCTCTGCTTACGGTTCGCTTTCTCTCGTCGGCATTATCTTAAACCGTTCCACGATGCTTGACGATGAGATGGCGAACCTGAGGGAGGCCAGAGAGGCTTGGCGTGAGTCATGTCCGAGTGCGGACATCCCAGTTGCCCGCCATTGTCAGCGGGATTGGGACTCCCCACGTCTTAAAATAGCCCATGCCTCAATAATTGAACAAAGCCCGAACGATTACGAACGTGCGCGCATACTGGCTGTTTCAGCGCCAGAGTCGGGCCACTGGCTGCAAGCTCTCCCATCGCGAGCGATCGGTACTATTCTGGATCCAAGTACCTTAAGGATAGCAATATGCTTAAGGCTTGGATCCAGAATATGTGCTCCGCATACCTGCATCTGTGGAAAGGACGTGGACCAGCTGGGCCGACACGGCCTCTCATGTTCCCGAAGCGCCGGCCGAATGTTCCGCCACGGCACAATTAACGATTTGGTTCGTCGCGCGCTTGTCACCGTCTCTGTGCCTGCGGTATTAGAACCCGTAGGCATGACAAGGGACGACGGCAAGCGGCCCGATGGAGCAACATTGGTGCCGTGGAAACTCGGAAGGACCCTGGTGTGGGACGCAACGTGTGTAGACACTTTTGCTCAGTCCCACATTCAGGGGACTCGCATTCAGGCCGGAGCTGCGGCTGACCAGGCCCAAATTCTCAAGCGCCGTAAATACTCGTCGTTGCTCAAAGACTACGAGTTTGCGGCGCTCGCAGTTGAGACTTTGGGTCCCTGGTCCGCCGATATGAAATCATTCATGGGGGCACTGTCGGCACGGCTGGTCGACACCACAGGGGACCCCAGGGCTGGCGCGTACCTCTGTCAACGTATCTCACTTGCGATACAAAGAGGTAACGCCGCCAGTGTCATGGGGTCCATGCCGCAAGCCGACCTACTGGAAGGGGTATTTTCTTTATGACTGGGTTATCACTGTAGGTAGGTAATTATTTTTATATGCATATAGGTATAGTTTGTTATGTAGTATTTACTTATTTTTAGATTTAACTTTAGTTTTAATGATATGTTTAATCTTTTGTTATGTTTAATAAATATAGTTGTCAGTTGTAAAATAATGACAAGGTTTTCCTTTTTTTTTCGGTAAGGACAGTTTTAATTATTTACAATAATACATATAATGATTATTCTACAACATCTTAATTAAAGATTTGATTTAGAGACGACTGTTTTTTGTATTCGGTGCAGTCAACCAACTGCTTGGTAGGCAAGGCAATGAGAGTGACACTCAGTCTGTCAAAAAAATAGCCTTGCATCTGCGTAACCTAATCACATCCCGCATTCTTATCGTGTATTCATCGAGTGATGGCGTTTTACATAAAATGCGACCTTCATTTTAACGAACATTGTTGGTTATTCCAGCAACAAGCTTTTGCTAAATATAAAAAAAAACATGGTCAAAAAATCATAAAATAATGATTAGCAGAAGGCAGATATTAGGAATTTATAGCTGTCGTTTTCTTCTCAGTCCCGCTAGAAGCAAGATCGCTAGTAAAATATAACTCGTCTTCTTAATCTGACACGCTCGCGTAACCCCAATAAAACCTCACTAGGCTAGGCTCCCGTACTATAAACTGTTTGCTGTCTATACTTGTATGTGGATGATCATTGTACAAGACGAATCGTGTGTTTGGGCAATAAACTTTCTATCAACACTAGCTGGCTAGATATATTATTTCAATTATAAACTGAAACGGTTCTTATTTAATCACATACAGAATTATAATTAATCTTTTTATCTGATCATTGATCAATGATACCTTGATAGACTTATGTCCCCTATAGCTGGCATGTAATTTGTTATATATATATATGTATTTGTATGTTTATGTATTGTATTTTATTTTTATGTGTGTAGTATATTGTTTTGCGTAGTATAGTTTGTGCTAGATTTCCTCTAAGTCTACATTTAGTACACCTACTTACAAGGTTAAATTTATTATTCTCCACTACCTAGGTTGTCTGGAAGAGATCGCTCTTTAGCGATAAGACCGCCTCTTGTTTTACCTCTTAAGTTGTTGTTTATACTTGCTATGTTGTTTCGTGTATTGAGGTGTGCAATAAAGAGTATTTGTATTGTATTGTATTGTATTGTAATTAGAAGATCTTACGCATCATAACAAGAGTTTGTTAGCATTTTAAAAATCAAATTATGAATATTATTATAATAGTGGTATAAAAACATAATTATATATATTTTAAATGTATCTTTGATTGGTAAAACATACTGTTTATTCTGGCAAGACGTAAAACGGAACGTCATAATTATTGTAATCTGTGGGTGGATAGAAAAACGACAACTGTGGAGTGAACGGACGTTAGCGATTAATTATTATAAAAACATATATGTAAAGATTCTGATTACATGTTGTTTAATCTTCAGTAAGTGTTTTATTGTATGTGCTAACAATCAGAAGTGAAGAACAACTGAAACGCTCATCATCGCTCTGGTATGTACATTTGAATTCACTTGTAACGGAACTGTCATGTTTGCCGAAAAATGTTTTGCATAACTAAATAATATAATTGGTATTCATTAGATAAACGAAATATTGTCGGCAATTATTGGTCACTATTACTTTGCTATAAATGCTGTGCAACAAGTTAATCAGGTATTTTCTCACAATTTCATCTTTTCATATGTGTGATATTGAACTTTACGGTTTTGTAAATAAGGTTTTTTTTTTTAGTTTGCGCAAGCAGCAACATGTAGGAATAGGGTTTCCAGAGATGCATACATTGATGCATATAGTTAAGTTTTAGTAGCTAAATAGATACGTACTTTTATACGCGTATGGTAGGGATGGCAGAACGGTTGTGGTATTCTCCTGAAGAATATCATAATTTAGGTATTGTGCGTACCTAACTGTTTATTGACAAGCAATCTTTGCTTTGAATGAATTAAACATATATATTTAAAAAAATGTACATATATACAATTTTGTAAAATTGAACTCCCCTATGAACTCGTTTTGCGGTATGTAATAACCAAGCAACACAAATGGATTTATTTGTTTTAAACCGTTAACGCAATTTCATTCAATACACACTTTGTTAAAAAAAAACATTTAATGTCGTTTTATACCTACTATCAATCAGGTATATTGTACGTACCTACGATACTTGTTTTATACTTACTCCACAAGAGTATCTTGTGTTGGTAGGCTACCATATCTACCATACAACTGCAAATGTTGAAGTTTATTGCCATTAAAACAAAAACGTCGGCTCGTTTGTAACTACAAAGAAAAATGCAAACGGAACTGTTGTAAATACAGATTGTTGAGAGCCAGCGCGGCTGACTAAGTTGTCTAGTTAGCGCTCGGGTGTTTTGTAATAAAGTACCTATATAGTACTTAGATCTCTGTCTACCTTGTTCTTACCCAGTTGAAGAGTTTGCATATTCTACGGCGTTCGATAGACAGAGTTAATTAATAACAGTAGTTTTATAATACAATATTCAATAAATTATATTAAAAAAAAATGGCGTCGCATTGAGTCAATTAGATACGCTCGAATTAATTCGTTATGTATATCTATAGTATTTTTGTTTATGTTCTGTTGAGTATTATCATAAATTCATATCCACATGCGTATTATATACGCACAAATGTATATTTAATATGTGCTAATGAAATCACATTTTTATCCCGTCCCTTAACGACCTATAAAAAAAAGGCAGAATATTAAAATAGGAAAATAAATATGTCTGACGAGGATAGTAATCGTTACACTCCCCCGATACCTGATAATAGTCGGCGTAAGAGAACTCGGAGTCTCTCAACAACACGCACTGCTAAGAAGGCTCGCGGAAATAATGGTCGTGATAAAACTGACAAATCCGCATCGCGTACTAGGGACAGGAGAGGAACACGTAAAAGACGCCATCGCACACCTACTAGACACTCTCATACGCGCCGTATGGGCCGAAGTCGATCACGGCATATTAGAAGCGCACGGCGTACTCGTCGAGCTAGTAGTAGTACAACTAGGACATCTTCAGAAAACACCTCTACGTATGGGTCAAGTAGCGACTACAGTGATTCGTCGTGTTCTCAATCACCCCGTTCACAGTCAAGAAGGCGCGACTATAATATAAGGCGTAAACATCACAGGTCGTCTTCTAGTAAAAGCGGGAGCGTAATGGAGAGATTTATAAACGCAATTAGTAACCATGGTAAAAATACTTTCATAGGTTCACATGACGTCATACCCAAATTTGACCCAAGTGAAAAGACTCAGTCAACCAAGGACTGGCTTAGAAAAGTAAACGAAACTGCGGCTATTTATAAATGGAGTGATAAACAAACCATCTTTCATGCACTTCCAAAACTAACGGGTTTAGCAAAGCAGTGGTATGAAGGACTATCAACGGTTAGATATTCGTGGAAGGAATGGCAACGCAAATTGTCTCGCAGTTTTCCAGATGATCGTAATTACGCTGATAGGCTTTCTGAAATGTTGGCTAGAACAAGTAGACGGGAAGAATCTCTCGAAGAGTATTTTTACGATAAATCAAAACTGGTCTGTCGTTGTAATATAAAGGGCAAAGAGGCAGTCGACTGCATAATACACGGTATTTTCGACTTTAATATAAAATTAAACGCACAAGGAGCTAATTTTAGGAGCCCTAGTAAACTGCTAAGATACCTGCGTAGCATTGCTCTCAAACGGAATAGTAGGGATATAAAGAAATCAAGTAATTTGATAAAAACACCAACCCCCTCTTCAAAAAGCAACGAAATTAATAAACCCAGTCAGAGAACATTGCGTGTTTGTTACAACTGTTCCGAATCTGGTCATATTGCGCCTAATTGTCGTAAAAGTCCCCAAAAATGTACCAAATGCAGTAAATTAGGACATTTGCCCGCTTATTGTCGTCGAGGTGCAGAAAACGGGAGTACAAGTACCAACACAAACATGGCCAATACGGAAATTAATATTAAAAAGGTATGTATTACAGCTCAACATATACGTAGTAAGATTTATAATAAAATAGTTTACATTAATGATAATAAAAGGACCGCGTTCATTGATTTCGGTAGTGAATGCACTGTGATAAAGAAAAGTACAATAGAAGAATTGGGTCTAGTAATGAATACAGAGAACATGCCAATATTGAAAGGATTCGCGTTAGGTATATTGCAAGCTATTGGTAGGGTTTGTTTCGAGATAAAAGTAGATTTTATAAAAATAGAAACGGAAGCATATGTTGTACCTGATGAGTATTTAAACACGGATCTGCTAGTTGGACAGAACCTCACAGAGATGCCTGAAGTGACAGTTTACAAGACGAGTTCAAATCTAGTACTTTTCTCTAATGAGTCAGAATTTGATAAAATTCTCATACGTAACGTCGAAGACGTTACATTTACCAATTTACAAGTTATCAAAGTACGATGCGATATCAGTTATACTGGAACCATTTACGTACCTGGAAGTGTCTCACAGAAAGAAGGTGAAGAATTCATGATTTTGCCAGGTTTCTATTATATTAACGATGGTGTTGGACAAATTCCGGTAATGTCTTTCATGAGTCAAAATGTTTTGCTAAAAAAAGATAGACTCTTGTCCCGTGCAAAAATGGTGCCAATTGATGTCAAAACTACGCAAAATAAAACTCCCGATGAATATTTGGTAAATTCATTAAATTGTGACTCTTCTTGCGACTCTAATAGTCAGATCCAAATGATAACATTGGATATGCTTAATATAGGAGAAGATTTGACACCAGAACAGCAACAGCGTTTGTTAGATCTAATTAACGAATTCAGAGACTGTTTTGCATTAAACTTAAATGAGTTAGGGGTGACTAGCGTAACAGAGATGCACATCAAGTTGCAGGACAGTTCACCAGTCTCGTATAAACCATATCGACTACCTTATAGTGAACGATTGATTGTCAGAGATTTGATAAATGAATTGCTAGAGGCTAAAATCATACAAGAGTCAGATTCATCTTATGCAAGTCCGATAGTCTTGGTAAAAAAGAAAAACAACGAGTATCGCTTATGTGTTGACTACCGGGCACTGAATAAGAAGACGGTGAAGGACTCATATCCGATGCCAGTTATCGACGACCAGCTAGACCGTTTGAGCGGCCAAGTATACTTTACGAGCCTTGACCTTAAGTCGGGGTATTATCAGATACCTATGGCCGAAGACTCCATGCATCTAACGTCCTTTGTAACGCCTGACGGCCACTATAAATATACCCGCATGCCCTTTGGTTTGGTCAATGCTCCGGCTGTGTTTCAACACATGGTCAATAAAGCTTTAGGGAAGGATAGATATGACCTTGCTATCCCGTATATGGATGACCTATTATCTCCCGCTACATCTATAGACGATGGTTTGGTAAAGTTGAGGAAGATACTAATGTCTCTGCGAAACGCAAAGTTAACTTTGAATATAACTAAATGTCATTTTTTCGAGAAGAAGCTAGATTACTTAGGGTATGAAGTATCGAATGAAGGGTTACGACCTGGTGCAATAAAGACTGAAGCAGTTGCCTCATTTCCTACTCCAACGAATGTTCACCAAGTGAGACAGTTTGTGGGCCTATCCAGCTTCTTCCGAAGATTTATATCTGGTTTTGCTAGTATTGCAAAACCCTTGACTAATCTCACAAAGTCTAACATTCCATGGAAATGGGGTACTGAAGAAGAGACTGCATTTCAAGACATAAAAGCTAAATTAGTTGCTAGACCGATATTGGCACTGTATGATCCATCCTATTTAACTGAAGTACATTGTGACGCGAGTAAATTAGGGTATGGCGGCATTTTGTTACAAAGGACCGATGATAAAACAGCGCTCAGACCAGTAGCTTACTTTAGCAAACAAACAACTAGAGAGGAGGAACATCTACACTCCTACGAGTTAGAAACCCTTGCTGTTGTGTTGTCCCTTAAAAAATTTAGAACATATTTAATAGGGATTCCGTTCAAAGTATACACTGACTGTAATGCCTTAAGATCTACATTAACAAAAAGAGACTTAGTGCCCCGAATTGCTCGATGGTGGTTATTACTTCAGGAGTATAATTTTACTGTTGAGTATAGACCTGGTCAAAATATGAAGCATGTGGATGCTCTCAGCAGAAATCCCATTCAAGGAGATTCTCAGGATGAAATGGAGGAAATACGTCAGTTTGAAATCATGCATATTACGTCAACGGAGTGGTTGCAAACTGTCCAAATGACTGATCAGAAGGTGAAATTAATAAAATCAATTTTAAATACTGATAGCAAGGACATAAAGGATATCACTCAGAATTACGTTTTGAAGAATGACAAACTGTATCGTAAAGTAGGTGACGGGCTAAAGTGGGTTGTACCCAATGGTGCAAGATGGCGTGTGTGTCAAATGTGCCACGACGAGGCAGGACACTTCATTTGATAAAACCATAGATAAAATGAAGGCAGATTATTGGTTTCCTAAAATGAATAGGTTTGTGCGTAAGTATGTTTCGGCTTGTCTTAGCTGTGCGTACAATAAAGCCCCGACTACTAAAAGCAGTGGGTATTTGCATCCGATACCAAAAGGCAACATTCCTTTCCACACATTGCATATGGACCACCTCGGACCATTTGTAAGGAGTAAACAGGGTAATTCTTATATATTGGGAGTTATTGACGGTTTCAGCAAATTTATTTTTATAAAAGCCTTGAAAAATTTAAAAAGCAAGACGACAATTAAGGTTTTAACCGATATATTTAGTATAATAGGCAGCCCTAAAGTAATTATCACGGACTGCGGTACTAGTTTTAC
The DNA here is from genome assembly GCF_023078275.1 of Leguminivora glycinivorella. Classification (NCBI taxonomy): domain Eukaryota; kingdom Metazoa; phylum Arthropoda; class Insecta; order Lepidoptera; family Tortricidae; genus Leguminivora; species Leguminivora glycinivorella. The sequence continues at coordinate 5,883,619 of NC_062973.1, forward strand.
CTCCGCTGCGTTCACAAAATTCACAAAGTCGATCGGTACAAAACACATTCTTAATGCCGTGGCGACTCCTCGAGCAAATGGTCAAATAGAAAGGTACAATCGTACCATACTCGAGTCGTTGGCAGCTTCTAACCACGGCCAAGACGAGCGTGACTGGGATCAACATATTAATAATATCCAAACAACACTGAATAATACTGTAAATCGTGGAACTGGGACATCACCGTCAGAAATCGTTTACGGACGTAGGATGACTAGCCCTCCAGAAGGCCCTGTCTTAAATGCTGTTCAAGACGATGACTCTAATATACAACGGAGCCATGATACAGATCCGTTGACACAAAGTGAGCAGAACGCGAATACTAGTGTGTCTGAAAATGATAGGAATGAGATCCGTGAGACGGCGGTGGAAAATATAAAGAAAAATCAGGCAAGTATGAAAGCTCGATATGATAATAATAAAGCACCTACCAAATTTTTCAATGTAGGTGACTTGGTCATGATTCCTAACAACCATTTTCCAGCGAACGGGAAAAGCAAAAAACTGTGCCCTAAATTCAGAGGACCGTTTAAAATTAGCGCTGTCCTCTCAAATGATCGCTACGAAATTGTCAGCATCGATGGACACGCTAAGCGAAAATACAAAAGTATATACCCAGCTGATGCTTTGAAAAAGTGGATAACTTTTTCATTACAAGATGACAAAGATGATATTACTAATAACTCCAGCGACAGTAGCGATTATGATACCGAAGTGACTCACGAAAAAGATGATTAGATATCACACATTGTGTACATATTATATATTATATAATCCACCAATAACTATCCTTTCATATTCCCTTAAAATAAAAATTAAATTATTTTCAAGCATCAAAGTCCTATCCCTACTGAATGTTGCAGGATATAAAGCCCTAGTCAACAGTTACTTCTTCAACGTGGCGTGTCTTGCTGACTCATGCCATTAATGGAAATGAAATGTGTAAGTAAATATTTAAACGTTTTATTTGTGTGACTAATGATAAACGAAATGTTCTGCATTCAACGACACTTCTGCAATGATATCTTGCTTTAACTGTAACAAATATAGAATTATGCTGAAATATGCCGTGTAATACGGTGATCAGTGCCTAAATGAAAACTAGTGTTAATGCTGAAATATGCCGTGTAATACGGTGATCAGTGGTTAAAATAAAATTAGTGTCTATGCTGAAATATGCCGTGTAATACGGTGATCAGTGGTTAAATGAAAACAAGAGTCAATGCTGAAATATGCTGTGTAATACGGTGATCAGTGGTTAAATGAAAACAAGAGTTAATGCTGAAATATGCCGTGTAATACGGTGATCAGTGGTTAAATGAAAACAAGAGTTAATGCTGAAATATGCCGTGTAATACGGTGATCAGTGGTTAAATGAAAAGAAGAGTTAATGCTGAAATATGCTGTGTAATACGGTGATCAGTGGTTAAATGAAAATTAATGTTAATGCTGAAATATGCCGTGTAATACGGTGATCAGATTAAATGTAAATTAGTGTTTATACTGAAATATACTGTGTAATACGGTGATCAGTAATCAAATTAAAATACTGAAAAGTTGAGTAAATGAGATTAATTTATTTTGTTTTTATATGTTACAGGTATTCCAATAGAGGAGCAGCTGACGCCACTTCAACAAATCATCAGGAACAACCAGGAGACGAAGACTTGATTGCGATCGGATAATTATTTTATTTTACATTGTATCACAATTGTTTTTTTTTTTGTACTTTTCTTTTATGATTGTCGAGTAAGAATAGAGTATAGAGACATACTTTCATGTGAATGGCCGGAACGGAATAGGGACATTCCGTCTAACAGGAAGGCCGTCTGTTAGCATTTTAAAAATCAAATTATGAATATTATTATAATAGTGGTATAAAAACATAATTATATATATTTTAAATGTATCTTTGATTGGTAAAACATACTGTTTATTCTGGCAAGACGTAAAACGGAACGTCATAATTATTGTAATCTGTGGGTGGATAGAAAAACGACAACTGTGGAGTGAACGGACGTTAGCGATTAATTATTATAAAAACATATATGTAAAGATTCTGATTACATGTTGTTTAATCTTCAGTAAGTGTTTTATTGTATGTGCTAACAAGTTGCCTTCTTATTAGCACGCAACAACACGCCGTATTAAAATTTCAACCAATTTTTTTTAAATTCTGTTCGGACCTAAAAATAGATTGCCATTTTTAACTTAGGCATTTTATGATATGATATAACCCTACTAACAAGTTCTATGGATTTTTAATTGGTCCGAAATAAACAATTTTTATTTTTTTATTTTTTTTTTTTTTATAATATCAACAAACTTTTTGTTTGAATACCAAAGTTATCAGGAAAGCCTGTATTGATATTTTGTAAAATACGTTAAGTAAAAAGTTAGTATGTAGTTACTAAAAATGTTCTGTTGTCAATATAGGTATTTTGGGCCAGCCTCTTTTTTCATCTTCATTTTTTTTTAACTATTATCCTCGTTATGTAAAAAAAAGGTTCAACTGTAAATATCGAGCAAAAAGTAATAATCGGGACGCTATAAATAATAAAGTCAGGATACATTTTTATTTGTAAATTTCCCTGTAATGTGCAATAAAGTTTACCAAACTAAAGAAACCATTAAACCTTTAATCGCTCAATCCGTTATCGTAAACGATATCTGAGATCCAATCAGAGATTGCAAATAAGTCGTTTTTATTGCCGTATTTGAACAAAGTTGCAGTAAGGTGAGTCCACACTTTGCAAACGCAGTGAGATTCTGCTTGCTATGCTGCATTACGTAGTGTTGTCTTACTGGCGATTGGCTCACAAGCGGCACATTCGCCTGTTCTGGACTCACTCTTATATGCTTTATTTCTTGTGTCCGTCGCGGTCCACCACCCGGCTACAGATAATGTACTCGTACCTAATGTTTTTGCTAACGGAGGCGAGTAGCATTACTCTCAAGCTGTCTAGTATAAGTTGATCCGGACCCGACAATTCGAATTAAGAATGAAGCTCCGCAACAGCCAAAATTTTAACGAAGAATTGACAGAACAGAACGAATGGATAATGTGATTTGCATTCATAGCGTAGATACGTTGGTCCAAAGCAAAATCTGATCCGTTATTCTACATAGGTTTCAAACAGCTGGATAGCAGATACCTAAATATCCGTATAAAAATTAAGGTTTAAAATGTGGGTTTAGTTTTATCGAAATCAAGTGCTCAGATATTTCGCGATTGCATTGCTACAGACAAAAAAGCAAATGAAGTAGTTTTTCGGAGATCACTTCCAAACTTCTAACACAGTTAGTACGTTTAACCACGGAGACATTCTACAAGAATGCGAAAATGAACTTGAAGACAGAGAAATTTAAGAGATCCATAAAATACCAACTCGAGTTGCATACTCCAGATAGGACGAACAGTCGAACACTGGTCCTGACCGAACTTGCATTCACAATTGAAGCAATATCCCAGCAACAAAGTAACAGCAACACTTTTGGCCTATCGTGATCCTTATATCTTGGCTATACAGTTTAAAAAGTATCAGAACAGAGTCGATTGATGCGCAAACATCGCCGCTATGCCATCGATTATCGCCCTGACACTTTCCATTTTCCAATTAATCGTTAGCTCTCCTAGCCATGCGTGTGCGGACGTGCGCTCAATCCACTTAGTGCTCGCGATTCAGTGTTTCCGGCAACAACTAAAGGAGCCCACAGATTACCAGTTCGTCGGACGATATCAGCTTGTCAGTTAATCGCAAAAGGAAGGGCGTGCTTTTTCCTTGCGAATGTCACAGGTCACAGTCATTTGTGGACTCCCCTACCCAAGGGTCAGACGTCAGACAGAAGTAAAAGTACCTAATACCTTACCGTACCTTAAAATGCCCTTGCCAAGATTTCACGAAGCAAATTAGGAATATTTAACTGCCCATAGGAATCAAATAGGTTACAGACGCAGAAGGAAGTTACTTAACACTAATAATTATAATGATTAATGAATACCTAATTGCTAATCACCTTCAATTTACGGATTTCTAGTTCTTGTGCTTTTGTACATAAGAACGCAACTCTCCAACAACGGTCACCTTCATTGTTCGAATATTAGTTAAGATCTCTGCCTTAAAATCTCATCATACGTATAATTGTCTACTTGAATTTTATAAAATACAAATAGATTATTAAAGCTTTAATCAAATTTACCCCATCATTTTAAGGAAATCATCCGTATGGTTCTTGACGCCACTCGTCTCTTGTTTTTTGTTTGTTTTCCAAGTTAATAATTTCCCACTTTAACAAACACAAGTATAAACTGTCCGATTTATCAGGTTTTACTTTGCCTTTGTCTTTATCTATGACCTGGGCAATGGTTACATTGTAACAGTTTTCCAATAGTATAAGTGAGCAAAACAGTGCTTCGGAGCTGTTCATACTTCGTAGACAGAGCACGTGAGACTGCTAAAAAATCTAAAAAAATTGAGAAGTTGCGAGCCCATCGCAAACCACAATTTAACTCGTATCTCAAGTCGACTTCTACGACACCGATGGGAGGAACACCCGGGGGTGGTGAAATTCTTAAGCCGAGAAATGTAAAAGGATAACCAACAAGCTGTCACCAATTAGTAACTTGATTCAAAATATCTTAATCCTATGAAATACGTATTTGGTATATCAAAGTGTCAAACTTTGCAAATCCTAGATTTCCCCTTATATTTCAAATCGAATCGCAATTGTTTAAATTGCGATTCGATTTGACAACCTTCGGCAAAAAACAAAGAAGGAGAAAGGCACTCTACTTTTTATAGACCAAGGCGAAGTTATAAATGTAAAGTTAGTGCTTTACTTAGGTTTCCTTCGACCACTCAGTGCATTGGGATGCGCTTCCACAGAAGATACGAACGCTATAAAACGAGTTTCTTGGGAGTATATTTATGTAAAATCTTAAGTAAACTTGCTAATAAACCTTGAACTGCTACAACTAATATGGACAATGCCTGACCAAATTTTAATTATTTAATTATTATTCTATACCCTGTCTATTCGCATATCTTCGGGTTTGCCCGTTGTGCGGAACCTATATAACATGGGCAGAACACTATAATACTCACCTTCATCCATGGTCCCCATGGAGATATTTTAAAGAATAAGATGTTTTTCCCACTTGGAAAATTATGAAAGTAGGCAAAAAGTCTGTGCTTCAGGACCATTAGTATTTCTTGCGCTGTGGCATTTAAACTGCTGCCATAATGCACACCTCCTCTAGTGGAGAACCAGCATTAATGTTCACTTCTTGACCTGGAAACTTCGTTATTTTGTACCCGCCCGCGCTAAACTTCACCGAGCAGTGGTTGTATTATGCTTATTGCTTACCGAGCGCTCCGCCTAGGCGATGCCATGATTTTAGCCAAGCCAACCAATTGAATCAATGCAACTTATCAAACTTATGCACCTCTGTGGCAGGATTTTTAATCGTATTAATTTATTATACTAAGCAAGAATACTTTTTGACAACGATTTTAATCTATCGCAACCTCGAAACATTCCACTACCCATTTTTTTACAACGGTGAGTTTATCCGAAAGTATTATAAATGTAACCCAACCGTTACGATGTCTTTTCACAAATTAACATAATCTAAAATTTAAGAATGAAACGCATTTAGTTAAAATGAAGGATTAGACTGGACAAATGATAAATATTACTCGAAATTATGATAGGATACCGCTTCTATAGAATTCATGTTTTGAATGATATCCTAAATATAGAGAAATATCGAAGTTTTGCAATTTTGTATCGGTCCGCTAGGCCACAGTATAGGCTATACGCTTGTAGAACCTGAGGAATAACGTCTCAGGTACAGTGCTTATTGAGCTTCAACTTATTTCTTGCACAAAGCGTGTAGGAAGAAAGTCTAGGCGTGGGCGCGTGGGTCGCTTTGCGACTCAAAGATATTGAAAGCAGTTGTTATTCCCACCACTTTAGCGATTATTTTCGCTCATAAACGCTTGTAGGAATTAGCTGCCAATGCGGACCCTGGGCTTGTCATAAGTATGAAAATATGGAAAATTTGTGAGGTCTAGTCACTAAAAACCTGAACATACGGCCAATTCTCTAACGTGGACTATAACATCCTCAATTTATACTCTTACTATTCAAATGTGGTGGTCTAAGTACTTAACCGAAATCAAAGTGAGTTAGCTGAGGTATCTATAAAACTATGATACTCTACCTTCCCCTGAAAAATAAAACTGACATTATGGCAAGTGGCAACACTGCCTTCTTACTTACTACTCTGGTGGCCGATAGCTCTACTTGTATTTTGATACTCGTACATTCATAATATACGACCATAAAGCTCTGTAATCTTTAATACTGGGATCTGGGACTTTCTAGCAGTCACTGACTCGAATGGCGAATATGGCGATATTTCTCATTGAAAGTAGTGGTACCTATGCTTATTGCTAACTGCAAAATTTATGTTTAAGGTGAATAGGCCCGCAGCCATTTCTATGTTTTTTTTTAATTACACGTGGTCATTACAAGTGACGTCTTAGGTTTATTTTTAGGGTGCCTGTCTCGATCTTAATTGCTTTGCTACGACGGACGTGGGTAGTGTCAGGTTCAAGTTACTTAGGTGCGCTACTTCGGTCTAGACGAGGCAGGCTATAAACAGGCATAATTGAACAAGGCTTTCAGTGACACATTTCTAGAGTTCCCTACTGGAGCTATTCGAACCTTTATAAGACCTCTAGCTTTAGCTCGCGGAAATTGCGAAATGCTCAATAAAAACTTTCATCCCAAATTTTAGGGAAGTTGTAGAGGGGTTAGAAAGAGACAAAAAGTAGCTTTATGTCACTCTCCATCCTTTCAACTATCTCCACTTAAAAAATCTCAATTCGTCGCTCCTTTTTGCCGTTGCCGTATCCAAGGGGCCAAGGGGTTGTTTTCCCATCCCATAGAAATTTTAATAATTAAATGAATTCACACAGTTAAGTAACATTATTTGGTTATTAATTACATATGTGCCAGTATGCAATCATTTTATTTATGTAATAATTACTCGAGCCCGACACGTGAACTTGTCAGTGCTTACAAAACAAAGTGTGAAACTACACAGGATGACTTCATTTTCCACGATAACGTGTATAATTAGTTGTCATTAAGGGTGCAAGTTGATTTTAATTGTACTGTTATCTACGATCGGAACTGTCGTATTGTTCACAGTCACAGATAATTATTGTGGTTTTATTTCCAGTTTTAACAAACTGGTATGGGAGTTGATAAGAAACTTGGGAAGCTATGAGTTCATTTACTTAACAGGCATATGGATGATAATAATCGACGTAATTATATGCCAATTTTATAAACGCGCAATAAGGATTATTACGCAAAAGTCTGTAGGGGTGGTTCTCACTTTTAGCCATTATTGAGTTTGAAATACTACGAACTATCTTTGACATTTGTTGATTTATTCCCATCAAAACTACTTCCCAGCATACTGACTACAAAAACTATTAAAGGCTAATCGAAAAAAGGTTATGATATAGTGCTGCTCTCTAGCATCTGCTATCATATACATATTTATCCATATAATAGTCAAGCCACCGGCGGAGGTGTATTGAACGAAAGTTGTGGTTGTGTTGTGCGTGATGACACGATTGTTTCATACACACACAGAAAAATCATGTATTGAATAGCCGAATATCCATCTACAAATATGTGAAGGTTTTTCCATACAAAAAACATCTAATTTATTTAGTCACCGCACACTACAAAATAAAAATGTGTGTACCTACTATACATTATCCATCGTGTATTGAACAAATACATTGACACATGACAAATCCGTCATATTTTTACGAAAATGTGTGTGCGTGTACAGACACAGAGCCGTCATTTTTTAGTTGACATTGTCATCAGTGACACTTGGCTCTTGACAAGTAATTATTTAAAGATATTGGTTTACTTAACTCAAGCAGACTCAGAAATAATGACGCATTTTGTCAATAAAGATACATATCGTGTATTTCGACACTGCTAGTGTAAATCGAAATGGCGTCTCGGTCAAATGCATTGACTATGAAACAGGAGATCTCGAGTTCGATTCCGGGCTCTTTTTTAATAATTTGAACTTTTTTGGATTTATTAAGTTTTATTTTTATTTTTTAATAGAATAAATATTCTATTAAAAAAGACTCTTACTATATTTCTTTCCTATTTTTTATTTTCATACAAAAATACATTACAATCTTTATTATGCCTTTGTTCATAAAATAAAATATTACACGTCAGGTCAGGTACATAGGTCATAGTGTGGCATAGTATTAGTATTAGTAATGTGCTGACTTCCTTACATTTACTGAGCTAGTTGACCTATGTTATTGTTGTGTGAATGTTTTTCTTCAACAACTAAATAGTTATATACATATATGAATATGTATGTAGGTATGTGGGTAGCTTTTGCACATTGTAATTTTTCCTCAGTCACCCGCTGAGCTCAGAGACCACGAACGCTGTAGTGTTCGAAACGTCGGGATAAATTGTAAATTCATTATACACGATTTAATCCGTTTTCATAGTTTTTATTTCATGAGTAACTATCGCGGTAACTGAAGACAATATTAACTAAATGGTTACAAATAATAATTATCATCAATATAATCTGGTCCAGGCAGGCAATTATGGTCGCGCGATAAATGATAAAACATCTGGCCGTCCCTATAATCGCACTTACTAATAGTGCGACAGGGACGGCCTGATATTTTATCGTCTATCGCGCGACCATGCTACCCGTGCTGTACTAGCTTTAGCCCGCGGCTTCGCTTGCGTTAGAAAGAGACAAAAGTAGCATATGTCACTCTCCATCCCTTCAACTATCTCCACTTAAAAAACATGTCAATCCGTCGCTCCGTTTGGCCGTGAAAGACGGACAAACAAACAAACACAAATTATCTTTGGTGAAACAACGAATTCTTCCACTTCAGATTATAGAGTAACCAGCTTTTCCCATTTATAATAAACTAGCTTTTGACCGCGGCTTCGCTCGCGTAAGAAAGAGACAAAAAGTAGCCTATGTCACTCTCCATCCCTTCAACTAAATCCCCTTAAATAATCACGTCAATTCGTCGCTCCGGTTTTGCCGTGAAAGACGGACAAACAAACAGACACACACCCTTTCCCATTTGTAATATTAGTATGGATTTGACATTATTATTTATATTTAAATAATTATATATGTATAGCCCAATTTCGTCGGTAACAGCGTGTTATGTAATGGCGTCGTTGGGGAACAATCGTCTGTCACGCCGTGAAGGTGCGTTCGATTCCCAGGATTATATAAACTTTTTGTATTTTTTTGGATATAAATTTCGTTTTTTTTATTGACTGAGCAAGAATGGAGAGCCGAAGGTATCAATTTTGTCTTAGAGAACATATTGATTTTTTATTGTCATTTTGATTTTCTATTTATTAAGTTGAGATATAAAACACAACTTTTAATACCCTCGCTAAATATAATATTTTATCGAAATCACTCGTTAGATAAAAAAAGTCCACTTGAGTTTTTAAAGCATTACGTTACTCAGTTAACTATTGCATTTTCATTTACTAATTTAAGATTTCAAAAGCGATTTGAATACCCTTGCTCCATCAAAAATAAACAATTAGAAAAAAAAATCATTCGGATCGTAGTTTAGAAACTAAAATTTATCTATACTTTTTGGATTTTTTTTTAAATATCAGATTAGGATAATTATGTTAGAAATTCTGAGTTCGACGAACAAAAAATAGTGTCACATAGTGTTGTGTTCCTGCCGGTGAGTAAGGCTGCCAGAGCTCAACGAGGGTGCGGGGTGCTGACGACGGGAGGACTTACGGAACTAATTTGTTCCGTCTATTGTCCTTTGAGTCGTCGGCAACCCAAACCCTCCTTTGAACTTGTACACTCCTTTTTGCTGTGCATACGCAGCAAAGGGGAGTGTACAAGTTTCTAATGGGGCGGCAACGCGCAAGCGACACTCTTCGAGTTGCAGGCGTCCATAGGTTACGGTGACCGCTTTCCATCAGGCGGACCGTATGCTTGTTTGCCACCGACGTAGTATTAAAAAAAAAAAGAAAAAGTCCTGGATTCGAACCCAGTACTTCCATGCAAATCATGCGATGGCACGTATTTACCGCAAGGCTATTTAAACAAGCTGTCGCCGCGTGAAATTATCGACTAGAAGGAATACAAAAACACTGTTTGTATGTGTGAGTGGTACTTAAAAATAGTGTAAAATAGTAAATTTATTTACATTAAGGGGATTAACGTTACAATGAGAAGTTGAATGTTTGTTGTAATACGTCAATTTTAATATTAAATGTTCGCGAAGCATAATTGAAAGTATATAAATGCCTGTACGACTCCACAAAAAAAATAAGACTGGTAATTTGCAGATTAACGCCATCTAACGCAGCCTGAGCTTCGGGTAACCTAGGCGAGCCACCTTAAGAACTTGCGACAGGTGTATTCAATACAAACCGCCCAGCGTGTCCGATCTCCTGCCTTCCTATATCTGTGATATACACATATAAGATTTGTAGAAAAAAAGTAATGTTCAGCCGCGTTACTATCAAGTTGTTACTCGTCATCAACCACGCGGTATTTCTGTTATTGTGATTAGTCATTCATGAGTAAGGCGTAACCAGCGACATCTGGTCGGCCATTGTTTAATTAACAGGCGAAAATTATTCTAAACAGTCTTAATTGACACCCAAGAAGACGGAAACTAAATTAACTGTTAATTTGTAAGTGTTCCGAATGAGAAACTTTGAAATAGGTTTAGCTGATCAAGAGTTATTTTTATATAAAATAAATTTATTAATTATCTACATAAATAGTATTGTTCTCAGGATAGCAATTATCTAACACGGTTGGAAAAGCCAAATCCGGTCCGCGAAAGGATGTTGTCCGGCTCTCCAGCCATCCTTTAGAACACAGTGTGATATGGCCAGCACTGATGTATTAGTAAGAATGCTTTTTTGGTGTAAATCTGGCCCGCCGTTAAAATTCCTTCAAATTTTGGCTTCCAATGGAAAAAGTTTGCCAACCACTGATCTAAAAATCAGTTAAACGAATAGTCTAACTATCTAGTCTAACGAATAGTCTAATCATCTGACCCTTCTGATGATCGAATTAAATCTAAGCCCAACCCTTTAGATTAGATAACACTTTCACATGGCATGTTTGACAAGTAAACACATCAATAACACAACTCCGACAAGAGGACAGCTGACAATCCCACCGACTAATTCACGCTTCCGCTTCGCCCTTCTGATCTAATTCATCTAAGCTCATCCATTAACAGACCCTCTGATAAGAGCAGACTAGAGTCAGTCGCGGACCGCGCCAACGCCGTCCGGTTGTCTGTAGAGCGCTCATGTATAACAAGGCTATCGTCAATCGAAAAAAAAAGTGTAGCTACTCGTAGATTTCAGTTAAAAAAAATGTTTACTTTTATAATTCGTTGATTATAAATATTATAATCTGTGAAATTATTATGAAATAGATTTTAACTTTGTTTATTTCAATATCGTGTTTCCTTCGATTTTACGACCAATTACAAAAGTGGGAACAAATCAATTATAACAATTATCCTTCAATTATCGTGTTTGTGAAACAGTGCCGTTTACTGACAGTGATATGAGCAAGTATGTGTTAGAGATTAGTGTAATCGGCTCACGTGCTATGTGCAGTGTGTAAACAAATATGGATTTATTATTACAATAAGGAGGACAAACATATAAATGCATTAAGGTAAAACTTACTTTAGGTCTTAAAAAAACTAAATGCAGGCAATTATTTCATAAAGCAGATAGATCTAGCTCTCACTGGTACGAGTTTTCGAGTTCATCTGTGTAGGTGAACACTAAAACACGTATTACAGTAAGTTTTCCAATTGTAGATGTTTTGGCAAAGCCCGCTTACACGCGTGTGTCCAAATGAGAATCTACTGGGGACTGCATTAAGAATTTACGTTTGGTGTACGAGTAATGTAGTGGAGGTGTGTAATAAATAGTATGCCCTTATGTGTAATTCTTTGTCCTAAGAACCACATTTATAGAGTCAGACCAATCGAAATTAGCAACGATCTATATAAGCCCCTGTGTTATGGACCAGTATAATAAAGAGTACTATCGTATAGTATGGCCACTCCCGCTCCCCGCTGAAAGTGCCGCCCACCCCCTCTCGGTTTCCTCACAGTTACCGCCTGTCAAAAACGCGAACAGTCGACCTGTCATATCTCACTCATACAAGCATAGTACGCGTTCACCTACACGAGCTTAGACTGTGTGCTAGAAACGCGCCTCTTTCATACATTTGATCGCCAGTGTCCGAGGTGTGGTTATGGCATTGGCATCATGTTTAGATAGTGGACGACTTTAATTACCATCCGGTCCTTAATAGATACTTATTATAAACACAGTTTACATCTATACATGTTTACCAACAGACGTGACTGTGTTTACACAATCTAAGTAAGGTCCGAGACAGAATCCGTCATTCTCATTATACCCATAAGGGTGAGACTGAGATTGTCACGGACGATACGTTGCCTTATGATTATGACTTGAGTTAATGAGTTGTTGCCTAGCTACATCCCAAGGTTAATTTTGTGAACATGAATATACCAATATATAATATACAATTTCATGACTCACGAACAAATATCAGTCTGTGCTCCTCACACAAATAAATGCCCTTACCGGGATTCGAACCCAAAAGTTAACTATAAGTAAGTCTTTTTATTTTATCACCGAGGGTAATAAAGGTATCAAGGCATAGCGTCTATTTTAAACACCGTACTCCGAACCGCAGAGATGAATTCCACTTATGCGATTCTATCATATTTAAGTATCTACTATATCGCACGCCGGTCGGGCAAAAGCAATCAATGAGTCATTATCATTAATCTCATACAACCGTGTGTGTACGCTTTCGTGAAAATACGCTACGCTAAGATACGATCAGGGCATTAGATTTTAGCCCGACTTCGTTTATTGTATCAGACACAAAAATGTAAGATTCCTATAGCTTTTACTTTTGTCACTTTGGCTTTTGTCACTGTGTACAGTTGAGTTCATAAATATGAGTACATTTTGTCACCTTATTGCAACGAGTTTAGGTGAAGAAATGTACACATATTTATGAACTCGACTGTAGGTACAGTAGGTATGTACTGAATTTAAAGGATGTAAAATTGAATAGATTGCCCGAAAAGCTTTGACATTAGGCACTGTATCCTAAAATGCTTACAGCTTACCATCTCTTAAAAGAGGTCATGAATTCTGTAGAAATAAGTATTATTGCGACGGCTCCATCGAAAATAAGGGTTCCTTTTGTACCTTGGCATACTTTCGTAGATTTAAATGAACCCCATGGCAATTGTCCGCGCTGACACGCTGTTCCACTCATGTAGCCGTGTTCCGAACTCGGCTAATGGACCATTATTGATCACCGGACACTGGAACGCTATTATGTGCCAAACGCAGTTCGCGCCCACTGGAGACCACCTATTTATAGAAAGGAAGATCGCCTATACACCGTGTTTTTTGTTTTGTTTTCCGTTAAATTCGACACGCAGTTAGGTTCATCTACAGGAACCACCCTGTATATCGCTTTTTGTTAAATTCGATAAAAATATATTTTTTTCGTTTCCATACATAATAAATGGTTTAATTAGTGTGAGAGGACCTTAATCATAACATTAAAGTCATTGTCAAGTGTTTGACGGCACATGTCAAAACAAATAACATTAGGAAGTGGTAAGGGATACCACACACGTGTTCAGCAATTTTTTTTTTAAATAATTCGTTAATCGTAGTAGTTAACAGGCTAGTTTCTTAGAGAAATTGATTGTATTTTAACTGAAGAATCTTCCCTTAAAGTCAACCGAATTCAATAAAAACAGGGTGTATAAAACAAAGCGCTAATTTTGAATAAAATAATCGCACCCTTATATTAATTAGGAACCAAAGTTTTAAGCTTCTGTTCCATTGCCAGTAGCAACCTATCAGCAGCGGCTGGTCCATACAAGCCGATTCCCACCGGCTTGCCTAAAATTGATTACTATTTAGTAAAGTACCTAATGTTAAGGTAGGTTTCTTTTTGCTCAGTGTTGCCTAGCAGAAATTATCACCAGCCGCCACTGATACCTATACCTACATTAAAATATTTACAACTAAGGAACAATAGTTATTTGTGTTATACAAGGGTGCAAAGTTGTTTTTTAACACACGAGAAGTAAAATACATTTGCACCCGAGTGTAACACAAAACTTTTCCCCTCACTACAGCGAGGAAACAACAACGCAAAAAATGCGTTTATCACTGCTTCCAGTAGTTCCACAGGTGGTAAATCATCTTTATTACTAGATTCACCTACTTTTATCAATTTTAAACCAGTTAATTTGACTTTATTCAAGGTCAAATTACTTTAACCACTAGTGGATAAAATGCGTTTTTACCCGCTGGTATTAAAGGACAAAACATGTGTTTCCTAGCTAGTGAGGGGAAAATAAAATTATTTTATTGGGATTCATATAGGAGGCGCAAGCACAAATTGCTCGCCCTTAGAGTTGGTAAAAAAAGCGCCTAGCCTTATCAGAGATAAAATAACATACACTAGAGAAATTTCGTCGGGTACCACGGCGGGCGGGTGGTCTAGTGGTAATGACGTTAGCCGCGTAAGCTGAAGACCCGAGTTCGATTCCCGGCTCGGCCACCAGGTCGTTTTTTCTTCTTGTATGATATCTATTTCAACTTATAATTAAAATATTACCTGTTTACTTAAGTATCATAATATGGGGTTTCTTAGTATTCGCGCCGTGCACACTCGAAACATGTCGCCAATAGAGATGGGTAGGGGTGAGTAAATACTGAGTATTTACCCGTAATTTACTCAAAGCACCGAGTAAATACTCGTATTTACTCATTTGGGTGAGTAGAAACTGTTACCTAAAAATAATTTAAAAAATGAGATTTAAGTAATTAGTCGTGTTTATTTTAACTATGTGGACATGTTTAAATGATATTTATATTATTAGAAGCTTATGGGAGTCTTAGTTTGTCGAAAAAGAGGTAATCATTGTGAGAAAAAAATAGTGATAATGTTTAGTTAGCAGTTTTGTTTTAAAAAAGCAGGTATTTACAGTAAAAGTATGAGACTTTAATTAAATTGATGTTCTAGATAACGGCAGGACGTTCGGAAGTGATTGTTAATTTGGCACTTACGACCTTTTATTAAGGGTTTTCTAAAGAAAACTCTAAAATGGCTCAGCTGATGACGTTTAAAGTACAAGTTTTGTATTTTGTATTATATGGACAATAATTTGACGGTTTCTGGATATTTTTCGAACAACGAATTCGAAAGTTATAAAGGTATAAACATTATTTCGGCCTTAATTATCGTTTTATTCCAAAACTGTTTATATTATTAAAAAACTTTTTTAGAAACATTCAAGTAATTTTTAAAGACCTATCAGATGATGTATATATAACACACTGGTAATTTCTGAATTTTATTTTTGTGAAAAATAGTTACATGTATGGAGAGCACGTCTTTAAAATGAAATTCATATAAATTTGATTACTTAACTTAGTAGCCGATAACAAAATACAAAAATATTTCTAATTTGTATTTCCATTTCAGCACGCTAAATAGTTTATACCCACCAATTTGACTAAAAACGAGTAAATACGGGTATTTTGAGTAAATACTGAGTATTTACTCGATATTTACTCTTAAGTATTTACTCACTACCCATCTCTAGTCGCCAATGGCGAAATAATGAACTTCAGTAAAACCGTGTTTTTCAATATCTAATCGTACCTTTTTTTATTGAATTAGTAATGGATATTCTAATGAATAAGGGTATCATTATATTCTTTTGTACCGGTAAATTGATAAACAGTTCAGGACAAGACCTAGATTGATAAAAAATATCCTCCGTCTAACCCGGCCCTTAAACTATCTATAAGTACTTATAACAAATTGAATCTAAGTAGATTTCAATCAGTGTGAGCTGAACAGTGGTTTATGCGTGTAGAAGTAACAGGCAGAATTACTTTCGCATTTATAACATTAGTTGTTACCAATAAGAGTCAGTAAGATCGAAACGTTTTATTTACAGGTGGAGGCTGGAGACGTATTGCTCAAGGTCAATGGGACTGACGTGAACCGGTTCACCACACGAGAAGGTACGGAATTCGCGACCACGCGCTCTTGACCGTTGGCAGCCTTTGTGCCCTTGACATAAAGCTTGCCAACGGTCAATTGTGATGGTCCGTTCAATTGTCGATGTTTATTGTTTCATGAACGGCCACTGTGACAAAAGTCCTAATGTGTACTAAACCTATTAAACATATCCAAAAATTTCGGTTTTTAGTAGTTAATATTAAAATTTTGGCAGTTTGTGTTATTTAAAAAAAGAGTTTTGTGACCACAATAAAACTAGAATAACACCAATTTTGAAATAAACGTCCCTCAACACATTTAGATCTGAGCTTAAAAATATTGATGCAAGGGCTTTCATTTTATGGTTGAATTAACTTTACTGTCACCCTTCATTAATTATCTATATTTAAAGAGTCCATTTTAAATTTTGGAAGGACAAATATGTAAATATCGCAATCGCGAATTATGTATATGTAATGCAAGGAAGTCGCGCACCACCCCCTTTTAGGTCATCAATCGTCGTATTCTTCAGTTTGTTCCATTTACTATTGTTATCATTGATTCAAAGTATTCAAATGCAAAGTGTAATTAACTAGCTCAAAAGGCTTAGCATAGTGAATAAAACATCGAAAGTTAGCGTTATCTGTGGATTGGTTACGATCGCATGGCGGACACTGGATCACGCGAGCGCCCCATTTACGTTTCAGAGGGCTCGCATTATTACAACCACTAGCAGGTAGCTTATGTTGTTTAGACCAGGGATCAGTAAACTCGGAAAAACCAATTTCAGTAGAAGACACCACTATAGGAACAAGAAATTTTGGTTAAAATGTGATTTAAAAACTGATTATGTTGTTGGTGATTTTAAGCCCCACATTCATACTTCCAAAGAGCTATGAACAGCGCGAACCCTTATTTAGACTAAGTGACCAGGCGTATCAGGCCGACCAACAATATTTGCGTTTAGTATCGACGCCAATTGGACCTCGGACTTGTGCCACACCATCATAACAGTTTAGGCACTCAAGTGCCTATTTTTAACCTCCGACGCAAAAACGACGGTCTGTCTGTCTGTCTGTTTGTCTGTCTGTCTGTCTGTGGCATCGTAGCTCCGATATAGATTTAGTTTTTTTTTGTCTGAAAGCTGAGTTAGTCGGGAGTGTTCTTAGCCATGTTTCATGAAAATCGGTCTAATACTATGTCGCGGTCGAGGGTTTTTTCAAAATTTTAATTGTGGTTAGGATAGTCAACCCCTTTATCCCACACATTCTAAAGTCTAATCTACATATAAAGCACAACTCAAATACAGTTTATATCCGGCGCCTGCGTTAAGCCAACCCTACGTTTATTTTTACCTCGCTACATTTGCCGTTCGAGACAAAATTTAACGTCAGTTGGTATGGGAGCATGTGAAGGGTCCAAGGGTATAACTGTAGATTTTACGACGATAATAAAATGACTATTTATTTAGGTAGTTACATTTGAACGGCAGATATTGACATCCGGAGTCTACGAAAACTTTAAAATTTAAGTAATATTGGATGGAAAGATTTTAAATAAGGCTTGAGGGAGCGTTAAAAATGTTAATAAAAAAAACACATTCTTAAAGAAATTTATCTCTTCATCTTCCCTTTTGAGTTTTTGGAGTGCCATTTACTTGTGGCTCTGTTCACAAAACTGGTAGTTTGTTACCCTATAGTAAAAACTGGGCATATTTCTGTCGCTTTCATTAGTTCCCCGCTGCGTAACTAGTTAGTGAAGACAATGCACGCATGTCCGATCCGAACCCACCTTTAACAACTCATTTACAGTCTGACCTCTTGCGGAATTGATTTCCTTCTCTCTTATCTTATCAAGATCCTGACATGCGAGCCTACTAACTCGATTGTTAACTCGATTCGATTCCCTATTGAGCTAGAGAAAGAAAGCCATCGTAAAATGTTTCGTTCCTTGTGGGTTACGCCTGGAGTCGACATACTATTCAGAAGTACGAGGGACGTTCAAAAAGTAATGAGAATGGATATGTTCATGTATCTTGATTTATTTTTTCTTAACTTGTCCATGTAGCAGTACTCATTAAAGTGAAATTGCATAATTCAAATATTTACTACTTTCATTTGTTTTTCTTTGATATGTAAATAATTGACACAAGGTAGGGGATGAAAATTTTCAGTAAAATAAGAGCATGTTTTCATGAATATTTGACATGTCGTGAGTTCATTTCTGACATGAATATCAAAAATAATCATACTTTAAGTTAAAGCTGGGTTTATCCTTTGTTAGTAACAGCAATAAAAAAAGTTCGTATAGATACATTTTCAAACGTAATGGTATCCAATAAAAATCTAGGTGCTGTTTTGGGTCATGTTCACGATTTTTACAGATTATCACGAAAATTGAGAATATTGATTGGAAACAAAATTACGTTAGTATTAAAGAAGAACATACAATCATTTTAATATTAAAAAAATTATTGGTTACAATAAGAACATTTTAAACAAACAAATAATAATGTTTTTGGCCTTCAAAATGACAGTCGACAGGGCCGAACCCTCAAATTGCCGAGGGTGCTGCTCAAGTTAGTGTATTTAAAGCTACAAGTGACATACCTAATATTGAAGGTAATATAAGGATCATTAATATTTTATACCCGACCTTTAAATAAAATTGTAATATAATCGCTACTCTGAAGTATAATGAAGTGAAGTGCTTACTGACATGGTATTTAGACTATCGTTAAGATTTTAATTTTTAATGGGGACAAAAAAATAATAATCGAAAAAATTAAATATGTAAATAAATCACAAAAGAGTTACTTTTAATTATAAAAATATAAGGATACTTACATTCTTATGTTTTAATACTCATTATCATTACTTATAGAACGCCCCTCGTAACTACCTCAGTGCATATTTAGGGGGTCACTGACGGCACTGACACTACCACATCTCGGAAACTGGCGATCAAATATATGTATGAAAGAGGCGCGTTCCTGGCACACATTCTAAGCTCGTGTAGGTGAACGCGTACGATGCTTGTATGAGTGAGATATGACAGGTTGACTGTTCACGTTTTTGACATGCGGTAACTGTGAGGTAACCGAGAGGGGGTGGGCGGCGCTTTCAGCGGGGAGCGGGAGTGGCCATACTGTACGATAGTACTCTTTATTATACTGTGACACTACTGACTATCGGTTCGTGGGACTATATGTAGATACACTGATTTAAACTTTCACGATTATTACACATCATTATTTTTAAAATCGGGACTTAATCGCGTATAACTACATATTAAACTGACCTCCAACGTTTCAAGGACGGCGTTGTCCTCGTGGTGGTGGGTGGTGGTGGTATATGTAGATATCGGACTGTCAGTTTAAATTGATAGTGCCGGATAACTGACAGGCCGTTATCGTCTAGCTAGTTAATTGATAGTCATTGGGCCCTTATAGTTTCATGACTGTCAACGAGAGCCACTAACTTAATATGTTTATAATAGTTTTAGTGTTCAAGTTTAGCTAGACGAACGCAAATGCCCTTCTAAACTTAAAGTGCCCCGGTTTTCCGAACCCTAGGGAACATTGATTAGAATAAAGTCGCATCGCGCTGTCTGTCCCTGTGTATGCTTAGATCTTAAAACTACGCAGCTGATTTTGATACAGTTTTTTTTTTAATAGATTCCTAGAGTGATTCAAAAGGACGGTTTACCTCGGTGCGAAGCGGGGTGGGTTACTAGTTCCCTCATAATTTTTCGATTACATTTCCGGAGACGAATAGTAGGCCCAAATATTTAGATTAGCTAATTTTAATGTATTTCAACTTCATGCTCGTTGCATTTGAATGCTTATCATCGATTTATTTAGCAAATTGATTGTTGCAGTTTTAAAATGTTTGCGACTATCGTCGGATCCCGTCACTTTAAGACTGAAAAAGGGTGAGTTAATGTCAAGAATAATGTATTACTTGGTGGGGGTGGGTGACCTATGACATACGGCGCATCAGAGACGAGAAAATAATTAAGACTGCTAAACATACGGCGCGGCGCAGTATTAGTCCGAAAAAGTTTTGAGGTGCTTGGCGATCATTTTAGCGGAGTTTTAGTCCCGTAATTATAAAATTAATAGGGCGATATAAGTATATGGAGGGTAGAAGAAACTCACAATCAGATTTCAAGCGCTATACAATACAAAACTTGACATGGGATATTTAAAAACCCCGTTAAAGTATCTAACGCCGTTAACCATTTACAACAATTGTAATTATGTGCCCATATCCCACAGTCGGCTTCTACGACACCCACGGGAAGAAAGGGGGTGCTGAAATTCTAAACCCGGCACCACACGGGCAAAAATTGTGGCGTAGGCGAGAGGCTGGCAACCTGTCACTGCAATGTCACTCTGAACAAATTTACTAGTACTCACGTCTAAACTACTCACCGACTTATTTTGAGGCCCCTGAACGGGTCCCTGTTTTAGCATGTCTGGCAAAATTGTACGACGCATTTTGTGGAGTAACTACTGCGATTTCTACATATAAAATAATTTGTAACAGCGTTAGTTGCTTCTGCTCACTAAAGTTTCTGAAAGTGCAGTTAGCCTCTAACTATTCAAATCAGAAGACCTAAAATGGCTGCCTTCTCGCAATAGCCTCCTAAGGCCCAAGGCGAAATTCGGCTACTAGTCATTGCGAACCACGGTCCTACCAGTAGTACTATTGTTTTATACTCGTTCAGGCCCAAACATTAGGAATACATTTTTTAAATGTTATTGTACTTGTATGCCACCAACAGCTTTGGGGCATATTTATTATCAGTTTACGATGCCTTTTAGGATAATTTGATTTTAATTAAAAAAAGTCCTACAGGAAGGTCCATGGGCTTATAAAGAAACGTTATTTATATTACGAAATGAAAAACTCACTTAAGATTTGTTTATTTTTTAGTTTTATAGAAAGAATGAGATAAAATAATAGTCTTATTAAAATAATACAATGCACCAATCACTTTTAAATCACTTAAAAATTAAGATTTTACGCTCTTCTTCGACGAATGTTATTCCACTGCGAGCGTGAGATCATCCTCTTGTAGGCGCTCCACGACGTCCTTCTGCAGAAGCTGCAAGGTGAAATATCGGGTCCTGCCGTGGATAGGCTTTGGAATTAGTTCTGACAGAGAAATAACGACATAGGAACTAGAGGAAGCATACCGGGATCTGGTTTGAACAAAATTTGTTTCTATAAGTTTTATGTGGCAAAAGTCTGTTTTTTCATCTTCAGTTTCTATTTCTGATTCCCTAAGAGCGAATTATGTTTCTTTGTCATTTAATCCTACAACAATAAAAGCAATATGTGTCAGTTTTTGCAACCACCACAAACATTATTATTAAATTATGTAGTTGTATAAAACCGAGGTACTACTCATAGGACTTAATATTTTTCATCCCGTATTTCGTAAAATATAAGCAAAATCAATGAAATTATTACTTAACTTCGTAAAATAACTAATAAAAAAGAAGATTATTTACAAATTAGTAAGAAAGTACTCAAAATTACATGAATAAAATTGGATTTACTAACCTCTCCTTCACGGAATACCCATGTCGCCGTCTGTAACTTGTCAGTTTGACACTTTGTTTTTATTTTTCAAGCTTATGAGTGTGTTCACATTCAACCTTAAACACCCCTCTAGAAAATCGGATACGTCAGTTTAGATTGGCGCGAAATTTGAAATCAAAATGTCGGCTTTTATAATAAGTCCTACTGGTAGGACCGTGGTACGCTATGACTATATAGTCGTTGAAGAAGCTGGGCCTGAATGACCAACTTAATTATTACTATAGGAAGGACCTTGGGCCTTAGGAGGATAGAGCAAGGCATCAATAACATACTAGCAGTCTTTCTTATCTACTCGTCTCTCGTAGGTACATCCGAGCCGGCATTGGGTAGTAAAATTCCTACAGTATTCCCCAGTGGTCGTAATAACCCGCAACAAATAATGCGATATGTGGACTAGTTTACGTGGCTCGCGGGATCCCGACAAGTAGGGTTACCAGATGATAATACAAAAAAATGCTGACATTTTCTCGGAAAGAACTATAGGATCACATGATTGCTGACCCATAAGAGTGTTTGAGTATGTCCTGTATAGTAGATACTACAACACAACTGACTAGGGCCCGGTATTGCCCTGTCGACCGAACATTGTCGATATTGTCTAATCTATGTATAATAAGTATGTATTTATCTATTTAAGTATGTATATCGTCGCTTAGCACCCATAGTAGGTACAAGCTTTGCTTAGTTTAGGGCTAAGTTAATCTGTGTAAGATGTCCCCAATATTTATTTATTGTCGTACGTCATCGATACCGGATGTCGAATGGTATTACCTACCTATGAATAGTTTAAAAAACGATAGAAAAACACTATTCTATAAACATTACTTTTATCCGATATCCGGATAGGACAATGTGAAAACCGTCTAAAGATATGTTCTGAACTAGAGATGCGTTCGCATGACTGCTGTACATTTTACGATTTCTATGTGATGCGTCTTGGCGCGAAATCTTTAACAAATTAGCGCCACAGTCGCGTAATTTCAATGCATTTAACATTAATATAATGCATTCCTGAGACGCGCTTCATAAAATTTCCGCATCTTCTCATGAATCAGCAGACCAATTCGATATTTCGCGCTCTCTAAGATACGGTTTGAAGAAGTGAAAATATATTAACTTAAAAGAAGATACGCCTCTCTAAATATTATACATTAATCATTTTTGTATTAGGTACCTACTACAGTATAGTACTATAGTTCGCAATTCTAACAGAAAATCGAAATCTCCCAGAATATCTTTGCCTAAATGTTTTTTCCGAATAACCCCAAAATGTCTTAGTAAACCCCCGACGTCTGGTAACCCTACAGACACGGGATAACACTCGTTCACAGTGGCTTTGTTCCCTTTAATAATGTAATTTTCCGATGCTGTTGCCTGATATGATTTGCTTTGCTTATGTGCTAACCCCTAGTCAGTATTTAAGCTCGTAGTATGACAAACATTGAACGTTCGCGTTGGCAACGGCTATGATGAGGGCGAAACGCTCTAAATACCAGTTTTTATATTGTAGGTACCTAATGTTTAGATTTAAATAGCCTAGCGCGAGTTCAACGCATGTCGTGTAAAATGAACCTAAGGCTTTGGTCTCCGGTTGAGGTTTGATGATTCGAACACTGTCAGGTTGCTATTGTGTGGATTTTCACGCAGCGTACAGCGTCAACCAGTAACCAAAGCCTTAGGTACGACCACGACATTGGTCTAAGGCGACAATGGCGAGTGGTGATCATGGGTTGGATTGGAGCGAGACACAGCGATGAGACCTTCGCAGACGTTCGCACCATTCGTCGACTATCGCTTTAAATTAGACCAATGTCGTCGCCAGGTCGTTAGGTCACAGACTGGAAGCAAGGAATGCGATGAACGGCAAGTCGAGACCAGCATTCAAGCATTCGGTCGAGCGCAATGGATGGTCTTGATATGCCGCTCATCGCGCTGCATTCCGCTTGCGTCCAGTCAACGCTCTATTGTATTAGATAGGAACAATACGATAATGTACCAATGTTGCAGACCCACAGATCAAAGCGAACGTGAGGCGGTACTTGTCGTCAGGCGAACGGCGGACGAGCGGACCGAGAACGAATCACGATAAGTGAGTTTTTATATTATAGTTAAATATCTGGGCTAAGAGTCAAGCGAATTCGTTGGGTGCGTACATTCGCCCTGGATAAGAAATAAGGCCCCGTAGCCGAATGGCATTTCACCGACGCGAAACGAAAACGAAACGCCGCGAAAGGTAGTCTGGCTTTGTTGCGCCAATGCGCAAGAGCGATAGAGATAGATGTCTACAGTCACCGGCATAAATAAGTGATGATTTCTGTACCTTGTCATATTAACGTCTAGTTTGAAATGTCATACGAAATTGTCAAACGATTAAAAGCAAACAAGGTGCAGAAATCATCACTTCTTTATGCCGGTGACTGTACTAGCGTTTCGTTTCGTGAGCGTTTGTGCCATTCGGCTACGCACCAAGGGCTGGCAACTCAGCGTCCAGC
The DNA here is from genome assembly GCF_023078275.1 of Leguminivora glycinivorella. NCBI lineage: Eukaryota > Metazoa > Arthropoda > Insecta > Lepidoptera > Tortricidae > Leguminivora > Leguminivora glycinivorella. The sequence goes on from NC_062973.1 coordinate 5,907,973, forward strand.
GATTTCGTTTTTTTGTTGCCTTCTAAGTGAGGACACATGACAGCACTCCACATAATAGATAAGTTGGTTTATAATAAGCGCCAGTAGGTCGCTACAGTCAGCCTGCAGTTGCCTGTGCATTGTGTAATTTGAAAGATTATCCGTCTCCCGCGGGTCTTAGCCGCGGTATGCCCGAGCGTAATTCCAAAAGCTCACTAAACACTGCAACTCACATATGGCAAAAGATATGCCTCATTGGTCTAAAGGTGTGTTCTCATTTGGGAAAAGCGTGTATTTACGCAAAACTAGCAATGCGTGGAATGTAAAACCAGTGTGTATGCGGTTTCTATGGTCAGAGCGTCGGCGTCTTGTCAACGCCCGCGCAGTGACACAGCGAGGGATAGTGCATATATTTATCCACTCTGGTACTTTATAAATGATACAATAACAGGCTTGTGATTAAATTACACTATGCGGAAGCATCCTCACAAATGCAATTGCAAACCCTTTTAGGATGCATTGATGAAATGCGGGAAGCTAGCGATCAATCGAAAAAAGGCGATACAGATGGATACTAATATACTAACCCAGTTGCAACCTGGGGGGTTACCATGACGTGCTAAAGCCGTTCAGTTTAGGTTGAGAGAGAGGGACGGAGCTATGTAACTGCTATAGCTGTGTCCCTTTCTCTCAACCTAAACTGAACGTCTTTAGTACGTCATGGTAACCCCCCTGTATAGAGTACTCAGCCAAATGCACAAACGTTCACGATAATACCGTTATCGTATCTATCTATCGCTCTTCTTTATAATGTAATTTATCATTATGAAATAAATAAAACTAAACTAAACTTCCGGTCTATAAAATCAACGATTGTCATTACGGCTACACCGGCAACTTTGGCATGAAATTCCATGCCAAAGTTGCAGTCGGAGTGCATATAAATTGCAGTTTTGTTGCAGTCCGTATATCAACCCGAAAGTAACTGTTACAGATCCCGTGGTCCCATATTTATTGGTTGTACCTACTGCTCTACTCGCTACTAAATAAGTAATGCGACTGCAAGCTACGAGACGTCTAGCCCAATTTTACTTGAATATGCACTCCGAATAGACGAGATATCCGAATGTTTTGCATTGCTGCAGTTTGTTTGTTTCAAAACTTCAATGCTTTTAAAGATGACTAAATATTTGATTCCGTTTTTAAATTTGGAACGAAATCGTAGACTACAAACCTAACATATTAGTACATTACTACAGAGGCCGGGACAAAGGGGGTTGCCGGCCGAAGACATATAGACAGAGAAATAGTAACTTTTGATGGCTGTATCTCCTAAACGGTGCGTCGTAGCGCAAAAATAATCGAATTTTCTGATGGAAGGAAACGATGACTTGGTTATGAAGATGGTTTATTACATGAAGGAGAACGGAAGACACTGATACAATTTAGGATGTTAATAGTAGTAGGATCGAAACAAGAATGAATTCCCAACGCACCAGAACATTCATCTGACTTTTTATTCAAACATTTAAATTATGTTCTAAGTGCGTTTATGTGGTTAGCTAACATTTTCTTTGGTTTACAAAGCATGCTGATTTTTCCAACACTGGCCCTTAAACCAAAAACAGTCTTGTTTCAACACACAAACAAATTCATAACTAAAGAAGTGACCTACACTTCACAGTAACAATAAATCAATTAACAAAAACATATGCACTGAACTTTCGCTACAATGCATCAACCAAGTTCAGTTATTCACATTATGAATTGTAATTATATTGATATGCAATCATTTAAATATCATGTAATCACTATCATGTATAACCAAACTAACAAGTAACTGAAATAACCATGATGGTAATTACATTAAGAACACATTCTTAACTATCAAATAAATACAGAGTTTTAACGCATTTACTTACATGAAAGTAACATGAGCTGTCTCACAAACTTATAGTGTTTAACTTTACACAACGCCTTTGTCAGTATATCTGCCAACATATCATTTGTATTAAGATACTCAATAGTAATCGTATTACTATTCACAAGTTGCCGAATAAAGTGGTGGCGAATATCTATATGCTTACTCCTAGACGAATCATGAATTGTGATCGTACTCGTTCGATCGCTTGTACTTTGAGAATTTGTTATCAAATTAGCAACATCAGACGTACCACTCACTACAGACGTTTCTGTTTGTACAGAAGATGGGTCAGACAATTTGAACTCAACATTTTTATTTACATCTGCACTTTTAGTTTGTGTAAATATTTCAGTTGACACAATGACTTTGTCAATGTCATCATTTGATGCTTTTTCAATGAACGTATTTTCTACAAAGTCATCATCCAACTTTGCATCGATATCTTGTAATTGTTGTGCGACGTTCGTGATTCTGTTGACATATTTTTCCATACTTTGACATTCCGTCAACTTTGTGCTAAACAAAGTTCGCAACAGGCCTAGTCTCCGACATAATCCCTTATCTTCATAAGCATTCTGAAGATTCTTCCATGCTTTGTGTGCCGAGGTCACGTTCCTTATGTGCACGAAGGCCGTCGATTGCACGGATAATGCAATGCGTGCGAGCGCTTTCTGGCTTTTCTTCACATCTTCGGATTTTTTCTCGTCAACCTCTTTTTCCACAAATTCCCATAGATCTTCGTGAATCAACACCATTTTCATCATAAATTTCCAAGAACTATAGTTTTCAATTCCCTTTAGTTTTTCCATTACGAGTGGAGCTGAGGAACTTATACTGGACGACGCCATTGCCGTCGGCAACCGTATTAACTATATTCACTTTTGATCGCTCAAAACTTGATTTTTATTGGAAGAGCGCAGGCCCATGACCTGGTAGAAGGAAACGATGACTTGGTTATGAAGATGGTTTATTACATGAAGGAGAACGGAAGACACTGATACAATTTAGGATGTTAATAGTAGTAGGATCGAAACAAGAATGAATTCCCAACGCACCAGAACATTCATCTGACTTTTTATTCAAACATTTAAATTATGTTCTAAGTGCGTTTATGTGGTTAGCTAACATTTTCTTTGGTTTACGAAGCATGCTGATTTTTCCAACATTTTCGTTCCCCTTTGATACCCCGTATACGCTTATAAAAAAACTAAAAGTTAAAAAAAATTCAAAAAAAAAACGAAAAAAATTTTTTTTCTATGAAAACGCACCCAAAATCAAATATTGTCTAGGGCCCGTACCAGTTGCAGTCGGCACGTCTATAAAGCCCCTTATAGTTTTTTTTTTAATTGGCTAAATACCTGGATGTTATGTCACAATTATCTGCGTTTGGAAATTAAAAAAGAGGACTTTGCCGGCCTTGGCCTGCAAGGTTTGTATGAAATTCCATTATCTATCAATCGTCCTAGCCGCACCTGCAACGTCATACTTCGCTGCCAATTATAAGGCACATAACATCAATATTTCATACCATGTTTGAGAAAAATAATGTAAACAAACAATATCACGACACGACATTGTATGAATATTAAAATTACTAAAACGATATTATCAACATACCCAATGTAATTTGGTGAACACCTATCATTAATTATTGATTACTGAAAATAAATACAAAAACTAAATTTGGGTGGCAGGGAGTACCCCTGTCGATCATCAACGAGCCTCCCCTGAATATCTGTCTGTGCCCTTTTTACAGCGCCGGCCCGCGCACTCGATCAGGGTAGAGCGAGATACTGTTTTGGCGCCCCCTTGTTTAATTTTTTTTGGGGTCCGAAGCCAAAACGCCATCCTTATAGATTCTCTGTGTCCGTCTGACACCTCACAACCATTTGGCTAAGTATTTAACTAAAATATATCACATGTATTCGTAGTAGATGGAAGTAGTGAACGCGAGCGAAGCGAGCGCGAAATTTTTTTCCTATTATTTATGGGGGAGGAGGAGGGGGGATCTATATAAGCCCTTATCTTTCATAGGCAAAACGTATGCGAGGTTAAAGCTTTTCTGCGCTGCGTATTTATTGAGGTGTTCACTAGAACAAGAATAAATGACTGTGATGAAACAAAAGAGGTCAAAGACCAAGCTCTGGCAGACCAAGAACAGTAGGATTTGAGCTTCAGTTCAGGGCCAAGGCAAGGCATGGGAAAGAAAAGCAATGCCCAGATCTTTGACTTTAAGAGGAACTCCGCTTTGGATTGTGGATAAACACTAAGCGTTGGGATAGCGCCGTAACTTTGAGTTTGTAGTTCAGCCTCACAAGTCTCGCAACAATGTGGTTCGTCTAGAGCTAGAAACATCTTTCACGGCGCCCTAGCAACAGCTCCCACCTTATGAATGCTGTACATGGTGCTACTTTTCAGATAATCTGCATCACAATCACAAATCTAGATTTTCAATAGCTGAATAAAATTAATTTCCGGCTCCTTTCGCCATTCTGGGCTATTTGTGCGCCCACGCAATGACGATTTTGGCGCCCCCTTACCATTCGGCGCCTAGAGCGGCCGCTCCACTCGCTCTACCCTTAATCCGGCCCTGCCTTTTTACAACAGTGACACTCGCCGCCCGACAGTAACATTTCGCCGTTCATTGCCTGTTCAATAAGAGAATATTGACGCTGAGTAACAATGTTACTTATCAACCCAGAAATAGGCACAGAATTGTCAGTGTCAAGTGTCAATGTCACTGGCGAAAAAGCCCACTGATTGATTCGTTCTAACGTCACACCTCGGACACTGGCGATCAAATATATGAAAGAGGCGTGTTCCTAGCACACAGTCTAAGCTCGTGTAGGTGAACGCGTAGGCACTATGCTTGAATGAGTGACATATGACAGGTCGACTGTTCGCGTTTTTGACAGGCCGTAACTGTGAGGTAACCGAGAGGGGGTGGGCGGCACTTTCAGCGGGGAGCGGGAGTGGCCATACTGTACGATAATACTCTCTATTATACTGTGCTAACACTGCTAACGTCAACACTGACCGTCAACCAGACCTTACGCTTTTACAATAAGGTCCACTCATAATCAATTACTACTAAACGTAGAAGACGAATTAGTTTAGCTTCCATTTCCACACTTCCCTTCCCCTAACCGGACGCCAGCTGATTTCCTGCGATACGCCATTGGGACCATGTGGCGTGACGCGCCCCCCGCTCGATAGGGTTGTCTTTTATCACTTCGATAAACTCATCCCTCGTTTAGTAATGACTGTTTATTTATAGATACAGATAAATTCTGAGTACAGCACAAACACAGTCAGCGACGATCCCAAGAAAAGGTCATTGTCGCTTACCATAAGGCTCGTATTTTTATATGAATTACCTGTTAAGAGCGCTTTCAAAAAATCTGCTTGCTCGCATTTCGACGCCGGCGGCGCTGGCGTGCGCCTGTGTGCAGACGCACACTATAACCAGAAGCATAACGATTGTAGCCTGCGGTACAGACATAGCGTGCGATCCTCTTCGAACCAACCTTACGTGCGGCTAGAGCGAAAGGGATAGCATTCATGGTCGGTACCGCCACGCCGTCAGTAGCGTTGCGGACTAACCATTATTGATACTTGCGTAAAAACACCACCATATATATTACATATTTGCATGCATGATTTCGTACATAAATACTTGACCTTTTAGTTTAATTATTAAACTTATCACAGTTTTTTTCTATTAAAACGTGTAGTATGTGTAGCCTTGGAAGAAATAAATTAAAAAACTTTTATGATATAATAAATTGTGTATATAATATTGTCTTCTGTCACCGCGATAGTTACTCATGAAATAAATTTATGGAATCAGATTATATCGCGTATAATGAATATAATCCGTTTTCTTAGTTTTATTTCATTTTGTATATGATATGTTTTCTAGGTTCTTTTCGGTGAAGGAAAACATCGTGAGGAAACCGGACTAATTCCAATAAGGTCTAGTTTACCCTTTGGGTTGAAAGGTCAGATGGCAGTCGCTTTCGTAAAAACTAGTGCCTACGCCAAATCTTGGTATTAGTTGTCAAAGCGGACCGCAGGCTCCCATGAGCCGTGGCAAATGCCGGGATAACGCAAGGAAGATGATGATGTTTTCTAGGTACATATATATATAATGGAACTAAGATCGGTTTTCTTTAATTTTAAGTAGTTTTTTTTTATATTTAAAATGTGTTTTTAGGGTTTCGTAGTCAACTAGGAACCCTTATAGTTTCGCCATGTCTGTCTGTCTGTCCCTCCGTCCGTCCGTCCGTCCGCGGATAATCTCAGTGACCGTTAGAACTAGAGAGCTGAAATTTGGTACCAATATGTATATCAGTCACGCCGACAAAGTGCAAAAATAAAAAGTGGAAAAAATGTTTTATTAGGGTAAAAGTGGAAAAAATGGTTTTTTCATTTCAACCCTAACGTGTGATTTATTGTTGGATAGGTATTTAAAAATGAATTACTGAAATCGTTTTTTGATAATATTAATATTTTCGGGAATAATTGCTCCTAAAGGAGGATCCGGCAGACCTCGCCGGCGATGGCGGGATAACTTGGACTCCTTTTTGACAGACTGGCCAGTTTTAGCTCAAGATCGAGAAGAATGGAGAAAGAAGGGGAGGCCTTTGCCCAGCAGTGGGACACAATAGGCTCATAATAATAATAATAAATAAAGGAAAAAAAGTGTGTCCCCCCTCTAACTTTTTAACCATATATTTAAAAAATATTTAAAAATCACAAAAGTAGAACTTTATAAACTTTCTAGGAAAACTGTTTTGAACTTGATAGGTTCTGTAGTTTTTGAAAAATATG